>NC_092125.1:185325486-185629796 GCF_043159975.1 Macaca nemestrina
TGTGTGTGAGACTGGGAGTGTGTGATGTGGGAGTGTGAGTGTGGGAGTCTTCTGTGTGAGTGTGGGAGTGTGAGTGTGGGAATGTTGTGTGTGAGAGTGTGGGAGTGTGGGTGTGAGTGTGGGAGTGTGTGTGAGAATGTGGGAGTGTGAATTTGAGTGTGGGAGTGTTGTGAGAATGTGGGAGTGTCAGTGTGAGTGTGGGAGTGTTGTGTGTGAGAGTGTGGGAGTGTGTGTGCGAATGTGAATGTGAGTGTGGGAGTGTTGTGTGTGAGAGTGCGAGTGTGAGTGTGGGAGTGTTGTGTGTGTGGGAGTGTGAGAGTGTGGGTGTATTATGTGTGAGAATGTGGGAGTGTTGTGTGTGAGAGTGTGGGAGTGTGAGTGTGAGTGTGGGAGTGTGTGAGTGTGGGTGTGTTATGTGTGAGAATGTGGGAGTGAGTATGGGAGTGTTGTGTGTGAGAGTGTGGGAGTGTGTGAGTGTGGGACTGTGAGTGTGAGTGTGGGAGTGTTTTTTGTGAGTGTGAGTGTGAGAGTTTTGTGTGTGAGAAGGTGGGAATGTGGGAGTGAGTGTGGGAGTGTTGCGTGTGAGAGTGTGGGAGTGTGTGTGGGAGTGTTGTGTGTGAGAGTGTAGGAGTGTGAGTGTGAGAGTGTGTGTGTGAGAGTGTGGGAGTGTGGGAGTGTGAATGTGAGTGTTGTGTGTGTGTATGAGTGTTGTGTGTGAGTGTGTGTGTTTGAGTGTGTGTGAGTGTGAGCCTGGGAGTGTGACTGTGTTGTGTGTGTGAGTGTGTGAGAGTGTGAGTGTGTGTGGGAGTGGGAGTGTGAGTGTGAGTGTGGGAGTGTGTGAGTGTGGGAGTATGAGTGTGAGTGTGGGAGTGTGTGTGTGAGTGTGGGAGTGTGAGTGTGAGTGTTGTGTGTGAGTACGAGTGTGAGTGTAAGTTTGGGAGTGTTATATGTGAGTGTTAGTGTGAGTGTGAGACTCCACTGTGTGTGAGGGTGAGTGTGCATGTCAGAGTGTTGTGTGTCAGTGTGAGCGTGGGAGTGTTGTATGTGAGTCTGTGAGTGTGGGTGGGAGTGTTAAAAGTGAGTGTGAGTGTGGGAGTTAAAAGTGAGTGTGAGTGTGAGTTGTGTGTGAGAGTGTGGGAGTGTCAGTGTGGGATTGTGTGAGTGTGGGAGTGTGTGAGTGTGGAAGTGTTTGTGAGTGTGAGGGTGTGAGTGTGGGAGTGTTTGTGTGAGTGTGGGAGTGTGTTTGTGTGTGTGGGAGGGTGAGTGTGAGAGTGTGAGTGTGGGAGTGTGAGTGTTGTGTGTGAGTGTGAGTGTGTGTGAGAGTTGTGTGTGAGTGTGTGAGAGTTGTGTGTGAGTGTGTGTGTGAGCGTGGGAGTTAGTGTGAGTGAGTGTGAGTGTGTGAGTGTGAGTGTGGGAGTGTGAGTGAGTGTGAGTTTGGGAGTGTGATTGTGAGAGTGTGTGGGATTGTTGTGTGTGAAAGTGTGGAAGTGTGTGAGTGTGGGAGTGTTTGTGTGGGAGTGTTATGTGTGAGAGTGTGGGAGTGTGAGTATGGGAGTGTTGTGTGTGTGTGGGAGTGTGAGTGTGAGTGTGGAGTGTGAGTTTGAGTGTGGGAGTGTGAGTGTGGAGTGTGAGTGTGAGTGACTGCGGGAGAGTGAGTGTGGGAGTGTGTGAGTGTGAGTGTGAGAGTGCTGTGTGAATGTGAGTGTGGGAAGGAGAGTGTGAGTGTGGGAGTGTGAGTGTGAGAGTGAGTGTGGGAGGGTGAGAGTGTGTGAGTGTGGGAGTGTGAGTGTGGGTGTGGGAGTATGTGAGTGTTGTGTGTGAGTGTGTGTGTGAGAGTGTGTGTGGGAGGGTGAGTGTTTCAGAGTGTAGGAGTATGAGTGTGTGGGAGGGTGTGGGAGTGTGTGAGTGTGAGAGTGCTGTGTGTGTGAGTGTGGGAAGGAGAGTGAGTGTGGGAGAGTGTGAGAGTGAGTGTGGGAGGGTGAGTGAGTGTGGGAGTGTGAGTGTGGGTGTGGGAGTGTGTGATGTGTGTGTGTGTGTGAGTGTGTGTGAGTGTGGGAGGGTGAGTGTGTGAGAGTGTGGGAGTATGAGTGTGTGGGAGGGTAAGTGTGGGAGTGTGAGTGTGGGATTGTGAATGTGTGGGAGGGTGAGTGTGAGAGTGTGAGTGTGGGAGTGTGTGTGTGTGAGTGTGAGAGTGAGTGGGAGTGTGAGTGTGAGTGTTGAGTGTGACGGTGGGAGTCTGAGTGTGTGGGAGGGTGAGTGTGGGAGTGTGAGTGTGGGATTGTGTGTGTGGGAGGGTGTGAGTGTGGGAGTGTGAGTGTGAGAGTGTGAGAGTGAGTGTGGGAGTGTAAGTGTGAGTGCTGTGAGTGTGAGAGTGAGTGTGGGAGAGTGTGAGTTTTGAGTGTGGGAGTGTGATATGGGAATGTGTGAGTGTGGGAGTGTGAGTGTGAGTGTTGTGTGTGTGTGAGAGTGAGTGTGAGAGTGTGAGTGTGGGAGTGTGTGTGTGTGAATGTGTGTGAGTGTGAGTGTGTTATGTGTGAGAGTGTGGGAGTGTGAGTGTGGGAGTGTTGTGTGAGTGTGAGTGTAGTGTGGGAGTGTTGTGTCTGAGTGTGGGAGTGTGAATGTGGGAGTATGAGTGTGGGATTGTGAGTGTGGGAGTGGGAGTGTGGGAGTCTGCGTGTGAGTGTGGGAGTGTGTGAGTGTGAGTGTGGGAGTGTTATGTGTGAGAGTGTGGAAGCGTGAGTGTGAGTGTGCAAGTGCTATGTGTGAGAGTGTGGGAGTGTGCATGCACACACACCGTGTGTGAGTTTTGCATGCCTGGGTGTGTATACTGCTTCAGCTACCACTGGGGCTGATGACTCTGCTGGTCATTTTTGAGGCAGGGCTTTCCTCCCTCCATCCCATTCCAGGAGGAGGAAGTTAATTTTGAGAACCAGTGGAAATGTGCGGTGGCTTGATGGGAGAAATTGTGGCTCACAAAGGTTTGGGGATTGATTCCCTGAGGTTGTTGGGGATTTTACCTCTGCGATTCCCCTAACTTAACTGCTCTTCAGTATTAAGCTTGTGTGTCACCCTCCCCCCAAAATCTTTCCTAACCCTAGCTGACTCCACTGTTTGGTGGCCAGGGGCTTTTGAGCTCTGGTGAGCGTCCCCTGCTTCCCTCTGGCTCAGCAGTGCGCATGATGTTTATGAATCTATCTGCCCCCCTCAGCTCTGAGCTTCTCTAGGACGGGGACATTCCAGATTCATCACTGCAAGTCAAGTGTCAGATGTAGGGCCACACCTAGGAGGGGCCAGGGGATGTTTGTCCAAGGTGTGTGCTAGCAAGGCCACTCAGGTTGCAGGGTGGGTTTGGGCAGGAGAGAAGGGACCCAGAGTCAGGAAACACAACGGGGAGGTCTTTGCCTTAGTCCAGGTGTGAGAAGATGGGACAAGGGCTTGGACAGTGGGGAGGAGGAGAGTTGGGAGCCTCTGCACTAGGGGGTGGTTAAGAAGAGTCAACTCACTGGCCACCAGCTCATGGACCTCCCGGCCAGGAAGTAGCCACCAGTGGTCCCTCGGTTTGCACGGATGGACGACTGGAAAGGAAATAGATGAGATGAGGATTTCTCAAGCCTCTCTGAACCTCTGCCCGGCCCCCTCCCTGCAGATTTTCTGCCCCTTGGTGCAGGCACTGTTGGGGACACAGAGGGAGAAAACTGAGGCAGAAGAGAGCTGCCTGAGGCTGGTTCCACGGTTTCTAAGCTATGCATCTTGGGAGGGTCACTTTCTCTGTGAGCCTCACCATTCATCTCCCAGATCCAGTGCGAAAAGCAAAGGCGGTAACGGATGTCATGTGTGTGAAGCCATTGATTGTGCACTCTCGTCCCCTTATCCTTCCTTCCCCAAAGTGCGCTTTCGGAGGATGATTTAGTATCGCCTCCTTAGATGTGTAGTGCTCACCCTTTCTCTGAGCTGATCCCTTCCCTGCTCCCAACAGGGCTCCCATACTGGAGGCAGGAGGACAGAGAGGGCTGCAATTTGACTGTGAGACTTTGAGCCCTGAGCAGAGTTACGGGTTCTGTTTTGGAGTTTCCCTGGGTTGAAGTCAGATCACGCCACTGAGCCCCATCCAGGACCTCCCTGTCTTACACCAGTAGGTGGTCAGTTAGCAGCCTGTTGGAATGTTCTCTGGAGACACAGGGTGAGGGCAGGGCAGTGGGTAGAGAAGGATGAACTTGAAGCAGCTATTCAAATGCAAAAAGCCAACAGTTCTCTGACTTTCCCCTATGGCAAAATAATCAGCCACCAGGGAGTGATAAATGTGTGTGATGCCTTGTGCTTGTTAAGCTTTTGCTTGTATTTCGCTTGTCAGCTCTCATCCTGTTGGAGGCCATATGAGCAAAACAGATCCATTTTACAGATGTGAAAATGGAGGCCCAACATTGGAAGTAATTTGTCCAAAGTCACAGAGGAGTTGGTGCTTTTCTTGACTGGCCACTTCCAGGACCCAGCGATCATCTGTTAGCCCAATTCTTCCTCATTCCAGCACTAGAAGGCAGGGACCGTTCACCCCCCTTTACAGATGAGGAAACTGAGGCCCAGAGAGGGTTTCTGACCTGGCCACAGCCTAGGAAGTGACCATCTGGGACTTGAATCACAGCAGAGTCTAAAGGTGCTCACACTTCTGCAGAACGCCATGGTGATAACAGCAGTCATTTATTGCCTGCTGATCAGGCACCAGGCACCGTGCCAGGTGCTGCAGTGTGTCCTGTTGCTGAATGATCACAGTGTAGTGCTTACTCTCTGTCAGGCCTCTGAGCCCAAGCTAAGCCATCATATCCCTTGTGACCAGATGGCCTGAAGCAACTGAAGATCCACAAAAGAAGTGAAAATAGCCTTAACTGATGACATTCCACCATTGTGATTTGTTTCTGCCCCACCCTAACTGATCAATGTACTTTGTAATCTCCCCCACCCTTGAGAATGTTCTTTGTAATTCTCCCCACCCTTGACAATGTACTTTGTGAGATCCACCCCCTGCCTGCAAAATGTTGCTCCTACCTCTACCGCCTATCCCAAAACCTGTAAGAACTAATGATAAGCCACCCCCGTTTGCTGACTCCTTTTTCGGACTCAGCCTGCCCCCACCCAAGTGAAATCAATAACCATGTTGCTCACACAACGCCTGTTTGGTGGTCTCTTCACACAGATGCGTGAAACACTCTCATCGTTCACCTGAGAAAGCTGATAGACCTCATACGTTCCCAGGCACATGAGGCTCTCATTGTTGCAGCTAGGACCTGAACTCAGGTTTCCCTGACCCCAAAGCCTGGCCTCTGCCTATAGCCGGAGGCTCCTGGGAACAATGGAGAATAGAGTAACCTGGGAATCAGCCTGGCACACTTCCCTGAGAGCACATGAGTCCCTACTCGTTTAGAAATCACATCTTTAACTATAGTATTGTACAATTTATGATGCAAAATTTATCATTGTACCAATACAGACCTTACGGTACATTGTATTTAAGTTCATGGTGTTTTCTTTCTGAAAGGAAACTTTTCTTTTCACAACACAAATGAAAGAGCTAAAATAGGGGCCGGGCACGGTGGCTCACGCCTGTAATCCCAGCACTTTGGGAGGCCGAGGCGGGCGGATCACGAGGTCAGGAGATCGAGAACATCCCAGCTAACACGCTGAAACCCCGTCTCTCTCAAAAATACAAAAAATTAGCCAGGCGTGGTGGCGGGTGCCTGTGGTCCCAGCTTCTCTGGAGGCTGAGGCAGGAGAATGGCATGAACCCAGGAGGCGGAGCTTGCAGTGAGCCGAGATCATGCCACTGCACTCCAGCCTGGGCAACACAGCAAGACTCTGCCTCAAAAAAAAAAAAAAAAAAAAAGAAAGAAAGAAAGAAAGAAAGAAAGAAAGAGCTAAAATAGAAAGTTTTGTAAATTCTGTATAGCCATTTTAAAATGGCTTAATATTCTTTCAGTAACACTTGACTTAACTTCAATAAATACACACTGAATTGTATCCTATAGGTTAGCACAGTTGATAAGATTTTTTCTCTCCCTGAACTAAGACATAAAAATCCACACCCAGCAGACGAGATTAGTAGGTCACAGAAATACCCCCATATGTCCTGCATGACGATGTTTGTTCATGCAAAGAACATTTATTGAGCACTTATGTACTAGGGACAGTGGTAGGTGCCAAGGATAGGGGATACAGATTAATCTATCCCTGCTTTTGAGGAACTTAGAGCTAAAAAGAAAGACACAGATAGGTGAGTTACATTTCAGCATGGAAAATACTGTAATAGGTATAAACAAATTTAATCATCACCTTTAGAGGCTGAGAAAATTTTTTTAAAAAGGAATAAAGTGAGGAGTAGTGGGTAGTGGGGAGAGAAAAATGCTTCATCCTGTTTCAAAGAATAAGAGAAATATATCTCCTTGACTCAATGTTATGAATACTGGAATTGCAGTCATGAAACATTTTTGAATGCTGTTACTATCCCATCTTGAAAAACACAACACATCCAAGCACAGAATATTGTTAGGTCAAAGGGAGGATATGATTAATTCTGCTAGAGAAAGGAATGGACCAGGGAAAATTTTACAGATACTTGAGGTGAGCCTTAAAGGATCCATGTGATTTCAGCAGGCAGAGATGTGCAAAGGAATGCTGAAGGCCAAGGGAACAGCTAGAATAAAGATCAAGGAAGGCATGGTAATCAGGATGACACTCTCCTGCCACAATTAATTGTTATGCCTTATGACAGAGTAGCTGGTACTCTGTAATGTAGTAAGAACCATGGACATGGCCAAATGAGCTTGGTTTGAGACCTGTCAGTATTATGCACCAACTGCGTGAGTTGGTGGCAAGGTGCTGAATCATTCTGTGCCTCCATTTCTTTATCTGAGAAAGAGAAAATGATGCCTAACCCGAGGGCTACCATGTTGTGCAACTGTAGGAGGCATCATTCACGTTGTACAGAGGCCCTAGCTATCTCAGGTGGGCTGGAAGGATTAAATGCGACAGTACATATAAAATATTTAACAGAGTGACTGGCACATAGTAAGTGCTCAATAAACATTCACTACTGCTAATCAGGCAACTATCATTTTAAATAATTGATTCACTTGAAATCCCTTTCATTTGTAAAGGTTTATGTATCTCTACCCTTGGAAAACAATCTCTGTGTTCCTGAGATTAATTTGAGTAGAATGCAAGATATATTTTGCTTCATCTACTGGGCTTCAAAATTTGTTGTCCAGGAAATGCAGAAAGATAAAAACATATGAAAGAAAAACAAAACAACAAATAAATTAAATCCCCCTAAATCATTTTAAATGAATATTTTTCTCCAATGATGGTTCATTTTATTCATGCCATTGCATAGAAGTCCCAAATATATTTATTTTTATTTGTAAAACACTCCTTCTGTGACCATCTGATGTTTCCATAAGGAACATTTTCCAACACAATTTTATGTCCCTGAAACTTAAAGACGTTTATTTTTTCTTCCCCCTTTGTATCCAGAAGCAAGGCTATTTAGAATGGATTGGTTGATTAGGACATCTGACTCAGAAAATGAGACAGCCATGAATTTGGCTGAGAATTCAGTAACATGGATAGGGGACATTGATTATTACCAGGCTTCAAATGTCAGCAAAGACCTCAGGGTTGCAGGAGGGAGAAAATGAAACACATAAAGTTTAATGGCTTTGGCTATGGGAGTCTTTCGGGCAGTTGGATGGAGTTATTTGCTGAACACATGATAGTCTTTTTGTTACTTGTCCAACTGGATTCATTGAAGCCTGTTTTCACTCTATCTTGTAAAACAGAAAATAGCCATTAGCTACTCACCGGTATATATGGAAAATGCAGAGGGCTGTGCTTCAGTTAGGGTATGTCTGCAGCAATCTAGTCTGCAGAGCATGGGATTATAGCAAGTACTACAAATAGGCAAAATCAAAGGAGCTTGCTTAGCCATTTAACCCCTACCATGGACTCTTAAAGTGGAGTTTGGATTGCAGGATTTTTTTATGTAGTGACCTTGGATCTATACCAGTGGGAGGGAAGGATTGGGCAAAGGGGATAATTTTAGCTGCAACGCAGGCCTGATAGCAACCTTGGTCAAACCCACAGGAAGCTCTGGAGCTAACGTGGCCCGTTGGAATGAACTCATGTTATTCTGAAATGGCCATGTTTTTAAACTTATTATTCACTGGATGTGGACTGCTCTTGGAAGGGTGGGACCTCTGGCAAGGTGGATCTGCAGGTAAAGAAATTCCTGATTATGCTGACAATTGAGGGCTGCCTCCCCACAGAACTGCCAACAGCAGAGGCAACTGGCCTTTTCTTGAAGAGGAATCTGGTGACACATCACCCTGTCTTTGCCTCCCCAAGTTCTGTTATAACATATATGATCCAAACCAGTTTGCAGAAACATGGCTGGGCAAAGAAAGGCTCCACCCTCTCGCTCTCCCAGTTTCTGACACAAAATAAAGTCTCAAGTAGCTCTCTGTTCCAAAAGTGACTTACACCACTGGGCATCACCACCATTCCCAACACAAAACCATAGATCTAATACTAGGCCTATGAATAGTTAGTGTTCGTCCCAAGCAGTAGTTATAAGGAAGGTGTACAGCCCTAACCTCTTTATCAAGCTCCAGATTCACAGATACAAAAACTATTTGGCAATGCCAATGGGATATCCCACGGGTACCTCCAAGTCAGTGTGCTCAGATCTGAGCTCTCTTCTTCTCTCAAGACCAAACCTGCTTTCCACATCTCAATACATTACAGTACCTACTCTTTAGATCTAAAGCCTAGGAATTATTTATTCTTAAAGATAAGATGCTCTTTGGATATATTAGTTGCCCTTACCCTCTCTGACTCTGTCCCATTCTTGACTATACCGTGGCACCCAGTGTCCCTAGACTCACTTTACTTCTTCTCCAATGTCACCTGTGTTACACTCTCACACACCCTGTGCTTCAGCCACAAAAGGTACCTCACTCTACCTTAAAGATGCCATAGCCTTTTACCTACTTGTCTTGCTTTGTGCAGTTTCTTCTGTCTCTCATATGATCATTTGGTCTCTCTACACCGAAATCTCTACACTCCAAGTAGAGCTAAATGTCTAAATCTAAGTTAAACATTATTTCCCATAAAGTTTTCCCCATTTCCACCAGGTAATTTGTTGCTCCTTTCTCTGGTTTTCCAAGGTATTTTGTTTCCACCTAGAATTTCAGTCCTTAATTGTTCTGCAATAATTTGCTGACTTCCTGCCTTTTTTATTCGACTGACCTCCACGTAGATTGCAGCTGTTTTCCGTATTTATGTCATGAGCCTGGAAACTAGTAACATTCATGAAGAATGCTGCGTAAGTAAGTAGTACAATGAGGGTAGGGTTGAATGTGGGGTCAGAAATCTGGGCTTAAGGACCAATTCAGCCATATCACCTCACCTCTCTGAGTCTGTTTCTTCATTTGTAATAATTCAGCATCCTAGACTGGTGTTGAGAACTAAATGAGATGGTTAATGTGGGAGTATGCTTTATAAAATAATTGCAAGGATTTTAAAAATTATCAGTCTTATTAGTCTTCACGTACTTCTCATCCCAGATAAATTTACTATTCTGTAGGAAATTCCCAGTTTGTAAATCATTCCTTTAAGAAGAAATCATAAATAGTGGAAATATAATTTTGGAATACATGTTTGGTTTGTTTGTTCAAGTGGTTAGAAATTTCAGGGATGCAGAATTTAGCTAGTAAAAGGAAGTACTTTCTAACTGGCAGTGTGGTCCAGTAATGAATGCTTTCAGGAGGTCATCATTGCTCCATCTCTGGACCACCCTGCCAATTCGCAAGTTCTAATAGAGGGCTGGCTAAGCTTACCTGTCAGGGAGACTTCAGAGAAATTCTGACCCGGACTGAAGAGGGAGGAGACCTGCACTAGCTGCCTCTGAGGTTCCTTCTCATTCTGAATGCATGTAATCCTAAAATTTACATTCAAGGCATACTGAGAGATAGACCCATGCCGCTTTTGTAGTCTATTCAGGAGATAAGGCGTAAAGGTTGGGTTTTATTTTTTCCTCTCTAAGTGAAAGTTGTATAAGTTTATATAAGACCACGGTAAAAAGTCTGACATTTCTACTTTGTGAGTCTGGGCTGAAGCTGAAATTTGATTTTGAAATATGAAAGTAAACTGTAACTACCTTAATTTAAGCCTATAGGATTTATGTTTATATATAACCTTTAAATTTCTCCCAAATTTTTACCCTGGAGAAAAGAAGAAATTACAGTAATCTTACTTAAGGCTAGAAATCTAGAGAGACTCTCATTCTAGGTTAATGGATAACTGACACTGCTTTGCCTGGGCTTCTAGCAGTTTCCGTCCCCTGTGACTGATGTGAACTCTCACACCCAAGGACATGGTTACGAGTCTCTCATGTTAAATTGAGTGCTTTGTGGTCCAAACTCAATAACAAAAACACTTTAGAAAACATTTTCTTCATGATATTTTTAAGAGTGCTATTTTTTAAAAACACCGTCCTTTCACAGTTCAAAGCTGCTTCTTAAAGTTATTGCTCATGGTAAACCCATTTCGATTCTCTGAAAGCTACTTTGCAATGTTTTTCTATTTGTGCTGTTGCCTCTCAAGCTGGCATATGACTTTCCCTGTACACCCTCCACTACCACCAACCAACCCATCCACTTTCTGCCCCAAGGAGACAAATGTGGAATCGAATCAGAAGCACACAACGTCAACATGAGAAGCGTCCTTAGATTTCATCTAATCTAATTCAAGCCTTTTCGCCTCTCCTCTTTTAAGGAAGAAGCAACCGAGGGATGGCTAGGGAGGGTCATAAAGCAAGTAATGACAAAATTAAGCTAGGATACAAATCTTTTACCCACTCATCTAGTATTTTTACCACTGCCCCATGCACCAACTGGAGGAGAGTTGGGGTAGGGGCCCTGAAAGGTTTCAGAGAGGTGGTTACAGCTCTCACTGTGGCGGCTGACAACTGACCCAATGGACAGGCAGTTTCCTTTTAAGTGACTTGGTAGAAGGCCTGACATCACCTTGCAATTGAAAGGGGGGCTAAGAACCCTGCTGAAATATATACATATATTGTGAGCCAGGTGACATCTCATATGTACATATGGGCAGGTAGAGATGGAGAGATCAACCTGAGAACAAGGCCCTGCTGGAATGGGAGAGCATGGCAAAGATGACAGGTTTGGAAAGGGGCCACGGGAGCATTAGAGTCAATGAGGCTGAAGGTTCACATTAGACTGGAACAACTGAGGCACAAATGGTGAATGCTACCCTCTGAGATTCCTCAAATACACGGGACATTCTGAATGTGAAGGGGGTTGTTGGAACTTGGAGACAAAAAAGGCTGCTTTGCTTTTTAATTTTTAGAGGCTGTCCTGAAGTTCACATTTGGGTGTTGACCGGCCTTTCTGAAAAGGAGATACTTGTCTACCTACCTCTCGGAGTTGTAGGAATTTAATGAGACCTCACCCGTGGCAGGACTTTGTAACTCTAAAGTCTATACAGATTGTACAGATATTGTTTATTATTCTTTCTCTTGATTGTGGCTAAGAACTAAGGAATCCAGGGCCAAAATATAATGGAGTAAATTGAACATGCATTCATTCACTCATTCATTGAACATTTATGAAGAGCTTACTAAATGTCCTAAAACAATGCAACCCCTAGATGAACACCACGCCTACTTTCAAAGAGCACCAGTCTATGGCAAAGAAGAAATGAAAATAATTATAACACTTGCATGAAACTTGCTATGGTAGAAACACAGGGGCCTGTGGAGGCTCAGAGGAAGGACACAAAACCAACTTGGGTGAGTGGAGGAGGCAGCATGAAAAGTTAGTAGGAAATGCTTCCTGAGGTGAGTAGGAGATAGGCAGAAGGTAGATAGGAGATAGGTAGAAGGTCAAGGGTAAGTGTTCCAGGCAAAGGGAGCCGCATGAACAATGGCGTGGGATATGGGAAGTAGGGCTGAATGAGAGGACCTTGGAGACCCCTTCAAATGGTGAGTGTGACAGACACATTAATGAAAATGTAAATGTGCGTGTGACGTGTGTGCCTTCAGTAGACCTGCCCAGGGATTGGTGGTAATATAGGCCTCAACATGCCTGTTTCTCCAGCCCCTCCTATATCATTCTTGGCTTGCCCACTACCCCTGAAACACTTTTCATCTTCAAGGGCCTGGATAATTGTTGCTGAATCCTTGCATGGCCTTCAGCAAGTCCCATCCCTTCTAGAATTCTCCAGTGTCTCTTTCTGTGAAATGTGCGAGTCTGATTAGCTCATCACTGAGAACCCTTCTAGGACTGACCCTGACCTGTGAGCTTCCTGCACTGCAGCGATTCACTGTTTGCCTCGGACTCTCCCCGACACCCTAGGAATGGAGCTCAGGTCTCCTGACTTTCGGCTTAGGGTCCTTTTCTTTCCACCACATTGGCTGTTTTACTGCATCATAAGAGTTAAAGGAGAAACATCCTGGTCCTCAGAGAACTGAGTCTAACTGAGAACTAAGAAGGTGCCAAAGCTTGAACACCATGGTACCCCTAGTGCCTGGAACAAGGTGCGGCCCATGACATTATTGATAGCGTTTAGTGCCAAAATGAAAGAAATCTTGATTGTGAAACTTCAAAACTGGAGATAAACTCATAGATCTCCTTGTATGGGTTGTTCCCTCTGCCTGAAAACGTTCCCTTCAGCACCCACTTCCTGTGGCCAGCAGCAAGGCTAAGACTCGATACTAGACAGGAGAGCTTCTCTCCCTGTGGGTAAGACTTCATGGCCAAAATCCTCCAGACTTTACCCTTTTCCCACTCCACAAAGCCCAACTTCAAAGCCTGATTTCCTGTAAAAAAAACCTGTCTTTGTTTGGTTTCCCAGAAGCAGCACGTGAGACCAGGTGCCAGCGGTTTATTTCAGAGGAGATCCCAGGAAACACCACCCAGGAAATGGGGAAATGAGACAGGAAAGGGAAGGGAGCTATGCAGGGTGTGTTAATGGACATATTAACATGGTGGGCAGCTGTGCCTCATTGTCCCTGAGAACCTCTGAAAGATATTTTAGAGCAAGGCTCCAAGTTGTCCCACTTCAGGGCAAGGGACTGACAGTGCTTATCCTCAAACTCTTTTTCGTCGCTGGTTCAAGGCTGCTCCCAGGTGTGTCAACTCCCAGCACTTCTAGCTTGTTGTATGCAGGGATTGAACATTTCTCTACAATCAGAGAAAGCCCTCAGCAGAGCGGTGAAGGGACTTTCAGCAGGAAGTCACAGCAAACAGGACTGCTGAGACCTAGAGGATATGGGCAAGGACAACAATAGCCTCTGCCCCAGTGGTGCAATGCCCATTCTCTTCAGTCCCTCGTCAGTAATCTTCACAGCTCTGCCTTAGAGGCAAGAGGCTAAATACAGACAGGGTTTATAAGGGGAAATTAAATATGCAGGGTTGACATTTACAAATGAATAAATAGTATCCCTATTTCATGAGAATTCATTGTGCACTTTTGTACCTTAACCCTTTTGCACATGGTGCCTCACTACCTTGTATGACTTTTTCTAGAAAACTCCCATTCATTCATCCTTCAAACTCCAGCTCTATTATGCAATTTTATGTTCTGCCCTTTCCTGATTTCCCTGGTAGAACTAATTCCTCCCTGCTCTTTTCTCTGACAGCATTTTGTGCTAGATCTAAAATAACATTGCTACGTAATGTCATGCCTCCTTATGTGTTCATCTTGCCTGCTACTAATAGCAGTAATAATGTGGGATGTTTTCCTTAGTTCAGCTAACAGCCAGGTCCTTATCACATGGCCATAAAAAATTAGGCTCACAATTTGAGGGGTGAGAATAACAGGATTTATTGGGCAAAAAGGAAAAAAGAGGTAACAGGGACTCTCTGCAAGGCCAGAGTTCCTGCTAGTGTAGGAATCCCACCTCACAGATTGAATTCCAGGTTCCACCCAAGAAGAGGAGAGGCCAGGCTCCTCCCTGCTGCAAATGGCACGAATGTCTGTGGCTCCATCCCAGTGTGCACTCCTCTCAGTGCATAGGCCGGTTGGAGTTTTGCCAGGGAGCCCGTCCCACCTGACTGTCTCAATAATAGCTAACATTTATTAAGTACTTTAGTTATATGCCAGGCACTATTTTAAATACTTTATTTGAATTAACTAATTTAATCTTCTCATCAACCCAGTGAAGTAGCTGCTATTACTGTCTCTATTTTGTGGATGAGAAAAGATAGAGAAGTTAAGCAACTTTTCCAATATCTTGTCATTAGAAAATGACAGAATGAGGATTTGGTTCCAGAGGGTCAGTCTTTCAAGCCCCTGCAGTCTTCTTAACCACTGCACATAACAGCCTCTCTTTGGCTGTAGTATAGAAGGGACAAAACCCTGGGATATATTTCTAGCAATTTTCATAGGATCTCACGCCAAGCTGGAAAACACCATCTGTGGAGAGTCTTAAATAGATAGAACAATATTTGCATTTTAGAAAAATCATTCTTGCTATAGTGCAGAGGATGAATTGCAAGAAGAGAGACTGGGAAGAGAGATAAGAATCAAGGGGCTGTAGAAATGATCCAGACAAGAGATGAAGTCCCAAGTTTAGCATGGAACCTCCTTCCTGAGCTATCACCTGCTTACCTCCCAGTCACTGCGCCACACATTCCCCAACATGCAGGCCTACCACTCATGCATGTGCAGGTGGTACCCTGCACAAATACACCTGGCCAATAGGGGCATGTGGGAGCTGAAGTGAGCATGGGCTCTGGCTGCCACCTGTCACCCTATAGTGAGGATCTGTATCTGCCAAGAAAAAAGGCATCTTTTGCTCAGTTTCACAATGAAGCATAAGGACTAGCAGCGGTCCTGTCCGCGTGTATCTTCCACTCCCGACATTTCAAACTATTTTTGTCCCTAGTTTTGTATGATTTTTCCCACCTTTTTGTTTTTAATCTTTGGTTTCCTCTGCTAGGGGCACCCTTTCACTCACTCATTTCATTCATTTATCCTTTCACTTATTCATATAACACAGAATTTTGTACCCACCATATGCCAGGTACCTATCTAGGTGAAGGGGATTCAGTAGGGAACTCACAATCTAGGGAAAGATGCCTATTAATGAAAGAATCACACAAATATAGTAGTATACACTGACATATGCTTTGAAGGCAAAGTTGGGGGATCATGAGACTGTATCTTGGGTGTTAGGGGTTCATGTTTGGGATGTAGGTGTCTGTGCTTAGATCATTACCAGGACTGTGTGGCTTTACTTAGGATGTGACTTTTGAGCTGAGATGTGAAGAACAAGTAGGAATTAATCAGGCAAAATGGTAGGGAAGAGGAGTGGCCACCCTTCTGCAGTCCTGCTGTATTCAACAGCATGTCTTGTCTTTGGGTCAGATGAGATACGTCCGGAGTTCAGTAGAGGCTCAGGACAATAAAGGAGGAGGAGGAGGGCCAAGATTGGAGGAATGGAGAAACATCTCTCAAATCTACAAAGGGGGAGGGGACAAAGAGCCAGGCAGAAGGCAGGAAGTTGGAGACTAAGAGATCTCTGAGAAATTCTGGGAGCAGGCTCCTGAGGAACATCTAAAAGTAAGATATTCAGTATCCAATTTTAGATTGTGCTTCTGTGGTTTAGAATTCTTCTCCCCAAACCTTCAATATAATATGTCACACACAAATACTAGTGTGAAAGGTTTTGGGAGCAATCAGAGGAAAACTGAGTTCTCAGTAAGGATTAACGGGAAACAACAGAGAGGGCAGAGCCAACTAAAGTGAGAAGCAAGGTCACAAGGTCAATGGAAACAAAAATTTGGAGGCTGCCGCGACAGGAGGTATTTATGGAATCTGCTGTGTCTACACCTCAAAGAAATAGAATTTTATTTTTATCCAGTTGTAATTACTAGTCAGTATAAATGGATGAGAGTAGGGGCAGCCTCAACTGGGAGATAGGAGAAGAAAGGCGCGCCCACACCTGGTGTCTGTCAGTAAACTGGGGCTGTGATCTCACTCTAGGTGTCTGAGACTCAGTTACTTAAACTCCAAGTCAAGGAGACTCATCCCTAACAGCTAACACCCCAAGTTACTACCCAGCCGGCCGCAGCACAAAGCCTACCAGGACCATGGAGAACTAATTAACTCAATATACACTTATTGAACAGCTGTTATTTTCTGGGTACAAAGTCACTTGGGACATGGCCCTTGGTCCTTGCCCCCTGGAGTCTTCCATCTCGGTGTGATCAGTGCTGTGACAGAAGCAGGTCCAGGGCTATGGGAGCAGGCGTGGGACCTTGACCCAGGTTTGGACATTGCGGCAGCTGCCTGGCGAAGGGACACTTAAATGGGGTCACAGTGTATTCCAAGGTATGCAGATACACGGCAAGCAAAGGGAGAAGGACAGAGAGGCACAGGCACAGTGGCTCCCAGGCTGTTTGTGCTGCCCACTGTGTGGCTTATCCTTAAATACAGAGTAACATGTCTTGATTCCTCGTGGTTTTCACAAGTCATGTCTCTCTGTTTCTCAAGGCCATAGAGATTTTGTGCATATTTGGGCTAGAGAGTAGGAAGAGGCAGAATTTAAATAGTGCTTTGGATAGTCCCTTGTCCAAGAGCTTTCTGCCCAAAACACCATCTGTCACCATGCTTAAAGTCCACCCTTGGCTCCCCACTCCTTCGGGTCTGACAGCCACCACTGTGGAGCCACCAATGGAAATATAGGACCCTCCTGGGTAAATTCATGCTACAAACAGATTATTGGTAAGAATAGAAAGATAGAGAGGTAGGGGAACCAGAAAGGGGAAGAGGAAGGAGGATAACGGGGAGCAAAAGTGCTCTTGGATTTTTGCAAATTTCTTGCTGCTCCTTTTCTTGTATCCTCCACTTTTCTAACCTCAAGACACACATTCAGTAAAGCTACTGAATACATTCAACAAGAGGATGGAAACAGTGTGTTTGAGGTAGGTCTGTAAGGCAATGTATCAGAAAGAGTGGGGAAACCCCGTGTGACTCCTGCTGGGTGGCCCTGAACAAACCCAGTGCTCTCTCTGGGCTTCTGTTTCTCCACTCGTCAAGTGTGCAGGTTGAGTTGGATTCTCCTCAGGGGATCTTGCAGTCTTGACTTCTGTGGTCTCCAGTTTAGACAGCAAAGTAAGAGGAGAGCCTGTTTATGTGGCTGACAGACTTGAGCTTTGTTAGTCTGTCTACACTGAAGCCAGGTCTGGGGAATCATGCAAAATAGCCCCAGAGGAAGATGTTGATGGCCAGCAAGAGGACAGCATTGATGTTGCAGACATGTCTCCAGAGTGGCTCCTCCTCAATGCTCGTCAGCTTCTGTTCTAGCGCAGCCTTCTCTGCTGGGCTCAGGGCCTGCTCCGGTGCTCCAGAGAGCCCACAGAAGCAGCTCCAGAGCAACTTTCCCCAGGACCTGCTTGGGGCTGGAGGGACAAAGCCAGAAGAGGAAGAGGAGCAGGAGGGGAAAGGCAAAGAAGATTGGAGAAAGGAAAGTGATAGGAGAGTAGGGGAGGGAGAGAGATGGTGAGAAACTGAAGGAAAGTATGGGGGGTGCACAGGAAATGGGGAGGGGTGAAGCTATTGACTTGTACTTTCTGCAAACTACAGACCGAGGGCTGAGCTGGTACTCTAGACTAAGTTCTGACCTTGGCCACAGCATCCAAACACTCATGTAGTGGAAGCACTACTTTCTTGGAGAGGGGATGGTGTGTAAACGTGGCAGGATAATGCAGTTCATCCCAATTCATAGCACAAGTTCTGAATAAGGGCAGAAGGAAGGAGCATTATCTCACCCAGGAAGAAGGAAGCATTTGAACCAGGCAGACTGCCACAACTGCAATTGGAAAGGGCACTGGGCTGCAAGCCAGAAACCTGGTTCCAGGGCCAGCTCTGCCATTAGCTGACTGTGAGGCCATATGCAAATCACTCAGCTTCTCTGAGCTGGAGGTTCTTTCTGTCTCAGATGTATCAATGACATATACCCCATTCTTCTCTGGGTTGTTCTGACTACCAAATGAGGATGGAAATTGGACAGCACTTTAAAAAGTTACCAGTGCTGGAGCAGTGGGAGAGGTTCTGGTGCATATGATATTCTAAATGTACATGAGACCAAACCCATGGCGACACGGGCTTCCTCGGGGTGAGAAAGGGGCCTGCTCTGAGGTTAAAATATAGCACAATTCACTAAAAACTAAATTCAAAAGAATTAATAAGGTAAATATTTTTAAGTGTTTTTAAATCAACAGATATTATATCACAAATAAAATTAATATAAAAATCCTTTCACTGAGATTGAAAAGAATGCACTGGGAATGAATGCTTTATTATTTTAATGTGTTTAGAGTGTGGTAGCTGGTAAGTTCAATAAAACCACAGGGTGTCAGAGATGCAAGAACCTTGGATGCCATCTGGTCTGGCTCCCTGATTGCACAGAGACGAAAAAAGTCTCAGGAAAGGGAAGAGATTTATTTAAGGTCACATAGCAACAGAACTGCACTAATGGTAATATGAATTCAGCATTTCATTTGTACTAAGCTTTATCATTTTCCAAGCTGATTGAAACATTCTCTCTTTTGATTCCCTTGGCAAACTTCTGAGACAGAGGATGCACAGAGCTTCATGTTTAAATTCCTTTGCCCAGAGAGCCTATGTCACTAAAGGAGTTATTAAGTGGTGTGCCATAACTCAATAAATTCATATCTGAAACCTGGGATGTACATATTTCTTTCAGATCTACTCTGCTGTCCTTTAAATATATATATATATATTTTATTTAAAAATATTTTATATACATATTTTATATTTTTAAAAAATATATATTTTTATATATATATAAATATATATATTTTTTGAGACAGGGTCGCACTCTGTTGCCCAGGCTGGAGTACAGTGGCACATTCATGGCTCACTGTAGCCTCAACCTTCTGGACTCAAGCAATCTTCCCATCTCACCCTCCTGAGTAGCTGTGACCACAGGTGTGCACCACCACACCCTGCTAAATTTTGCATTTTTTGTAGGTACGGGGTTTTGCCATGTTGCCCAGGCTGGTCTTGACTCCTGAGTTCAAGCAATCCCCCTGTCTTGGCCTCCCAAAGTGCCAGGATGACAGGCATGAGCCACTGTGCCAGCCTCCTTTAAATATTTTTAACTTTCCTTTTCAGGACTCAACATTATACTGCCTGGCTTATGCCTGCCTGCAGGTTTTTTGAGACAGGGTGCCTTTTCCCTATTTCTGATGTTTGTTTCTCTGGGCAGGGAAGGAGCTTTAATGTATAATAGCACCAGCCTTTCCCTACCCTTCTACTTCCTCATGGTGGTGGTCTGTGAAGGGGGGTGAGCTTCTCTCATTGGACTTCTTGGCTGACTTGGTGCCTCCTTTTTCTTGCTTGGGAGCAAGTCATCCACAGGGAGCAGGCATTCCTCTCGGCTTCTCCAGGGACGACTCTGTCCCTTGGCCTGGGGACCAACCAGGGAGTAGGTTCATTTGTGTGACTCTGTAAGTTTGCCTAGTTCTGGGGTTCAGCAGTGGGAAAGTACAAGCTGTCTCCTTCTTCTTTCTCTGTAGGAGCTTCTTTGCAGCTTTGCCCCTTCTTCCTTCCTCCTTCTCTTGGCAGTTGCCTCATCTACAAAAGCTCATGCTTTCAGATTGCTTTCTTGAATACCATAAGTTTTACAAGGCCCAGGACCCAGTCTTTGCAATGATGATGGGGGAGCAGTTTAAAATATATATATATATATATATATATTTGCAAAGCAAAATATCATGAAGTAATAGGGGCAACTGATAAGACCAGGCAGGGTGATGTTGATCTTTGGTAGTATCTTCTGAAGTGAGCCTATGTGAGTTTTAACCACGAAAGTTTGGAAAAAATTATATCCATCGTTATGAATAGCTTTTTATACTGGATTATTGGCTTTTAACTGCCGTAGCTTGGGAAGAAGCTTTGAGCCTTAGACCTTGGTGGGATTGTGGGGGTTGTGATGTCATTAACATTAGGCAAGTGGCTGTTTCTCTAGAATCAAGGCCTTAAGCAAAGGTGAAGGGCCTCAAGAAAGGTGGAATCCTTTGCAGGTCTGGAGGAAAGTATAGGGCCCCTCAAACCTGGCAAAGGCACGAGAACCGAGTGGCATGGCATTGCCAACCATGCTGGTGCAGCAAGTGATGCTTTGCTAATCCTGTCTATGCTCTTAGCTCACTAGAAATATTTAAAGTTTGGCCCAGAGAGGCTGGTATAAAACTAGAGCTACGGCCAATCCAATGAGAGAAAGTAGCTGCAGCTGCTGAGGGAACCCTAACTCCATCCAGGCACTGAGACCTGTTTTTTAAAAAACTTAATGATTTTACTGTTTTTTCACATGAAGATGCATTTTATTTCTCTGCCTGGATGTTATAAACAATGGCATACCATTGTGTTTAAAAGCCCAATATTACTACATTATTGACATTTTTGTCCATTTTAGTGTAAACTCTACATCTTTGCACTACCTGTTTGCCTCCAAGAGATTCTCACCTCCTTGGGGACAGAGACTATGTCTTATTCATCTACTTGTATTGAGACCTTCTTTCACTGAGGCAGAAAATAGATCTAAGAATTAAATTTCTTTGAATTTTTAATTCACAAAGGCAAGAGAGATTGATTTCGGACTTTAATTTGCAAACTTATTTAACTTTTTGGATTTTATTTATTTATTTATTTTCCTGGGACACTTTTTTTTTTTCTGTTACCTTTATTTTAGTTTCAGGGATACATGTGCAGGTTTGTTATATAGGTAAATTGCATGTCACTGGGATTTGGCATATAGATTATTTTGTCACCCAGGTAGAGCTTTATAGAGTTTAACATTTTCCTTGGGATTTTTTTAATTGAAAAAAATCTTTATAATGTTTTCACTCTATCATTAGAATGTTTTAATATTGTTATTTCGTTTAACTCAGGAAGGTGATAGCTGCATTGTGTCTAACACAGGTACCTCAAATCATGTCTTAAAATAATTTTCAACTGTAGATACTGTGTGGCCTTCGAGTAGATTTAGCTGACATACTCTTCTAACACATGTAGGAACCCCCAGGGATGCACTTCATATGTCACATGGCTCATCGGCAGCTCGAGGAGACACCCGGAGGTGTGGGAGGGTGTTTTGGAGGAACCTCAGGAAACAAAACAACTGTATGGAGGCATGGCTGCTCTCATCCCACGAGGGACAACCACGCTTCTGTATGACTGTAGGCAGACTTGTTGAGCCCCGAGCGATAAATAAATAATAAAGAAAAGTGGTGGTGGGGACACGGGTGAGGGGTTTCTTTGTCATGCCTCATGTTTCCTTCCATGTGGAGGGAACCCCGTGGGTGTAACATTCTTTGATTTTCTGCCCTTGTACTCATTCAGCCTAGGGGAGAAGGGACTTCCGTGTGGGTGGATTTGGGAAGGATAAAGAGGACATGCTTAGCTCAGCCCTGCCCTTCTTTATAGGGAGGACAGGGCTGAGCCAAGCATGCCCTCTTTATTCTGTGCCCCGATCAGATCTGCTGGTGACTGGATGGGTACCTCCGTGGAATATGGGGGTTCAGTATTAAGAAGTGGATCTCCCCACAGATATAAACCAACTCTTTCCACTTACACTTGATCAGTAATGAGGGCACTGTTTTGGCTCCCATCTACCTAACTCATTTATCTTATTTTTCTAATAGTTCAATAGCCATGTGGGAAGGGAGTTAGGGTGATATTTATTGGGCTTCCTCAGAGGCCCCATCCCAAAGGCCACCCACGACATAAGTCTGTGCCCACTTGTTCCTCTGTGATGAGTATCCCCCGGCCTGCCGCAGCCTACCTTCAGGCTGCTCCTGGCCCAGGCTCGAGTTCTCCGCTGCTCCACCTCCTGCGGGGCACTGCCCGGCTGGTATCTCGGATATCTCCGGTGTGCCCTCGTGGGCCTCCTTCTCTAGCTCAGAGAGGGGGCAGTTCCGAGTCCACCATGTCAGGCGTGTGAGCTGGAGGGAAAGAAGACACTGGAGTCAGTTGCCTTGGAGAGAAGTCATGCTGTAGAAAAACAGAGGCCCATTTGTGGAAGGCCATCCGAAAAACAGCAAAGAGTACAATGAACAAGGCCAGCACTGGGAGTCAAGTTTGATCTTAGACTTGCCCAAGGCTTGGATCTTAGCCCTGACTTCCTCTTTCTTCAAATATGAACACTCTCTGCTCTACATCAAGTGCTCTACCCCAGGCTTGTGCCAGGTGCTAGAATACAGACCTAAAACACACCTGAGTCCTGTCCTCATGGATTTTACAGACTGAGGGAAACGAGGCTGGACAGGGAGGCAGGCACTTGAGAATGAGGCTTCAAAGGTCAGGCTGAGGAGTTGTAACTTAAAGAGCAAAAACCCTGTAGGCAATGGAGAGTCACTGCAGACTTTAAGAAGAAGATAGAGACTGTAAGTGCCAGAATCTTCAAAGACCTCTTGGAGTGAATTGAAAGGGGTCCAGATTGGAGGATAATGCAAAAATGAAGCCAAAAATAATGGACACCTGAGGAAATGGATAAAGGAGGTGAAATCAGAACAGTGTGACTGACTGAAAGAGCCAGGTGAGGGACATGGGAGAGGCTAATACAGCTCCAGGGTTCCTGCCTTGGGTGACCAGACGTGTAGTGGTGCCTCTCCCAGGAATAAAGAACACAGGACAAGGAGTGGGTATTAGTGCTGGTGAGAGAAAGAAGAGAGATAGAGATAGATAGAGACAGAGACAGAGAGAGAGAGAACATGTGCACACACAAATATGATGATGTGCTTCAGGAGTCTGCAGGTCGTCCTAGTGGAGATGTTCAGGTGAGGAGAAATAAAACTTACTTCCTTGGATGGCCCTGGTGACTTTCTCTCTTCTCCTTTTTGGTGACTCAGCAAAATAAAACGCAGCAGTTCTCTGCCTCATATCGGTGGTGTGGGACTTACCACTGCCTGAGCTCTGAGGCAGCTTTCTGGTGCATGTTGAGCTGGGTATCCCCTATCCTGCTCCCAACTTCTTACTTTCCGCTATGCTGGGCCCAGGCATGCATCTCTCTGGGATCATGAGAGCCTGGGAAGCTTCCTTGCTTATAAGTATCTCTCAATAAACCTTACCTAATACTTCTACTGGGTGTCACCAGTAGCATATGGACTATGTCTCTGTATGTCATCAGGGGACAGTTGGATTTTTGGTTTGAATCTTGGGAGAGGGGTTTTGGCTGTAGATAGAGAATTGAGAGTCAACTTTACATAGAAAGTGGTGAATTGATAGCCCAGGAGTGTTGTAGGGTGAGAGAGGTTATAGGCCATAGATGGGTTCCTAAGGAACACTGATTTTTCAGCGCAGACAGAGAAGCCTGTGAAGAAGTCAAAAGAGTGATTGGAAGGGTAGTCAAAACAAACAAACAACAAAAATACAAAACCTAGGGGAGAGATATTTCATGGAAGGGAACAGAAGAGAGGTCTTTGGGGTGCAGGAAGTGGTCAGTAGTGTCCAGTTCTCTTGGGAATTCATTTAAAATAAAGACAGGAACATGACCTTTGATTTTAGCAATAAGATGTTATCAGTGACTTCAGTGAGCGAAATGTCAGCGGAATGTTGGGGACAACAGCCAGACAGCAGCAGCTGAGAAACAGACAAGAGGTGGGAAGTGGAGGCTGGGAAAGGAAACCATTCTTTGCAAAAGTCTGCTGTTGAAGGGAGGAGAGGGAGGCAGCAGGAACTAGAGGATAACAGGATTCAGGGAAGGATTTTCAATTGAGGAAGACTTCAGGATGAAGAGGGAGGAAACAGGCAATGGAGAAGAGGTTGAAGATTCAGCGGGAGGAGGGGCTCATTTCTGGTGTGAGCCACTGGAAAAGTCAGCCTGGGAAGGCCCTGCTTTTTTTGTGGGAATCAGTGAAACCAAGGGTATAAAGTCATCTTGCAAACTCTAAAGCACCATCCATCAAAAGAGTATTATCCCTGATATCCACTCCGTGTTTCAGGGACTGACTTCCAGCATGGGCTCTGTTATGGGCTGAATTGTGTCCTCCCAAAATTTCTATGTCAAAATCCTAACCGCCAGTACCTCAGAATGTGACTGTATTTGGAGATGGGGTCTTTACAGACAATTAAGGTTAAATGAGGTCACCAGGATGGGCCATAATCCATTATGACTTAAAAGAAGAGGAGATTCAGTCACAGGCAGGCACAAGGGAAGACCGTGTAAAGACAAAAGGAGAAGGCAGTTTTTTACAAGCCACAGAGAAAGGCCTTGGATGAAACCAACGCTGCAGACACCTTGATCTCAGCCTTCCTGCTACTGGAACTGTGAAACCATACATTTCTGTTGCTTAAGTCACCCAATCAGTGGTCTTTTATTTCAGCAGCTCTAGCTCTAGGCTGTAAGGAAAAAAGGCCGCAGAAGACCAAGCATCAGTGTTCAAGGGCTGTTGCTTGTGAGAGGTGAGGATTTCAATTTGAGTTCTTCACTTAATAAGCTCTCTGTTTCTTTTCTCTTGTATTTGTTTCTTGGCCACTTAAAATTCTCTATTCATTCTTCAAGGTCTAATTCAAAGTGTCCTCATCAGTGTGCCCTCCCTGGGCCCCCAGGAGGTGACTGCCTCTCCCTCTGTGCTTGGCCCCTCCGATTGAGCCTGGCCCTTCTGCACTTTCTCTTTGTATAGTGGCAGCTTGTGTCAGCTCTGTTTCCCCCTGAGGATAAACTCTGGCAGGGACCATTTATCTTTGTAAGCCCAGCACAGTGCCTAGCACATAGTAAGTACTCACTGAGTCATTTTTGAGTTGAATGAATTACTTTTCATTGGGGAATTCATAGCCCAAGGAACTTTCCCTCCCAAGGACATCTGAGTGGCCAGAGGGGAGACCATAACCCAACAAAGTAAAAGTCAGCAGTGGAATTCCAGGCTATGGGGGAAGGGAGAGCATTTCTGGAGGGCCTCAGTATGAGCACAACACTTGCCTGTTCCTCGGGGATGGGAGTGGTACAGAGGCTGACCATGACGATGACGATGGCAGTGAGCCCACAGAGGAGGAGTGCAAAGTACAGGTAGTGGAAGTCCTTCAGCACTGCTGGCCTCCGGTCTACCTCCCCGCAGGCTGGCGCTGGATATGAGAACTCCAGGATCATGCGCAGAAGCCCCACTCCCAGGCCAGACATGAGGCCCCAGAAAGCTCCCTGTGAAAGAGGGCAGACATGAGCTGAGGTGCGATCCGGGTGGGAGACCCTAGGAAGGTAAAACTACTCTGTCCCCAAATCTGTCTCCCACTGGTTTATTACCATGCTGGGAAAATCCATCTACTAATGGGGAAATGAGTTCCCCATTAGTACTGAGACTTTGTCTTGACTGAAAGGCACAGTGGCATAGGGGTTGTAGAGTCAGATAGACTAAGATTTGAATCCTGGCTCCATTGTGAACTGACTGAACGAATGACTCAGCCTTGCTGACTCAGAGTTGTCTCATCGGGGACAGTAATTTAAAAATTCATAAAATTAAGACAGCACTAAGTAATTAATAGATGGTTAATATTCAACTACAATGGAATAAACTTTTGTAATAATCAGGGAATACCAGGATCCCCTTCCCAACCTTCTATTATGATAAATCAGAAATCAGAATAGAGACTTCCCTTTTGTTGTTGTTGTTGTTTTTAAGAAAAGCTCTGGTACCTCTCATGTCTTTCTTCTTTATACCTCCACTTGGCCCTAACCTGTACCTGTTCCCAGCATGTAAGAGTATGGGAGATATTGATCCTGATTTCAAAAACTTTGGAATGAGCAGAAACACCCAGAGTTCATCCAGGTCCTGCTGTGTGGCACCGTTGTCAGTGAGATGAGACCTGTGCAGACAGTAGACACTTGCTTAGGTGTACTATCAAGGGAGGGGGTTCTATGACCTCATTTTCAATGACCTTGAACTCTCACATTGTTTTTGTGGAGCGGTGTCCGTGATATCCATCAGCTTCTCAGGGTACAGCCAGCCTGTCTCTTCTAGGCTATCCTGGGGAGTAACCAAGCCTCCAGTCCTGGGGTACCCCTTGCTTCCTCCCAGATTCTCTCAGGTTTCAGGGCCGTTGCATGAATGATGCATGTGCAGGAACCCTTGTAAGGTCACACTTTGTCATCATCATTGTCATTGCTGTTATTTTGCTTACACATAGAACCTTATAGTGTTAGAGATGGAACAGACCCTAGAGATATTACAGTCTCTCTTGCACGTTCACATACACTGTTCCTTGTGTCTGGAACATTCTTCCCCCTCCCATTAATCCTTCAGGCCTCAGCTCAGATGTCACTTCATCCAGGAAGTCTTCCCTGACCCCTCCCAGGAGCCCCATAGGTTAGGTGCTTGTGCTCTTTACTCTCCCACCAGCCAGCATACTTTATTATTATTGCTTATTCAGTTATCTCTCTGCCAGCCCAGCGATGGCACAGCTATATGAATCTCATAAACCATTGCATCCCTGGAGCTGCCATTATAAGACTGATACATGTTTGTTGAGTGAATGAATGAATCTAGGCCAGATGCTATGGTCAGGAAAATGGAAACCTAGAGGGGAAGTGGATTTTCCCAAGGTCACAGAGACCAGGTGATTGAGAGACCAGGTCTCCAGCCCCTCTGCTGTATGTGAAAGACAGTGCACTGCACTCACGGGCTCTGTGACTCTCTTGCAGAAGATGGCCAGCAGGAAGAGAGCGGTGATGGGAGGGGCCAGGTAACTGGTGACAGCCTGGATGTAGTCGAAGAGCTGCCCACTGTTGGAGCTTTGGATGATGGGGATCCAGAGGATGCTGATGACAACCAGGAACACCACAAACACTCTGCCAGAGAGAGCACAGGGCACTGAGGCACACTCGGGTGGGCATGGTGTGGTGTGGGGTGAAGGTCATAGGCAGGAACCAGGAAGGGAGAAGGGAGGGAAATGCACAGTCACTAGATCAGAGAAGGTTGGCAGCCAGAATCTCAAACACTAAGATTCAGAAACTTAGTCTCAAAATCCCGGAATATCGGAATTGTGGAATTGAAGAAACATAATTCTAATGCCTCCGTGGCACTTATATATTAGATGCCTTCAAGGTCACGTCACCCAGCTGTTGCTGTTCACGGCGGAATTCATACATTCCGCCCCACCCCCGCCCCAGTAAAAGGTCTCTGGTCTCTGCGTAGCATGTCTTCCCCTCTTTTCCATCCCAGCCCGATGTAAGGCAGCTCTTTCCCAGCATGACTGCCGCTTCCAGGAACTGCTCCCTCCTCCAGGCGCTGATCCTCTCTCCCTTACTGTGGCATTGATCTTGGGAAAGAATCCCACTTATTCACCTGACTCCCTCTCAACAAACTGTGGCTCAGACCTAAGTCCCCAAAGCATTCTGCATGTATGATTTTGCAGATGTGTGAAGTAGATGAAAAACTTTTCTTGGATGTGTTGGGTGCAATAACACATATGACCAGTAGATAGAGCCCGAACCTCACTGACTGAGGAAATGATAGCAAAACCAGTTCATGTGCACACATAAGGAATGCTTCTTTTGACATGTCACTGCATACCTGTCTTCTCCTCTCCTTTTCCTCCCATTTTGCCTCTCTTAGACTCCACTAGAGCATCAGCTACCCAAGTAGCTTCCCTGCCGCTCGTCCCCCTCCTCTTTGCACAATCTGTCCTGCACTCAGATCCTGCAATGGCCAGTCCCCTTGCCTAGGGCTGGGGGTGCACAGATGAGCAGGCAGTAGGAATCCATTAGGCAGCCCTGGGCATAAGGCATCCTGGTGGAAAGAACAGTGAGTGCAAAGGCAGGGAGATGCGAAAAAGCAAGATTCCTCAATTCAATTTCCTAGCCACAAAGTGGGAGAACTTTAGTCCAGAAACCCAAGTAAGGGAACCTTCGATTATGAAACGAAGATTTTAAAAAGGGCCCCTTAACCTTATGTGAACTACAAATCTCCAGCCTATGGAAAACCAAAAATAGTAGCCACCAACTTAGGCTTTTAAAAGCATAAAACTGTTATCCACAGATAAAGTTCAAATTCCTTAGCTTGGTGTCCAAGGCTCTGCATCATTTGGAGACAGCCCTCCCGTGAAAATCTCCATTGATGCAAATACCTTGCTGTGTTACCTGTGTTTCCACCTTTCTTATTAAACTGTGAGCACCCTGAGGGCAGGGCCATATGACCCATCCGTGGGTCCCCTGCATGTGGGATGTGATGCATCGTAGATGTTCAGAGTGAATCTGATGGATTAAATTAATAGCATTTTTTTTAACCGGGCGTAACATCCAGAGTTGGTTGGGAATACCTTGGGTGAGCTGCTTGCTAAATTTCCTTGTGCTTACACAGTTTACCTTTCATTTCTTAAGTACTTTTTTAATCTCTCAATAACCCTGTTGATCAATTCCAAGATAAAGTTACCAGGGAAGAGGTGTTTTTTCCTATTATTCAGAAAGAAGGAGTGGTCCAGGGTTGGGAAAGGACTTACTTGAAATCATGTGGAGAGCTGGAGCTTGAACCCAGTGCTCTGGCTGCCAGTCCAGGGTCCAACCCAGCCACACCTGCTCAGGGTAACCCAGGGCAGGGGAGAGGGGAGAGGGCACTTGGGAAGGAAGGAAGGAGGGGCCAGCGCACCTGCCCACCACCATCAGCTCCTGCTCTGTTGCCTTCCTGCGGAAGTGCTGCCACACGTCAATGGCGAACAGGGTGCTGCTGCTGTTGAAGATGGAGGTGAGTGAGCTCATGAGGGCGGCCATGATCACGGCAATCATCAGGCCCCGCAGACCTGGGGAGAGATGAGGCTCATGTGAACGGCTGGCCTGTTAAGGCCGACTCTGCCAGGACCACAGAAGCTGTTGGAGCGTTCTGCAGAGTCAGGAGCTGGGGGTGGGGATGAGAGAGGGAAGGGGTTGGATGAGGCTCCCATCCAGCACAGATAAGAAATCCAAGACCACAGAACTACAGGTTGGGTTCTGCCCAGGCTCTCTCCCTGCCTTTCTATGTGGCCTTGCATGACTCATCTGCCCCTCCACCTCCCACCCTGAGCCTCAGTTTCCTCATCCATCCTATTAAGGCATGTAGGACTAGGTTCTCTGAAGCTTTAACATCTCAGTCTAGGTTTCACAGCTTGTAGATACTTGGTTAGTGAGTCGCTGCTGGGGAGAGTAGAAAGGTGATTATTAATAATTGGGTGGATCTGTTTAGTGTTTCTATACCTTCTTCATTGACATGGTGGTGTTGGGCTAAAGCCCTGGCCTGGGAGGTAGCAGCTTTGGGCTTGTTTCCTGGCTCTGCAAGTAACCAGTTGTATGTATGATCCTTGGACTAGCTCCTTGCCATTTCTGGGCCTATTTTTCCACTTGAACAAGGGAGGATGGGGCCCACTGATATAGAAGTTTCTCTGACGGTGACCAAGCTTCTAGAGATATGAGTGCTCACCCCTGGGGAGATCATCCCAGCCCGGGTCCCACCTCAGTCCTCTTTCCCTCCAAATCCATATATTTAACCACATTCTGATGTCCATTTCTCTCCCTTGGAGCGCCACAGGTGCCTCAGACTCAAGTGCTCCAAACTCAGGTGCCCATCTCCCTCTGGGGACTTCTGTTCCCCTCTTTAGTTATTGTCTTTCGAGCCCCACAGCAGAGCTTAGGGCTACTTGAGACCCTTGCTCTGCTCCCCTCCCTGCTTACCTCCAATCTGCCCCTCAGGGGAGCTCTGTCCTAGCTGGGCCTCCCTCCATGGCCACTACTGCCTGGATTTACTCCTCCTTCTACCACAGGAGGGAATATCTCTACTCTCTGCTGCCCTCCATAATCCTACCTCTCTTCGTATGTCCCTAATCTCAATATCATTATAAAACCACCATCTAAAGGCCAAGATCTGGGAGCCTTCTAGGATTTCTCTGTATTATCCCTCAAATCAAGTCCTGTCAATTCAACCTCACAAACATCTTTAAATCCTTTCTCTTCATCTCTGATGTCACCGACTTGGTCCACCTACCTGGACCACTGCAAACACCCCATGGACAATCTCCCTGCCTACCCCCAAGCCTGCCTCATACAGAGTCGTCCACGCAGACTGGTCTTGCTGAAACACAAAGCCAGTCATGCTCTCTCTGACCAAAACCCCCCAGTGTCCCAGCACTCCACTCCAGAACAAGGCTTGGCGGTGACATCTCCACCAGGAAGGTTGTCTTCATTCCTCCTGGCTCCTGCATCCACACTGGGCCTCTTTAAGCTCATACTTCATGCCCTCTCTTCACCTTGGGCCTTTGCAGGCACAGCTTCTCATCCCTAGAATGACATTTCCTATGCCCCTCCGGCTGTGTCTGCCTAAGATTTAAATCGGGATGCAGCTCCATTTCCTTCCTTCTGGGAGACCTTCCCGACATCCTCCAGCTGGGTCAGGTTCCTCCTTAGGGCTCCCTTAACCCATACTGGGTCACCACATTGGTTCCACTGGACTGTGCCTCTGGCAAGTCCAGGCACCCTGGAGACCACGTGATGCCTGAGCAGGGGCCTGCCTTTTATCTCTACATCTCCAGAACCTACCCACAGAGCTGATGTCTTCTGTACAAATGCTTGTAAAAAGTGTGTGTGTGTGTTAGGATGGGGGTGCAGAGGTGAATAGTTTTCTTCCCTCTTCCCATCCATGTTAGTGCCATCCCTCCTGGGCAATGGAGATTGGAGGAGGCTGGAGGTGAGAGTGCAGGGTGGGCTGGGGAGGAGAGACTCACCAACAGGCATGAGAGTCATGACCAGCTTGGGGTAGGCAATGTTGGAACATCCCACTCGGGCCCCACAGATGCTTTGGCAGACATCAGGGTCCACGCAGCCCACCTCGTCTGTGGAAGAAGTGATGGCAGTTAGAGTCCATGATCTTGTGCCTTCTCAGGTTGGCCTAGTATTTGCTTTCCAAAACTACAGGATAATGTTCACTGGAGACTGACAGGGACCCGTGTCTTCAAGGTCAAGGGGCAAATGGTGTCCAGGTCTTTGGTAAGTTTCTTGCCCATACACTTTCTACCTGATTCACATTTTTTTCTACTGAAATATTTATTATATGTTTGGCCCACAAAGCCTAAACTGCTTACTATGTGTTCTTTTCTTTTCTTTCTATCTTGTTTTGTTTGTTTGTTTGAGATGGAGTCTTGCTCTGTCGCTCAGACTGGAGTGCAATGGCGCAATCTCGGCTCACTACAACCTCCACCTCCCGGGTTCAAGTGTTTCTCCTGCCTCAGCCTTCTGAGTAGCTAGGATTACAGGCACGTGCCACCACACCCAGCGAATTTTTGTATTTTTAGTGGAGACGGGGTTTTACTATGTTGGTCAGGCTGATCTCAAACTCCTGACCTCATGATTCATCCACCCCGGCCTCCCAAAGTTCTGGGATTACAGGAGTGAGTCACCGTGCCCGGCCTTCTTTTCCTTTCTTTGCTTTGCTTTGCTTTCCTTTGCTTTCCCTCCCTCCCTCCCTCCCTCCCTTCCTTCCTTCCCTCCTCCTCCTCCTCCTTTTCTTTCTTTCTCTCTCTTTCTTTCTTTCTTTCTTTCTTTCTTTCTTTCTTTCTTTCTTTCTTTCTTTCTTTCTTTCTTTCTTTCTTTCTTTCTTTTTCTTTCTTTCTTTCTTTTCTTCCTTTCTTTCTTCTTTTCTTCTTTCTCCTTCCTTCCTTCCTTCCTTCCTTCCTTCCTTCCTTCCTTCCTTCCTTCCTTCCTCCCTCCCTCCCTCCCTCCCTCCCTCCCTCCCTTCTTCCCTCTCTCTTTTCTTTTCTGTTCTGTTCTGTTTTGTTCTGTTCTGTTCTGTTCTTTCTTTTCTTTTTGACAGGGTTTCTCTTGCTCTGTTTCCCAAACTGTAATGCAGTGGGGCAATCACAGCTCACTGCAGCCTCAACCTCCTGGACTCAAGCTCCTGGACTCAGGATCCTCATCATTCCCAAGTAGCTGGGTATATGGGTGCATGCCACCATGCCTGGCTATGTGTTCTTAATAGACAAACCTTGCCAACCCCTGCTCTGGTCTAACATTGCCGAGGGACAAATTCCCATTCTCCAGACACTCCTTGAAAGCCCCAGATCCCAACACCCAGAGAGCAAGACTCACTCTTACCTGGGAACAGGGCCCGGCTGATCATGCCAGGCATGACGATGAAGAACATGGGGAGGATCTTCAGGTAGCCCCCCAGCACGGAGCCTCCCTTGGCATGAGACAGACTCTTGGCCGAGAGAGACCGCTGCACAATGACCTGAAAGGGCAGCAAATGAGGAGTGCAGCTCAGGTTGAGGAAATGCTCACTAAGCCACAGGTGAGCCCTGACACTGGGCATGACTGCCCCTACTCCAGTCCAGTCACAATCCCAGAATGAGGTCCAACCCTCTGTGCATGCAGGCGCTGGGTTTTTCTGCAGGAAGCCACCCCACTTCAGGCTAAGCCTGGCTGGGGATTACCTGATCTGTGCACCAACACCAGGTGGCCAGCACTGTAAGCCCGAAAATGAGACCTGGCCAAGGGATGTCCCCGCTCACAGGGTCCCGAAGCAGGTGGAAGGCATCGGGCCGTGGGAGGTGACAGGTGGTGTTGGGGACTGTGACATTAGGGATGGCCTGCCTGTACCGCTGCTCCAGGCCTGGGTACCAGCCCACATCCTGAAAGCCTGTGAGGAGACAGTGAGTGAAGCAGCCCTGAGACCCCACTGAGCCTGTCACTCAGCATGTCCAGCCCCCAGCCTCATGTGGGCTCTCAGGTTGGAACTGACGTGGGGATTGGGAGTGAAAGAGGAAGATGGGGCTTGGGCTCAAGACCCTTGGTTTGAAGTAGCGAGAACCCTGATCTTTGGGAGCCGCAGCCTGGAGAGGGGACATGGCTCACATGGCTCTAAGCACTGGAAAGTTTCAATCGAACTCTGGAGGTGACAGAGACAGGACAGAGAGGAATTTAAGAATGATGGTGGGGTGTATTTAGGTCTCTTTCTTACCCAGAAACATGAGGACCAGGGCTCCCCCGACCATGATCGCCGTCTGCAGAGCATCTGTGTAGATCACGGCCGTGAGGCCCCCTGGGGACCCAAGGAGAGGGCTCATTAGTCAGCACCAGTTTGGGGTCCTCTCTGGCTGCCTGCTCTATGCATGGCCACACTGGGGAGACCAGAGAAGACACAGAGCCCTCTTAGCACGGGAACTCTGGCCACCTGCCTTTCTCCACACCCAGTGCTCCCCTCTCTCCCTCCCTGGCAGGATGCCGGCTGGTCACAGTCAAAGGTGCTGGGGTCCCTTCTTTCTGTCTTGACAGCAGCTGACTGTGGCCATCACGCCACAGCTCTGTCTTATTGTTTAATATCCCAAGTCCATTCCTTGGCTTGTAGTTCTGCCAGGAATACTCCCTGCTTTCTCCTCCCAATGTCCATCTAAATGCCCCCTACCCCGTCTCTGGACCCCAACTTAACCATAAGTAAGGCTGTCCTCCCAAGCTGGTCTCCCATGGTGCCCAACCTTGTGCGAGGAGATTTAGAGGAAACAGGAGGAGGTGGGTTGTGGTCTCTGCCTGGGGCAGCCTGCAGTGACTCTGGCTTGGGTCATAGTACCCCTCTCTACCTTGCTCCCTGGGCAGTTAGTCTTTTCTGGTATTTACTACTGTCTGTCCTTCCCTCTCTCTGCTTGACCCGTTCCTCCTCCCATTTCTGCCCTTTTCATCCCCCTGGTCTCTGTCCCTGTGTCTTTCATTCTGTTCCCCTGTGTTCTTCTCTTCTACTTCTCTGTCTCAGCCTTTCTTTGTCTCTACCTCTCCTGTTTCTCTTTCTCTCTGTCAGCATCAGTGTTATGTCTCTCTGTCTCTCTTTGGTTGTCTCTCCTTCAGTCTTTCTCTCTGGGTGGTCTCTGCCAGTCAAAAGCTTCCCTCTTTCCCTCTTCCTGTGTCAGTCTCGGCAGCCCAACATGACCTTCCCTCTGCCTACCTGCAATGGTGTAGATGGCAGTCACCACCAGCAGGATCCCTGTGGAGAGGTACAGGTTCCAGCCCAATGCCATCTGGATGAAGAGAGCTCCAGAGAAGATATCAGTCTGCAAAGAGCCAGGACCCAAGAGGCCAGGACACCCGAGGCCCTCAGTAGGGCTGTGTGGACACGTCCCCTGCCTGCCCAGCAACACCAGGCATCCTCAGCCCTCATCACATGATGAAAATGAGCTTTAAGTGCTATGCTAAAGAGTGTGGGCTTTATCTTGCAGACACTGAGGCACCATGGAGGCTTTAAAGCAGAGAAGTACTGTATAAAGTCCCAAAACTGAGAAAAATTTAATTGCGTAGTCTGCTAGATGTGAAGGGAGTGGTGAGGAATTAAGTGGAAGACTGAGGAAGTGAAGGAAGGTGCTGGGGTGGAGAAGAAGAGGCCATTTAGTAGAAGACAGGAAGAACCAGAGAGTTACTGGCTGCTCCCTGGCAGAGCAGAGCCTACTTGGCTGCCAGATGGCCCACGGCTGACCCAGTGCGGCAGGAGCCCTGGTGCAGATAGACATGGATGTGACTCATCAACATACTTGGGTTTATTAGCAGACAAGGGCTTATAGCCTGAGCCTAAGCTGACTTAGGGTGATTCTCAAACATTGGTGGAACAAGGGCCTTAAAGTGTTTTTCAGCCCTGGACCTGGCAACGGAGTGACCCAGTTCCCTTTAGTGTGTGCTTGTGGGTCCCATTCCATGATTGTTTTGTGAACCTGTTACGGGGTCTAAAACATAACAGAGTGGAAGGAGACTGGACTGGGTCATGGAACCCACACTTCAGTTTCAGTTCTAGAGCTAGCCCTCTGTGTGGGCTTGGGCAAGTCATTTGACCTATCTAGGTTTGTTTCCTGAGTTTAGGTCAATAGAGGAGGATTAAAGACTTTTCTAACTCCAAAAAATCTCGGCAACTAACACACAGTTGATGAATGAATAATCCATTAATGAAAAAATAAATGAATGAACTCTGGATGGTGATTTCTTTGAGTGTAATGGCTGTCGTTCACTCCAAAAACATTTACCATTCATCTCTGAGTACCCCAGTGCTGAGGGGGAGCATGTGCTAAAGGTTTCTAGGTCCTGCCTTCCTTTTTTTCAATGGATTGTCAGCTTCCCCTCAGCAACACGCACATGGTGATGCACTCAGCAATTCCCAAATCAGCATTTCCAGACACAACGGCCACATTGTAATGACACCTACCGAGATCTTGGTGAAGATGTAGAGGATGAGAGATAGGACAGACATGTACACCTGGATCCTCTGGCCCCCAAATCGCTTCTTCAGGTACTGTGGCATTGTGACCACACCCGCTGCAATGTACACAGGGACGAAGACCCAGCCGAGGGCCAGGAGCAGCCAGGTTGCCTGGGAGAGTGGGGAGAAGAAGATATCCAGGTCCCGGATATAGACAGAGGGGCGGCTTCCCACCCAGAGGCAGCGCTGTGCTGTGGGAGGCCCCCAAACAGAGAAATAAGGGACCTGGGACCTGACCCCAGTCCTCCCGTGTGACCTTGCATGGATCCCTCTGTCTCCTCCAGACGTTGATTTCCTCATCTGTGAAATGGATTCTCAATTCACCATGCAGCCTCCTAGGCATCCCTAAGGATCCTCCCAGCACTAATGCCAGAGACGGAGGTGGGTTAGACTCTCATTATTCTGGAAAAACCAAACCAGCTTCCTTACGTTCCACTCGAAGCCACCCACAGCGAGGCCTCCGGCAGCCCCTGTCCCAGCCAGGCCGATGAATAAGCCACTGCCCACATTGCTTGACATCAGAGATGCTCCAATCTGCAAGGCACAGTTGAGTCAAGGGTCAGGAGTCAGGAGTGATCTGAATGAATCTGGAGTGAGGACCATGAGTAGTGAGGGGGCATGAAGCTGATATTTATTGGGTACCCACTGTATGCCAGGCGCTGCATTCATAAATACATTCAATTCCACAGATATCCGCAGGGAGGGGTATTAGTCATCCCAGGTTACAGAGGAAGGAACTAATGTAGGGAAAGATGAACTCGCTGGCTCCAGGTCACCCAGTGAGTAAATGGTGAAGTGGAAAAAAGGGGAAAGTGGGAAGGAAGCCTGGAAAGTGGGGAGTGTGGACCTCTGCACTAAGGCCATGGGTCTGAGGGCCTCCAAGGGAAGGAAGCTGAAGGGGATAGGGAAGCCCCACAGGAGGGAAGGAAAAGCCCTCCTGCCACCCCAGGGCGAGCCAGGCAGAGGGTGGAGCCGAGGGACTGAGCACAGGCCAAGTCGATCTCTGAGCTGAGTTAGTTCTCCAAGGGGGCAGCCAAGCACTTGGGAGGCAGTAGAGAGTGGTGATGATGGTGAGCATGATCAAGGCAGTCAGGGCCCGTGCAGCATCTCCAGGAACCAGCCAGCCTTCTGAGTATGGGGACTCATTTAATCCTCACCACAACCCTCAGTGCTACTTTTATCCCCATCTTACCCATGAGTAAACTGAGACATAGATAGGTAACTTGCCCAAGTCTCAGAACTAGTAAGTGACCAAATTAAGATTCAATCCCTGGCTCTCTGGCCCAGTAACACTACACAAATGGTGCTTGCCACTTAATGCGCACTTGGTCAATATTATCTCTTATTGTTAGATGGGATCCCTGACTGGGAGGGGAGAAGGGGGAGAGGAAGGGGCTCTGGAGCCTGGGAGGAGGCCTAAGGAGACCTCGGGGAGAGGGCTGGGGCAGCTGGGGGCAGAGCAGTGTTCCTTTTTGTATCCTATGTCACCACAATAAAATCACTTCCTCTATCAACACCTCAGCTTCTTCACCTATACAATGTGGGACTCACTTCCGCCCAACTTCCTGTTCTTTCGGAGGTGCTTTGAGAGAGAAAGTGAGAGGAGAGGAAAAGCATTGAGAAATTCAGACAAAGGCAGTCAACAGTGTAAAGGCACAGAATGAGCAACCGGCCTGACATTGCTGAGGCCCTGGTGCTAGTGCCTCTGACACGTGCACATGCACACTCACATGTGCACTCACACACGCACACAGGCACAGTACACACACTTGCACTCACGCACACACAGGCATGGTACACACACTCTCACACATGCACACTCACACTCTGACACACACATGCACTCACACACACAGGCACAGTACACACACACTCTCACATGTGCACACTCACACTCTGACACATGCACTCACACACACAGGCATGGTACACACTCTCCCACATGCACACACATACTCTGACACACATGCACTCACGCACTTGCACAGTCACACATGTGCACTCACATGCACATGTCCTCATACCTATGCCCTTACGCACACAGGTATGCACACATATGCACACACATGCACATACATTCACAAAGCACACACACACAAGCACACTCATGCACACAGTGCCCACACTCACATGCATACACACTCACACATGGAAACAAATTCACACAGGACTCTCACACACACACACTCTTCCTCAGGCGGTCCCAGGGTGCTGGTAGGGCTGGGCTGGACCACCCAGCCAGAGCAGAGAACGCCAGGCCTCCTGCTTCAGGGGAAGAAGCCTCCCCCAGGCAGTTCTTGGAGCAGTGAGGCACCTCCACCCCCACCCAGCCCAGGGTTTTTAACCTCACTTCCCCTGCTGCTAACCCGGGAGACAAACAACATCAGCAGGGGAGGCGTGGGGAGGGCGACCATGCAGGCCTCTCTGGAACAGGACGGGTGACTGCACCTTCTGCTCTCAGCCTCCAAGCCACACACTGTTCACGGGGCACAGACTCAAGGCAGGGCAGACACCCAGACAAACCCTCCAGCAGTGCTGGTGGGACTGAGCTTTCCCTCCCCAGAGCTGGTGTTCACCCTGGCCTCAGGCTGGACCCAGGTCTCAGGTGCAGGAGGCACAGCTCACAGCCTGGCCTACCAGAGGATGGGGAGCACATCCTCTCTTTCCCACTGGGTGTGTGCTCTGTGTTTGGGGCGCAGTGGGAACATGGGAGTGCCTGCTAAGGCCTCCCTCTTGTTCGGAGGCCTCAGGTTCCTCACACTAATCATTAGGCCAGAGCTCGGTTCTCTGTAGGTTGACCAGGCAGTCAGCAGGGCCCCTGGGCTTCTCCTGAAGTGGTCAGAGGAACCTGCTCTGTCATGCTTCTTTCTCCTCCTTTCCTTCATTTCCAGGGCTGTGATTTGGGGGGCACTAGCTGAAAAGAACCACTTTGAAGGGTTTTTCCTTTCTCCTGATGAGAAGGTGGCTGGTAGCACCAGTGATCCGCACACTGTACCTGAGCTGCCAGGCCTCAGCTCCCCGCCATCCCTGGGGATTCTGTCACGCTGGACAGCAAGAGCTCCCTGCCCCTACTTCTTCCTGTCCCAGATACCTAAACTTTCCAGAGAGACCTGGAGGCCTCCTCTGTTTCTGCTACTCTTTAGCGAGTCTGTGACCATTAGAGAGTGGGGAAGGTGGTGAGAACGAGAAGGGTGGGGAGAAGGGGTGAAGATGGCTGGTGATGTGAGTGTGCACGAATATGTGCCTGAGTGAGCATCTGTAAGTGTGTAAATGAGCATGAGTATGAGAGTGTATGTGAGTGTATGTGACTGAGACAGTGTGTGTGAGAGTGTGTGAGTGCATGAGAGAAGATGTGAGTGTGAGAATGGGACGGTGATTGTGTGAATGAGTTTGTAAGTACGTATGAGTGTGGGCATGTTTGAACGTGTGTGGGTGCCTATGTGAGGGTGAGAGTGCTGTGTGTGTGTGTGAAAGTGTGGGAGTGTGAGTATGGGAGTGAGAGTGTGGGAGTGTGACTGTGGGAGTGTGAGTGTGGGAGTGTGTGTGGGAGTGCTGTTTGTGAGAGTGTGGGAGTGTGTGAGGGTGCTGTGTGTGTGGGAGTGTAAGTGTGGGAGTGTTGTGAAAGTGTGGGAGTGAGAGTGTGGGAGTGTGTGAGGGTGCTGTGAGAGTGTGGGAGTGTGTGAGGCTGTTGTGTGTGAGAGTCTAGGAGTGTGAGTGTGGGAGTGTTGTGATAGTGTGGGAGAGTGTGAGGCTGCTGTGTGTGTGTGGGAGTGTGAGTGTGGGAGTGTTGTGAGAGTGTGGGAGTGGGAGTGTGAGGGTGCTGTGTATGAGAGTGTGGGAGTGTGAGTGTGAGAGTGCTGTGTGTGAGAGTGTAGGAGTGTGAGTGTGAGGGTGCTGTGAGTGTGGGATTGTGAGTGTGAGTGTGAGAGTGCTATGTGTGAGAGTGTGGGAGTGTGAGTGTGAGCATGCTGAGAGTGTGGGAGTGTGAGTGTGGGAGTGTGAGTGTGGGAATGTGAGTGTGAGTGTGGGAGTGTGCATGAGAGTGTGGGAGTGTGTGGGAGTGCTGTGTGAGACTGTGGGAGTGTGAGTGTGAGGGTGCTGTGAGTGTGGGATTGTGAGTGTGAGTGTGAGAGTGCTATGTGTGAGAGTGTGGGAGTGTGAGTGTGAGCATGCTGAGAGTGTGGGAGTGTGAGTGTGGGACTGTTGTGAGTGTGGGAATGTGAGTGTGAGTGTGGGAGTGTGCATGAGAGTGTGGGAGTGTGTGGGAGTGCTGTGTGAGAGTGTGGGAGTGTGAGTGTGAGGGTGCTGTGTGTGAGTGTGGGAGTGTGTGAGTGTGGGAGTGTTGTGTGTGAGAGTGTGGGAGTGTGAGTGTGGGAATGCTGTGTGTGAGAGTATGGGAGTGTGAGTGTGAGGGTGCTGTGTGTGAGAGTGTGGGAGTGTGAGTGTGGGAGTGTTGTGGGAGTGTGAATGTGAGGGTGCTGTGTGCGAGAGTGTGGGAGTGTAAGTGTGGAAGTGTGAGAGTGAAAGAGTGCTGTGTGTGTGAGATTGTGGGAGTGTGAGTGGGAGTGTGAGTGTGAGGCAGCTGTGTGTGAGAATCTGGGAGTGTGAGTGTGGGAGTGTGAGTGTGACACTGCTGTGAGTGTGTGGGAGTGTGAGTGTGGGAGTGTTGTGCATGAGAGTGTGGGAGTGTGTGGGAGTGCTGTGTGAGAGTGTGGGAGTGTGAGTGTGGGAATGCTGTGTGTGAGAGTATGAGAGTGTGAGTGTGAGGGTGCTGTGTGTGAGAGTGTGGGAGTGTAAGTGTGCGAGTGTTGTGAGAGTGTAAGAGAGTGCTGTGTGTGAGAGTGTGGGAGTGTGAGTGTGAGGGTGCTGTGAGAGTGTGGGAGTGTAAGTGTGAGGCAGCTGTGTGTGAGAATCTGGGAGTGTGAGTGTGGGAGTGTGAGTATGATGCTGCTGTGAGTGTGTGGGAGTGTGTGGGAGTGTTGTGAGAGTGTGGGAATGAGAGTGTGAGTGTGAGGGTGCTGTGTGTGAGAGAGTGGGAGTGGGAGTGTGGGAGTGGGAGTGTGAATGTGGGAGTATTCTGTGTGAGAGTGTGGGAGTGTGGGAGTGTGAGTGTGACTGTGGGAATGTTGTGTGTGCGTGTGTGACTGTGGGAGTGTTATGTGTGAGAATGTGGGAGTGTGAGAGTGTGGGAGTGTGAGTGTGGGAGTGTGAGTATGGGAGTGTCATGTGTGAGAGTGTGGGAGTGTGTGGGAGTGTTGTGTGTGAAAGTGTGACTGTGAGTGTGGGAATGTGTGTGAGAGTGCGGAAGTGTGAGTATGGGAATGTTCTGTGTGAGAGTGTGGGAGTGTGTGAGTGTGAGTGTGGGTGAGTGTGAGTGTGAGTGTTGTGTGTGAGTGTGTGAGTTTGAGTGTGGGAGTGTGAGTGTGAGTGTGGGAGTGTTATATGTGAGTGTGTGAGACTCCTGAGAGGGAGTGTGAGTGTGGGAGTGTTGTGTGTGAGTGTGGGAGTGTGAATGTGGCTCTGGGAGTGTGTGAGTGTGGGAGTGTGAGTGTCAGTGTGGAAGTGTTGTGTATGAGTGTGAGGGTGAGTGTGAGTGTGGGAGTGTGAGTGTGGGAGTGTGAGTGTGAGTGTGGGAGTGTTATATGTGAGTGTGAGTGTCTGAGACTCTTCTGTGTGTGTGTGTGAGTGTGGGAGTGATGTGTGTGAGAGTGTGGGAGTGTCAGTGTGGGAATGTGAGTGTGTGGGAGTGTGAGTGCGAGTGTGAGTGTAGGAGTGTTGTGTGTGAGAGTGTGGGACTGTTAGTGTGAGTGTGGGAGTGTTATGTGTGAGAATGTGGGAGTGTGAGAGTGTGGGAGTGTGAGTGTGGGAGTGTGAGTATGGGAGTGTCATGTGTGAGAGTGTGGGAGTGTGTGGGAGTGTGTGTGAAAGTGTGACTGTGAGTGTGGGAATGTGTGTGAGAATGCGGAAGTGTGAGTATGGGAATGTTCTGTGTGAGAGTGTGGGAGTGTGTGAGTGTGAGTGTGGGTGAGTGTGTGAGTGTTGTGTGTGAGTGTGTGAGTTTGAGTGTGGGAGTGTGAGTGTGAGTGTGGGAGTGTTATATGTGAGTGTGAGTGTGAGACTCCTGAGAGGGAGTGTGAGTGTGGGAGTGTTGTGTGTGAGTGTGAGAGTGTGAATGTGGCTGTGGGAGTGTGTGAGTGTGGGAGTGTGAGTGTCAGTGTGGAAGTGTTGTGTATGAGTGTGAGGGTGAGTGTGAGTGTGGGAGTGTGAGTGTGAGTGTGGGAGTGTTATATGTGAGTGTGTCTGAGACTCTTCTGTGTGTGTGTGTGAGTGTGGGAGTGATGTGTGTGAGAGTGTGGGAGTGTCAGTGTGGGAATGTGAGTGTGTGGGAGTGTGAGTGCGAGTGTGTAGGAGTGTTGTGTGTGAGAGTGTGGGACTGTTAGTGTGAGTGTGGGAGTGTTGTGTGTGAGTGTGGGAGTGTTGTGTGTGACTGTGGAAGTGTGTGTGTGGGAGCATGAGTGTGAGTGTGGGAGTGTGAGAGTGATTGTAAGTGTGGGAGTGTTATATGTGAGTGTGTGAGACTCTTCTGTGTCTGAGTGAGTGTGGGAGTGTTGTGTGAGTGTGGTTGTCAGTGTAGGAGTGTGTGAGTGTGGGAGTGTGAGTGTGAGTGTAGGAGTGTTGTATGTGAGAGTATGGGAGTGTGAATGTGAGTGTGGAAGTGTGTGTGTGAGTGTGGGAATGTGAGTGTGAGTGTGGGAGTGTTTGTGAGAGTGTGGGAGTGCTATGTGAGAGTGTGGGAATGTGAGTGTGAGGGTGCTGTGTGTGAGAGTGTGGGAGTGAGTGTGGGAGTGAGTGTGGGAGTGTTGTGTGTGAGAGTGTGGGAGTGTGTGAGGGTGCTGTGTGTGAGAGTGTGGGAGTGAGTGTGGGAGTGAGTGTGGGAGTGTTGTGTGTGAGTGTGGGAGTGTGAGTGTGGGAATGCTGTGTGTGACAGTATGAGAGTGTGAGTGTGAGGGTGCTTGTATGAGAGTGTGGGAGTGTGAGTGTGGGAGTGTTGAGTATGGGAGTGTGAATGTGAGGGTGCTGTGTGTGAGAGTGTGGGTGTGTCAAGTGTACGAGTGTTGTGAGAGTGTGAGAGAATGCTGTGTGTGAGTGCGGGAGTGTGAGTGTGAGGGTGCTGTGAGAGTGTGGGAGTGTGTGAGGCAGCTGTGTGTGAGAATCTGGGAGTGTGAGTGTGGGAGTGTGAGTGTGACACTGCTGTGTGTGGGAGTGTGAGTGTGGGAGTGTTGTGAGAGTGTGGGAATGTTAGTAGGAGTGTGAGGGTGCTGTGTGTGAGAGAGTGGGAGTGGGAGTCTGGGAGTGTGTGTGTGGGAGTGTGAATGTGAGTGTGGGAGTGTGTGTTTGAGAGTGAGTGTGGGAATGTGAGTGTTGTGTTTGAGTATATGAGTGTGGGAGTGTGAGTGTAAGTTTGGGAGTGTTATATGTGAATGTGAGACTTCTGTGTGTGTGTGAGCATAAGAGTGTTTTGTGTGAGTGTGAATGTGTGAGGATGAGTGTGAGTGTGTGTGAGTGTGGGATTGTGTGAGTGTTGTGTGTGTGGGAGTGTTATATATGAGAGTGTGAGTGTGGGAGTGTGTGTGAGAGTAAGGGAGTGTGTCAGTGTGGGATTGTGTGAGTGCGGGAGTGTGAGTGTGGAAGTGTTTGTGAGTGTGTGAGTGTGAGTGTGTGAGTGTGAGTGTGAGTGTTGTGTGTGAGTGTAAGTGTGTGTGAGTGTGGAAGGGTGTGTGAGTAAGTCTGAGTGCAAGTGAGTGTTGTGTGTGAGTGTGTGTGTGTGGGAGGATGGGTGTGAGTGTGGGAGTGTGAGTGTGAGTGTGGGAGTGAGTGTGAGAGTGAGTGTTGTGTGTGAGTGTGAGTGTGTGTGGGAGGATGGGTGTGAGTGTGGGAGTGTGAGTGTGGGAGTGTGAGTGTGGGAGTGAGTGTGAGAGTGAGTGTGAGTGTGGGAGTGTGGGAGTGTGAGTGTGAGAGTGGGAGTGTGAGTGTGGGATGGTGAGTGTGAGTGTGTGTTGAGTGTGGGAGTGTTGTGTGTGAGCGTGAGGGTGTGTGTGTGTGTGAGAGTGTGTGAGTGTGAGTGTGGAAGCATGTGAGAGTGTGAGTGTGGGAGTGTGGGAGTGTGAGAGTGAGTGTGGGAGTGTGTGAGTGCAAGTGAGTGTTGTGAGTGTGTGTGTGAGGGTGTGAGTGTGTGTGAGTGTGAGTGTGTGTTGTGAGTGTATGATTATTGTGTGTGAGTGTGAGTGTGAGCATGGGAGGGTGAGTGTGGTAGTGTGAGAGTGTGGGAGTGCGAGTGAGTGTGGGAGGGTGAGTGTGAGAGTGTGAGTATGGGAGTGTGAGTGTGAGTGTGGGAGTGTGTTGTGTGTGACTGTGAGTGTGAGTGTGGGAGGGTGTGAGAGTGTGAATGTGAGTGTGAAAGTGAGTGTGGGAGTGTGAGAGTGTGAGTGTGACTGTGTGAGTGTGAGTGTGTGGAAGTGTGAGAGTGCGAGTGTGGGAATGTGTGTGTGTGAGTGTGGGAGTCTGAGTGTGAGTGTGTGAGTGTTGTGGGTATGAGTGTGAGCGTGGGAGTGTGTGTGTGTTTGTGTGAGTGTGAGTGTGGGAGGGTCAGTGGGAGTGAGTGTGTGTGAGGGAGGGTGAGTATGAGAGTGTGTCAGAGTGTGAGTGTGTCAGTGTGGGATTGTGTGCGTGTTGTGTGTGTTGTGTGTGAGTGTGAGTGTGGGAGTGAGTGTGAATGTTGTGTGAGTGTGAGTGTGGGAGGGTGAGGGAGTGTGTGCATGTGTGTGTGTTCTGTGTTTGAGTGTGGGAGGGTGTGTGAGTGTGAGTGTGAATGTTGTGTGTGTGTGAGTGTGGGAGTGTGAGTGTGTCAGTGTGAGAGTGTGTGAGTGTGAGTGTGAATGTGAGTGTTGTGTGTGTGTGAGTGTGGGAGGGTGAGTGAGTGTGGGAGTGTGTGTGAGAGTGTGAGTGTGATTGTGACTGTGTGGGAGTGTGGAAGTGTGAGTGGGAGTGGGAGTGTGTGTGTTTGGTGTGAGTGTGTGTGTGAGTGTGAGTGGGAGTGTGGGAGTGTGGGAGTGTGAGTGTGAGTGTGGGAGTGTGAGTGTGGGAGTATGAGTGTGAGTGTGAGTGTTTTGTGAGTGTTTTGTGAGTGTGGGAGTGTGAGTGTGCATGTGTGAGTGTGGGAGTGTGAGTGTGGGAGTGTGAGTGTGAGTGTGTGAGTGTGAGTGTGGGAGTGTGAGTGTGAATGTGGGAGTGGGAATGTGTGTGAGTGTGGGAGTGTATGAGTGAGAGTATGAGTGTGAGAGTGTGTGAGTGTTGTGTGTGAATGTGATTGTTTTGTGTGAGTGTGAGTGTGGGGGGTGAGTGTGAGAACGTGAGTGTGAGTGTGGGAGTGTATGAGTGTGTGTGAGTCTGAGTGTGGGAGTGTGAGTGTGGGAGGGTGAATGTGTGTCAGTGTGAGTGTGTGTGTGAACGTGAGTGTTGTGAGTGTGAGTATGGGAGGGTGTGTGTGAGTGTGAGTATGGAAGTGTGAGTGTGAGTGTGGGAGTGTATGAGTATGGGAGTGTGTGTGAGATAGTGTGTGGGAGTGTGGGAGTGTGAGAGTGTGTCAGTGTGTGAGTGTGTGTGTGAGAGAGTGTCAGTGTGGGAGGGTGAGTGTGAGAGTGTGTGAGTGTGAGTGTGAGTGTGGGAGTGTTGTGCATGAGAGTGTGGGAGTGTGTGGGAGTGCTGTGTGAGAGTGTGGGAATGTGAGTGTGAGGGTGCTGTGTGTGAGAGTGTGGGAGTGTGGAGTGTTGTGTGTGAGAGTGTGGGAGTGTGAGTGTGGGAATGCTGTGTATGACAGTATGAGAGTGTGTGAGCGTGCTTGTGTGAGAGTGTGGGAGTGTGAGTGTGGGAGTGTTGTGAGAGTATGGGAGTGTGAATGTGAGGGTGCTGTGTGTGAGAGTGTGGGTGTGTAAGTGTATGAGTGTTGTGAGAGTGTGAGAGTGCTGTGTGTGGGAGTGTGAGTGTGAGGCAGCTGTGTGTGAGAATCTGGGAGTGTGAGTGTGGGAGTGTGAGTGTGACACTGCTGTGTGTGGGAGTGTGAGTGAGGGAGTGTTGTGAGTGTGGGAATGTGAGTGTGAGTGTGAGGGTGCTGTGTGTGAGAGAGTGGGAGTGGGAGTGTGGGAGTGTGTGTGAGAGAGTGCTGTATGTGAGAGTGTGGGAGTGTGAGTGTGAGGGTGCTGTGAGTGTGGGATTGTGTGAGTTTGCTGAGTGTGAGAGTGTGGGAGTGTGAGTGTGGGAGTGTTGTGTGAGAGTTGTGAGTTTGAGTGTGGAAATGTTGTGTTTGAGAGGGTGGGAGTGTGAGGGTGAGTGTGGGAATGTTGTGTGTGAGAGTGTGGGAGTGTGTGTGAGTGTAGGAGTGTGTGAGTGTGGGAGTGTGAGTGGGAGTGTTGTGTGCATGTGTAAGTGTGAGTGTGGGAGAGTTATGTGTGAGAATGTGGGAATGTGAGAGTGTGGGAGTGTGAGTGAGAGTGTGGGAGTGTGAGTGTGGGAGTATCATGTGTGAGAGTGTGGGAGTGTGTGAGTGTGTGGGAGTGTTGTGTGTGAGAGTGTGACTGTGTGTGTGGGAATGTGTTCGAGAGTGCGGGAGTGTGAGTATGGGAGTGTTGCATGTGAGAGTGTGGGAGTGTGTGAATATGAGTGTGTGGGAGTGTGAGTGTGAGTGTTGTGTGTGAGTGAGTTTAAGTGTGGGAGTGTGTGAGTGTAGGAGTGTTATATGTGAGTGTGAGTGTGAGACTTCTGCGTGTGAGTGTGAGTGTGGGAGTGTTGTGTGTGAGTGTGGGAGTGTGAATGTGGGTGTGGCATCGTGAGTGTGAATGTGGGAGTGTGTCAGTGTGGAAGTGTTGTGTGAGTGTGAGGGTGAGTGGGAGTGTGGGAGTGTTGTGTGTGAGTGTGGGAGTGTGAGTGTGGGTGTTGGAGTGTGTGAGTGTGGGAGTGTTATATGTGAGTGTGTGTGACTCTTCTGTGTGTGAGTGTGGGAGTGCGGGAGTGATGTGTGTGAGAGTGTGGGAGTGTCAGTGTGGGAGTGTGTGAGTGTGGGAGTGTGAGTGCGAGTGTGAGTGTAGGTTTGTTGTCTGTGAGAGTGTGGGAGTGTTAGTGTGAGTGTGGGAGTGTTGTGTGTGTGTGAGTGTGGGAGTGCTGTGTGTGACTGTGGGAGTGTGAGTGTGAATGTGGGAGCGTGAGTGTGAGTGTGGAAGTGTGAGTGTGAGGGTGGGAGTGTTATATGTGTGAGTGTGAGACTCTTCTGTGTGTGAGTGTGGGAGTGTTGTGTGAGACTGTGGGTGTCAGTTTAGGAGTGTGTGAGTGTGGGAGTGTAAGTGTGGGAGTGTAATATGTGAGTGTGAGTGTGAGACTCTTCTGTGTGTGAGTGTGTGAGTGTGGGAGTGTGTGTGAGACTGTGGGAGTGTGTGAGTGTGGGGATGTGAGTGTGAGTGTGGGAGTCATCTGTGTGTGAGTGTGAGTGTAGGAGAGTTGTGTGTGAGTGTGGGAGTGTGAGTGTCAGAGTGTTGTGGGTGAGAGTGTGGGAGTGTGAGTGTGAGTTTGTGACTGTGAGTGTGGGAGTGTGAGTATAGGACTGTTGTGTGAGAATGGGGGAGTGTTAGTGTGAGTGTGGGAGTGTTGTGTGGGAGTGTGGGAGTGTGTGAATTTGGGAGTCTTCAGTGTGAGTGTGTGAATGTGGGAGTGTTGTGTGTGAGAGTGTGGGAGTGTGTGAATGTGGAAGTGTGAGGGTGAGTGTGGGAGTCTTCTTTGTGAGTGTGTGAGCATAGGAGTTTTGTGTGTGAGAGTGTGGGAATGTGAGTGTGTGAGTGTGGGAGTGTGAGAGTGAGTGTGAGAGTGTTATAAGTGAGTGTGTGAGTGTGAGACTCTTCTGTGTATGAGCATGAGTGTGGGAGTGTTGTGTGTGAGAGTGTGGGAGTGTGTCAGTGTAGGAGTGTGAGTGCGAGTTTGAGAGTGTGTGAGTGTAGGAGTGTTTGTGTGTGGGAGTGAGAATTTGAGTCTGGAAGTGTGTGTGAGTGTGAATGTGGGAGATTGTGAGTGTAGGAGTGTTGTGTGTGTGAGTGTGGGAGTGCTATGTGTGAGATTGTGGAAGTGAGAGTGTGAGGGTGGAAGTGTGTGAGTGTGGAAGTGTGTGACAGTGTTGTGAGTGTGGGAGTGTGAGTGTAAGTTTGGGAATGTTATATGTGAGTGTGTGAGTGTGAGACTCTTTGTGTGTGTGAGTGTGGGAGTGTTGTGTGAGTGTGAGTGTGGGAGTGTGGTGTGTGAGAGTGTGGAATTGTGAGTGTGACTGGGTGTGTGTGTTGTGTGTGTGAGTGTGTGAGAGTGTTATGTGAGTGTGGGAGTGTTAGTGTCAGTGTGGGAGTGTTATATATGAGTGTGAGTGTGAGACTCTTCTGTGTGTGAGTGTGAGTGTGGGAGTGTTGTGTGTGAGTGTGGGAGTGTGTCAGTGTGGGATTGTGAGTGTGAGTGTGGGAGTGAGAGTGTGAGTGTGGAAGGCTTGTGTGTGAGTGTGAGGGTGTGAGTGTGGGAGTGTGAGAGTGAGTATGGGAATGTAATATGTGAATGTGTGAGTGTGAGACTCTTCTCTCTGTGTGAGTGTGAGTGGGAGTGTTTTGTGTGAGAGTGTCAGAGTGTGTCAGTGAAGGAGTGAGAGTGTGAGTGTGGGAGTGTGACTGTGAGTGTAGGAGTGTTGTTTGTGAGAGTGTGGGAGTGTGAATGTGAGTGTGGAAGTGTGTGTGTGTGAATGTGGGAGTGTGAGTGTAGGAGTGTGAGTGTGAGTCTGGGAGTGTGAATGTGAGTGTGGGAGTGTTATATGTGGGTGTGAGTGGGTGAGACTTCTGTGTTTGAGTGTGAGTGTGAGTGTGGGAGTGTGTCAGTGTGGGATTGTGTGAGTGTGGGAGTGTGAGTGTGAGTGTGGAAGTGTGTGAGTGTGAGTGTGAGTGTGAGTGTGGGAGTGCTGAGTGAGTGTGGCTGTGTGAGTGTGGGAGTGTGAGTGTGAGAGTGGGAGTGTGAGTCTGAGTGTGGGAGTATGATATGTGAGTGTCAGTGTGAGACTCTTCTGTGTGTGTGTGAGTGTGGGAGTGGTGTGAGAGTGTAGGAGTGTGTCATTGTGGGAGTGTGAGTGTGAGTTAGGAATGTGTGAGTGTGGGACTCTTCTGTGTCAGTATGAGTGTAGGAGTGTTGTGTGTGAGTGTGGGAGTGTGTGAGTTCAGGAGTGTGAATGTGAGTGTGAGAGTGTTTGAATGTGAGACTGTCAGTGTGAGTGTGGGAATGTTGAGTGTGAGAGTGTGGGAGTGTGAGTGGGTGTGTGTAAGTGTGGGAGTGTCAGTGTGAGTGTGTGAGTGTGAGAGTGTGTGTGTGTGAATGTGAAAGTGAGAGTGAGTGTGGGAGTGTTAGTGTGAGTGTGAATATGAGAGTGTTGTGTGTGAGTGTGAGTGTGGGAGTGCTGTGTGTGAGTGTGAGGGTGAGTGTGAGTGTGGGAGTGTAATATGTGAGTGTGTGTGAGTGTGAAACTCTGTGTGAGTGTGTGAGTTTGGGAGTGTTGTGTGTGAGCGTGGGTGTGTGTCAGTGTGGGATTGTGTGAGAGAGGGATTGTGTGAGAGAGGGAGTGTGTGAGTGTGGAAGTGTGTGTGACTGTGAGGGTGAGTGTGAGTGTGGGAGTATTGTGTGTGAGTGTGGAAGTGTGTGAGAGTGTGAGTGTCAGAGTGTGGGAGTGGGAGTGTGGGAGTGTGAGTGTGTGAGTGTGGGAGTGTTTGTGTGAGTGTGGGAGTGTGAGTGTGAGAGTGTGAGTGTGACTGTTCTGTGTGAGTGTGGAGGTGTGAGTGTAAGTTTGGGAGTGTCATGAGTGTGAGAGTGTGAGACTCTTCTGTGTGTGAGTGTGTGTGTAAGTGTTGTGTGTGAGTGTGAGTGTGGGATGGTGAGTGTGAGAGTGTGAGTGTGAGTGTTGTGTGTGAGAGTGTGGGAGTCTGAGTGTGAGTGTGGGACTCTTCTGTGTGAGAGTGTAGGAGTGTTGTGTGTGAGTGTGGGAGAGTGTCAGTGCAGGAGTCTGAATGTGAGTGTGAGAGTGTTGTTTGAACGTGAATGTGTCAGTGTGAGTGTGAGAGTGTTGTGTGTGAGAGTGTGGCAGTGTGAGTGTGGGAGTGTTGAGTGTGAGAGTCTGGGAGTGTGAGTGCGTGAGTGTGAGTGTGGGAGTGTCAGTGTGAGTGTTGTGTGTCAATGTGAGTGTGAATGTGAGTGTGTGTGGGAGTGTGTGAATGTGAGAGTGTTGTGTGTGAGTGCGAGTGTGGGAGTGCTGTGTGTGTGAGGGTGAGTGCGTGTGGGAGTGTTATATGTGAGTTTGTGTGTGAGAGACTCTTCTGTGTGAGTGTGAGTGTGGGAGTGTTTGTGAGCGTGAGGGTGTGAGTGTGGGAGTGTTGCGTGTGAGTGTGGGAGTGTGAGTGTGAGAGTGTGTGAGTGTGGGAGTGTGTGAGTGTGAGTGTGGGAGTGTAAGTGTGGGAGTGTTGTGTGTGTGAGTGTGGGAGTGTTGTGTGTGGGAGTGTGGGAGTGTGAGGGTGGGAGTGTGTTGTGTGTGAGTACGAGTGTGAGTGTGGGAGTGTGAGTATAAATTTAAGGGTGTTATATGTGAGTGTTGGTGTGAGTGTGAGACTCTTCTGTGTGTGTGTGAGTGTGTGAGTGTGAGTGTGTGAATGGGGGACTGTTGTGTGTGAGTGTGAGTGTGGGAGTGTGTGGGAGTGTTATATGTGATTGTGTGAGTGTGGGAGTGTTGTGTGTGAGAGTGGGAGTGTGAGTGTGGTAGTGTGAGTGTGAGTGTGGGAGTGTTATATGTGAGTGTGAGTGTTAGACTCTTCTGTGTGTGAGTGTGAGTGTGGGAGTGTTGTGTGAGAGTGTCAGAGTGTGAGTGTGGGACTCTTCTGTGTGAGTGTGAGTGTAGGAGTGTTGTGTGTGTGGGAGTGTTCTGTGTGGGAGTGTGGGAGTGTGAGGGTGGGAGTGTGAGAGTGTTGTTTGAATGTCAATGTGTCAGTGTGAGTGTGGGAGTGTTTGTGAGAGTGTGGGAGACTGGGTGAGTGTGAGTGTGGGAGTGTTGAGTGTGAGAGTGTGGAAGTGTGAGTGGGTGAGTGTGAGTGTGGGAGTGTCAGTGTGAGTGTGAGAGTGCTGTGTGTGAGTGTGAGTATGAATGTGAGTGTGAGTGTGGGAGTGTTAGTATGAGTGTGGGAGTGTGAGTGTGAATGTGAGAGTGTTGTGAGTGTGAGTGTGGAAGTGTGAGTGTGGGAGTGCTGTGTGTGAGTGTGAGAGTGTGAGTGTGGGAGTGTTATATGTGAGTGTGTGTGTGAGACTCTTCTGTGTGTGAGAGTGAGTGTGGGAGTGTTGTGTGTGAGTGTGGGAGTGTGACTGTCAGTGTGGGATTGTGTGAGAGTGGAAGTGTGAGTGTGTGAGAGTGTGAGAGTTGTGTGTGTGTGAATGTGAGTGTGAGTGTTAGTATGAGTGTGGGAGTGTGAATGTGAATGTGAGAGTGTTGCGTGTGTGAGTGTGTGAGTGTGGGAGTGTGGGAGTGCTGTGTGTGAGAGGGTGTGAGTATGGGAGTGTTATATGTGAGTGTGTGTGTGAGATTCTTCTGTGTGTGAGTGTGAGTGTGAGTGTGGGAGTGTTGTGTGTGAGTATGGGAGTGTGATTGTCAGTGTGGGATTGTGAGTGTGAGGGTGGAAGTGTGTGTGAGGGTGGAAGTGTGTGTGTGGAAGTGTGTGTGAGTGTGAGGGTGAGTGAGAGTGTGGGAGTGTTGCATGTGAGTGTAGGAGTGTGAGTGTGAGAGTGTGAATGTGAGAGTGTGTGTGAGTGTGAGTGTGGGAGCGTGAGGGTGGGAGTGTAAGTGTGAGTGTAGTGTGTGAGTACGAGTGTGAGAGTGTGAGTGTGAGTGTAAGTTTGGGAGTGTTATATGTGAGTGTTAGTGTGTGAGACTCTTCTGTGTGTGAGTGTGAGTGTGTGAGTGTGGGAGTGTGTGTGGGAGTGTTATATGTGAGTGTGGGAGTGTTGTGTCTGAGAGTGTGGGAGTGTGTCAGTGTGGGATTGTGTGAGTGTGGGAGTGTGTGAGTGTGGAAGTGTTTGTGAGAGTGAGGGTGAGTGTGAGTGTGGGAGTGTTGTGTGTGAGAGTGTGAGTGTGAGAGAGCGTGAGTGTGGGAGTGTGAGTGTGGGAGAGTTATATGTGTGTGAGTGTAAGTGTGGGAGTGTGGGAGTGCTACATGAGAGTGTGAACGTGAGAGACTCTTCTGTGTTTGTGAGTGTGGGAGTGTGTCAGTGTGGGAGTGTGAGTGTGGAAGTGTTGAGTGTGAGTGAGGGTGAGTGTGAGTGTGGGAAGGTTGAGTGTGGAAGTGTGAGTGTGAGTGTTGTGTGTGAGTGTGAGTGTGGGAGTGTGAGTGTGCATGTGGGAGTGTTATATGTGAGTGTGAGTGTGAGAGTTTTGTGAGTGTGAGTGTGAGTGTGGGAGTATTGCGTGTGAGAGTGTGGGAGTGTGTGTTGGAGCATGAGTGAGTGTGGGAGTGTGAATGTGAAAGTGGGAGTCTTCTGTGTGGGTGTGTGGGAATGTCGTGTGTGAGAGTGTGGGAGTGTGTCAGTGTGGGAGTGTGAGTGTGAGTGTGGGAGTGTGAGTCTGAGTGTAGGAGTGTTATATGTGAGTGTGTGAGATCCTTCTGTGTGTGTGAGTGTGGGAGTGTTGTGTATGTGTGGGAGTATGTCAGTGTGGGAGTGTGAGTGTAAGTGTGGGAGTGGGAGTGGGAGTCTTCTGTGTGTGAGTGTAGGAGTGTTGTGTGTGAGTGTGGGAGTGTGAATGTGAGTGTGAGAGTGTTGTTTGAATGTGAGTGTGTCAGTGTGAGTGTGGGAGTGTTGTGTGAGAGTGTGAGTGTGAGTGTGAGAGTGTTGTGAGTGTGAGTGTGGGAGTGTGAGTGTGGAATTGCGTGTGAGTGTGAGTGTGATAGTGTCTGTATGTGGGAGTGTGAGTGTGGGAGTGTGAGTGTGGGAGTGTTGTGTGAATGTGTGTGTGAGAGTGTTCTGTGTGAGTGTGTGAATGTATGAGTGTGTGAGTGTGAGTGTATGAGAGAGTTGTGTGTGTGAGTGTATATGTGTGTGAGTGTGGGAGTGTGAGTGTGAATGTGAGAGTGTTGTGTGTGACAGTGAGTGTAGGAGTGGGAGTGTGAGTGTGAGAGTGTTAAATGTGACCATGTATGAGTGTGAGGCTCTTCTGTGTGTGTGAGTGGGGGAGTGTTGTTTGTGTGGGAGTGTGTCAGTGTGGGATTGTGAGTGTGAGTGTGGGTGTGTGTGTGAGTGTGAGGGTGTGAGTGTGATAGTGTGTGTGTGAGTGTGAGTGGATGAGTGTGAGTTTGAGAGTGTTGTGTGTGTGAGTGTGAGTTGAGACTGTTATGTGTGAGTGTGTGAATGTGAGTGTGGGAGTGGGAGTGTGTGAGTATGGAAGTGTTATATGTGAGTGTGTGAGTGTGAGACTCTTCTGTGTTTGAGTGTGAGTGTGGGAGTGTGTCAGTGTGGGATTGTGAGTGTGAGTGTGGGAGTGTGTGAGTGTGGAAGTGTGTGTGAGTGTGAGGGTGTGAGTGTGGGAGTATTGAATGTGGGAGTGGGAGTGTGTGGGAAAAGAAGTGTGAGTGTGGGAGTGTGTGAGTGTGAGAGTGTCAGTGTGTGTGTGGGAGTGTAACTGTGAGAGTGTGAGTGTGAGTGTGGAAGTGTGTGAGAGTGTGAGTGTGAGAGTGGGAGTGTGAGTGTGGGAGTGAGAGTGTGAGAGTGAGTGTGGGAGTCTTCTGTGTGAGTGTGAGTGTAGGAGTGTTGTGTGTGAGTGTGGGAGTGTGTGAGTGCAGGAGTGTAAATGTGTGAGAGTGTTGCTTGCTTGAATGTGTCAGAGTGAGTGTGGGAGTGTTGTGTGTGACAGTGTGGGAGTGTGAGTGGGTGAGGGTGAGTGTGGGAGTGTGAATATGTGTGAGAGTGTGAGTGTGAATGTGAGTGTGAGTGTGGGAGTGTGAGTGTGAATGTGAGAGTGTTGTGTTTGAGTGTGAGTGTTGGAGACTGTCAGTGTGGGAGTGCTATGTGGAAGTGTGAGGGTGAGTGTGAATATGGAAGTGTTATATGTGAGTGTGTGTGAGTGTGAGACTCTTCTGTGTGTCTGTGAGTATGCATATGGGAGTGTTGTGTGTGAGTGTGGGAGTGTGTCAGTGTTGGATTGTGAGTGTGAATGTGGAAGTTTGTGAGGGTGTGAGTGTGGGAGTGTTGTGTGTAAGTATGGAAGTGAATGTATGAGAGTGTGTCTTAGTGTGAGTGTGAGAGGGCTGTGTCTGTGTGGGAGTGTGAGTGTGGGAGTGTTGTGTGTGACTGTGAGTGTGTGTGAGTGTGAGTGTGGGAGTGTGAGTGTGAGAGTGAGTGTGAGTGTGAGTGTGGGAATGTGAGTGTGTGTGAGTGTGAGAGTGTGTGTGGGTGTGAGTGTGAGTGTAGGAGTGAGAGTATGTGTGAGTGTTGTGTGGGAGTGTGTGTGGGAGGGTGAGTGTGAGAGTGTGAGTGTGGTAGTGTGAGTGTGGGAGTGTGAGTGTTCTATGTGAGTGTGACTATGAGCGTGTGAATGTGAGTGTGACTGTGAGTGTGTGAGTGTGGAAAGGTGAGTGTGAGAGTGCATGTGGGAGTGTGTGAGGGTGAGAGTGTGAATGTGAGTGTGGGAGGGTGAGTGTGACTGTGAGTGTGGGAGTCTAAGTGTGATTGTGTGAGTGTGGGAGTGTGAGTGTGAGTGTTGTGTGTGTGTGGGAGAGTGAGTGTGTGAGTGTGAGAATGAGTATGGGAGAGTGAGTGTGTGAGTGTTCTCTGTGAGTGTGTGTCAGAGGGTGAGTGTGAGTGTGGTAGTGTGAGTGTGGAAGTGTGGGTGTGAGTGTTGTATGTGTGTGAGAGTGTTGTTTGTGAGTGTGAGTGTGGGAGGGTGAATGTGAGAGTGAGTGTGGGAGTGTGAGTGCGAGACTGAGTGTGGGAGTGTGAGTGTGAGTGTTGTGTGTGAGTGTGAGTGTGTGTGGGAGGGTGAGTGTGGAAGGGTGATTGTGAGAGTGAGTGTGGGAGTGCGAGTGTGATTGTGAGTGTGGGAATGTGAGGGTGAGTGAGTGTGAGTGTGAGTGTGAGAGTGTGAATGTGGGAGTGTGTGGGTGTTGTGAGTGTGAGTGTGTGTGTGAGTGTTACTGTTGTGTGTATGAGTGTGAGTGTGTGTGGGAGGCTGTGAGTGTGTTGGGAGTGTGAGTGTGAGTGTGGGGGTGTGAGTGTTGTGTTTGTCAGTGTGAGTGTTGGAGTGTGAGAGGGTGAGTGTGGGAGAGTCTGAGTGTGTGAGTGTTGTGTGTGTGAGTCTGGGAGGGTGAGTGTGAGTGTGAGTGTGAGTGTGGGAGTGTGGGTGAGAAAGTGTGAGTGGGAGGGTGAGTGCGAGTGTGACAGTGAGTGTGGCAGTGTCAGTTTGAGTGTGAGTGTTGAGTGTGAGTGTGAGAGTGAGTGTGGGACTGTGAGTGTGAGTTTCAGTGTCGTGTGTGAGTGCATGTGTGTGAGTGGCAGTGTGAGTGTGCGTGTGAGTGTGGGAGGGTGTGAGTGTGAGTGTGGGAGTGTGAGTGAGTGTGAGTGTGGGAGTATGAGTGTGAGAGTGTGAATGTGTGAGAGTTGTGTGTGCGTGTGAGTATGAGTTGTGTATGAGTGTGTGAGTGTGAGTTTTACTGTTGTGTGTGAGTGTGAATGTGTGTGGGAGGGTGAGTGTGAGTGTGGGAGAGTGTGAGTGTGTGTCAGAATGTGAGTGTGTTGTAGGTGAGTGTGTGAGTGAGGGTGAGTGTGAGGGTGAGTGTGGGAGTTCGAGTGTGATTGTGAGTGTGGGAGTGTGTGAGTGTGGGAGGGTGAGTGTAAGTGTGGGTGTGAGTGTGAGTGTTGTGTGTGTGAGTGTGAATTTGTTTGAGTGTAGGAGTGTGCGTGTGAGTTGTGTGTGAGTGTGAGAGTTTGTGGGAGTGTGTTTAGTGTGTGTGTGTGAGAGTGTGAGTGTGAGTGTTGTGTGTGAGTGTGTGAGTGTGGAAGGGTGAGTGTGGAGTGTGAGTGTGAGTGTGGGAATGTGAGTGTGTGAGTGGGAGTTTGAGTGTCGTGTGTGAGTGTGTGTGTGAGAGTGGCAGTATAAGTGTGAGTGTGAGTGTGGGAGGGTGAGTGTGAGAGTGTGAATGTGGGAGTGTGAGTGTGTGTTAGTGAGTGTGGGAGTGTGAGAGTATGAATGTGAGTGTTGTGTGTGTGTGACTGTGGGAAGGTGAGTGTGAGTGTGAGTGTGGTAGTGTGAGTATGGGAGTGTGAGTGTTGTGTGTGCGAGTGTGAGAGTGCGAGTGTGAGAGTGCATGTGGGAGTGAGTGTGAGACTGAGTGTGGGAATGTGAGTGTGTGAGTGGGAGTTTGAGTGTCATGTGTGAGTGTGAATATGAGTGTGAGTGTGGCAGTGTGACAGTGACTGTGATTGTGGGAGGGTGAGTGTGAGAGGGTGAGTGTGGGAGTGTGTGTGTGAGTGGGTGAGTGTGCTGTGTGTGAGTGTGTGTGGGAGTGAATGTGAAAGTGTGTGGTCGTGTGACTGTGTGACTGTGGGAGTGTGAGTGTGAGTGTTGTGTGTGAGTGGGTGAGTGTGCTGTGTGTGTGTGTGTGGGAGTGAATGTGAAAGTGTGTGGTCGTGTGACTGTGTGAGTGTGGGAGTGTGTGAGTGTTGTGTGTGAGTGTGTGTGTGGGAGGAGTGCACACTCGGAGCATGCACTCAGGGGAGCGCACACTCAGGAGAACGTGCACTCGGGAGTGCGCACTCAGGGGAGTGTGCACTCGGGAGCGTGCACTCAGGGGAGCATACACACTACCACACTTACACTCTCACACTCACCCTCCCACACACACACAGCACTCACACTCACACTCCCACGCTCACTCTCACACACTCACACTCACACACTCCCATACTCTCACATGCTCTCACACTCATGCTCACACACTCCCACACTCACACTCACACACACACGTGCAACATCAAACTCCCACTCAAACTCACATTCCCACACTCACTCTCACACTCACACTCACGCACTCACACTCTCTCACACTCACACGTACACAACGCTCACAGTCACACTCACACACGCACATACCCACTCTCACTCCCACAGTCACATTCCCACACTCACATTTTCACAGTCACACTCACACACAACACTCACACTCACACTCCTCACACACACTCACAATCCACACTCGCACTCCCACACTCACACTCACACTCACACACACACTCTCACTCCCACACTCACACTCACACTCACCCTCACACTCACACACTCACACTGAGCGCACAGAGGAGTGTGAGTGTGACTGTGGGAGTGTGAGTGTCAGTGTGGGAAGGTGAGTGTGAGTGTGTGAGTGTGAGTGTGTGTGTGAGTGTGAGAGAGTGTGAGTGTGGGAGTGCAAGTGTGAGAGTGCGACTGAGTGTGGGAATGTGAGTGTGAGTTTGAGTGTGTGTGTGTGAGTGGCAGTGTGAATGTGAGTGTGAGTGTGGGAGGGTGAGTGTGAGAGTGTGAGTGTGGGAGTGTGTGTGAGTGTGTGAGTGTGAGAGTGTGTTTGAGTGTTGTGAGTGTGAGTGTGACTGGGAGGGTGTGTGTGGTAGTGTGAGTGTGGGAGTGAGTGTTGTGTGTGAATGTGTGTGTGGGAGGGTGAGTGTGAGAGTGTGAGTGTGGGAGCGTGAATGTGAGTGTGAGAGTGAGTGTGGGAATGTGAGTGTGTGAGTGGGAGTGTGGCAGTGTGAGAGTGTGAGTGTGGGAGGTTGAGTGTGAGAATATGAGTGTGGCAGTGTGTGAGTGTCAGTGAGTGTGCGTAGGTGAGTGTGAGTGTTGTGTGTGAGTGTGAAAGTGTGAGTGTGGTAGTGTGACTGTGAGTGTGAGTGTGGGAGAGTGAGTGTGAGTGTTGTGTGTGAGTGTGAGTGTGGGAGGAGTGCACACTGAGGGGAGCATGCACTCAGGAGCTCACACTCAGACGAGCGTGCACTCAGAGGAGAGCACACTCAGGGGAGCGTGCACTCAGGGGAGCGCACACTCGAGAGCGCACACTCAGGGGAGTGCACACTCAGACGAGAGTGCACTCAGGGGAGCGCCCACTTGGGAAGGCCCACTCAGGGGAGCACGCACTCAGGGGAGCGCACACTCCGGGCAGTGCACAACCGGGAGCGCACACTCAGACAAGCGTGCACTTAGGGGAGAGCACACTCAGGGGAGTGCACACTCAGGGGAGCACACACTCAGAGGAGCGCACACTCTAGGGAGTGCACACTCAGGGGAGTGCACACTCAGGGGAGCGTACACTGAAACGCGCATTCGGGGAGTGCACACTCGGGAGCGCAAACTCAGGTGAGCACGCACTCAGGGGAGCGCACACTCAGCAGTGCGCACTCAGGGGAGCGCACACTCAGACGAGCGTGCACTCAGGGGAGAGCACACTCAGGAGAGTGCACACTCGGGAGTGCTCACTGGGGAGTGCACTCTCCGGGGAGTGTGCACTCGGAAACAGACACTCAGACGAGCGTGCACTCAGGGGAGCGCACACTCAGGGGAGCGTGCACTCGGGGGAGCGCACGCTCAGGGGAGTGCACACTTGGGAACGCCCACTCAGGGGCGAGCAGACTCAGGGGAGTGCGCACTCAGAGGAGCTCACACTCTGGGGAGCGCTCACTCAGGGGAACGTGCACTCAGGGGAGCGCACACTCAGGGGAGCATGCACTCAGGGGAGTGCACACTCGGGAGTGCGCACTCATGGGAGCGCACACTTGGGACTGCGCACTCAGGGGAGCGCACGCTGACGAGCGTGCACTCAGGAGAGAGCACACTCCGGGAACAGAAACTCAGACAAGCGTGCACTCAGGGTAGTGCACACTCGGGAGCGCACACTAGGGAGTGCACACTCAGGGGAGCGCACACTCAGGGGAGCGCACACTCAAGGGAGCGTGCACTCAGATGAGCGCACACTCAGGGGAGCGCGGACTCGGGAGGGCACACTCAGGGGAGTGCGTACTCTGGAGAGAGCTCACTCCGGGGAGTGTGCACTCAGGGGAGCGCGCACTCGGGAACGCCCACTCAGGGGAGCACGCACTCAGGGGAGCGAGTACTCAGGGGAGTGCTCACTCCGGGGAGTGCGCACACAGGAGAGCTCACACTCAGATGAGCGCGCACTCAGGGGTGAGCACACTCAGGGGAGTGCACACTCCGGGGAGCGCACACTAAGGGTAGTGCACACTCCGGGGAGCGCGCACTCAGGGGAGTAGACACTCAGACGAGCATGCACTCAGGGGAGCGCACACTCAGGGGAGAAAGTACTCGGAGGAGCGCACACTCAGGGGAGCACACACTCGGGAACGCCCACTCAGGGAGCGCGCACTCAGACGAGTGTGCACCCAGGGGCGAGCGCACTCAGGAGAGCGTGCACTCAGGGGAGCTCACACTCAGGGGAACGCGCACTCAGGGAAGTGCACACTCAGGGGAGCACACACTCAGACGAGCGTGTACTCGGGAAAACATACTCAGGGGAGTGCACACTCGGGAGCACACACTCAGGGGAGCGCACACTCAGACAAGAGTGCACTCGGGGCGGACACTCGGGAACGCCTACTCAGGGGAGCACGCACTCAGGGGAGTGCACACTCAGGGGAGCGAGTACTCAAAGGAGCGCTCACTCTGTGGAGTGCGCACTCAGGGGAGGACAAACTCAGACGAGCCTGCACTCAGGGGCGAGCACACTCAGGGGAGTGCACACTCAGAGGAGCTCACACTCAGGTGAGTGCACACTCAGACGAGTGTGCATTCAGGGGAGCGCACCCTCAGGGGAGCACACACTCGGGGGAGCGCACACTCAGGGGAGCACGCACTCAGGGGAGCGCACACTCAGAGGAGCACACACTCAGACGAGAGCACACTCAGGGGAGTGCACACTCGGGAACGCCCACTCGGGAGTGCACACTCAGGGGAGTGCACACTCGGGAACGCCCACTCGGGAGTGCACACTCAGGGGAGCGCACACTCAGGGGAGCGCGCACTCAGGGGAGCGCACACTCGGGAGTGCGCACTCCCACTCGGGAGCAGAAACTCAGACGAGCGCACACTCGGGAGCGCACACTCAGGGGAGCGTGCACTCAGATGAGTGCACACTCAGGGGAGCGCACACTCGGTAACACCCACTCAGGGGAGCACGCACTCAGGGGAGGGCACACTCAGAGGAGCGCATACTCCGGAGAGAGCTCGCTCCGGGGAGTGTGCACTCAGGGGAGCGCACACTCAGACGAGCGTGTACTCAGGGGAGAGCACACTCAGGAGAGTGCACACTCGGGAGTGCTCACTGGGGAGTGCACTCGCCGGGGAGTGTGCACTCAGGAACAGACACTCAGACGAGCGTGCACTCAGGGGAGTGCACACTCAGGGGAGCGTGCACTCGGGGGAGCGCACACTCAGGGGAGTGCGCACTCAGACGAGCGCACACTCAGGGGAGTGCACACTCAGGAACGCCCACTCAGGGGAGTGCGCACTCAGGGGAGGGCACACTCAGGGGTGCACGTACTCAGGGGAGCACTCACTCTGGGGAGTGCACACTCAGGGGAGTGCACACTCAGATGAGCATGCACTCAGGAGAGAGCACACTCAGGGGAGGGCACACTCAGGGGAGCGCGTACTCCGGAGAGAGCTCACTCCGGGGAGTGCGCACTCAGGGGAGCGCACACTCAGACGAGTGTGCACTCAGGGGTGAGCACACTCGGGACTGCACACTCAGATTAGCGTGCACTCGAGAGCACACTCAGGGGAGCGCACACTCAGAGGAGCTCACACCCTGGGGAGCGCACACTCAGGGGAGTGCACACTCAGGGGAGTGCACACTCAGACGAACGCACACTCAGGAGAGCGCACACTCGAGAGCGCACACTCAGGGGAGCACGCACTCAGGGGAGCACACACTCAGACGAGCGTGCACTCGGGAGAGCACACTCAGGGGAGCACACACTCGGGAGTGCTCACTCGGGAGTGCACACTCCGGGAGGCGCACACTCCGGGGAGTGTGCACTCAAGGGAGCAGACACTCAGACGAGCGTGCACTCAGACGAGTGCGCACTCAGGGAAGCGCACACTCAGGGGAGCGCACACTCAAACGAGCATGCACTCGGGAGAGCACACTCAGGGGAGCGCACACTCAGAGGAGCTCACACCCTGGGGAGCGCACACTCAGGGGAGCGCACACTTAGGGGATCGCACACTCAGGGGAGCGCACACTCAGGGGAGTGCACACTCAGGGGACCGCGCACTCAGGGGAGTGCACACTCAGGGGAGCGCACACTCAGACGAGCGTGCTCTCAGGGGAGTGCACACTCCGGGGAGCGCTCACTCAGGAGAGTGCACACTCGGGAGCGCACACTCAGGGGAGCGCACACTCAGGGGATCGCACACTCAGAGGAGCTCACACCCTGGGGAGTGCACACTCAGGGGAGCGCACACTCAGGGGAGTGCACACTCAGACGAATGCACACTCAGGGGAGCACACACTCTGGAGCGCACACTCAGGGGAGCACGCACTCAGGGGAGCACACACTGAGGTGAGCGCGAACTCGGGAGCGCACATTCAGGAGTGCTCACTCAGGTGAGCGCACACTCAGACGAGCGTGCACTCAGGGGAGAGCACGCTCACGGGAGTGCACACTCGGGAGTGCTCACTTGGGAGTGCACACTCCGGGGAGTGCGCACTCAGGGGAGTGCACACTCGGGAGCGCACACTCAGACGAGCATGCGCTCAGGGGCGAGCATACTCAGGGGAGCACACACTCGGGGGAGCGCTCACTCCGGGGAGTGCGCACTCAGGGGAGCGCACACTCAGACAAGCGTGCACTCAGGGGCGAGCACACTCATGGGAGTGCACACTCAAGGGAGTGCACACTCAGGGGAGCGCACACTCAGACGAGCAGGCACTCAGGGGAGCGCGCACTCAGGGGAGCTCACACTCAGGGGAGTGCGCACTCAGGGGAGCGCGCACTCAGACGAGCACGCACTCAGGGGAGAACACACTCAGGGGAATGCACACTCAGGGGAGCGCACGCTCAGGGGAGCACACAGACGAGCGCGCACTCAGGGGAGTGCACACTCGGGATCGCACAGTCTGGGGAGTGCACACTCAGACAAGCGTGCACTCAGGGGAGAGCACAATCATGGGAGTGCACACTCGAGTGTGCTCACTCGGGAGTGCACACTCAGGGGAGTGCACACTCAGATGAGCATGCACTCAGGGGAGCGCACACTCAGGGGAGTGTGCACTCAGGGGAGCGCACACTCAGACGAGTGTGCACTCAGGGGAGAGCACACTCGGGAGCACCCACTCGGGAGTGCACACTCGGGAGTGCACACTCGGGAGTGCACACTCGGGGGAGCGCACACTCGGGAGTGCACACTCGGGGGAGCGCACACTCAGACGAGCGCGCACTCGGGAGAGCGCACACTCAGACGAGCGCGCACTCGGGAGCGCACACTCAGGGGAGCGCACACTCAGGGGAGTGCACACTCAGGGGAGCGCACACTCAGGGGAGTGCACACTCAGGGGAGCGCATACTCAGACGAGTGTACACTCAGGGCAGCGTGCACTCAGATGAGCGTGCACACTACCACACTTACACTCTCACACTCACCCTCCCACACACATTCACACACAACACTCACACACTCCCACACTCACTCACACTCACACTCTCGCACACTCTCACACTTACCCTCCTACACTCACAGTCCCACACTCACACTCACACACTCCCATGGAATACTCACACTCACACACTCACACGCAACACACACACACTCACACATTCCCACACTCACTCTCACACACACTCCCACACTCACACTCACATTCACACAACACTCACACTCACTCTCACTCCCACACTCACACTCCCACACTCACACACAACACTCCTACACTCACACTCAAACTCACACACAACACTCCCACACTCAAACTCACACTCCCACAATCTCACACATAGCACTCCCACACTCACACATTCCCACACTTTCACACACACTTCTACATACACTCCCACACTCTCACACAACACTCACACTCCACACACACGCACACTCACACTCCACACTCACACTCTCACACACTCTCACCATCACACTCACACTCACACATGCACATACTCTCACTCCCACACTCACACTCACACACTCACACTCACCCCCCCACACACACTGAGCACACACTCAGAGGAGTGTGTGACTGTGGGAGTGTGTCAGTGTGGGAGGGTGAGTGTGAGTGTGTGTGAGTGTGAGAGTGAGTCTGGAAATGTGAGTGTGAGTGTGAGTGTGACTGTTGCGTGTGTGTGTGTGAGAGTGAGTGTGGGAGGGTGAGTGTGGGAGTGTGAGTGTGAGATGTGAGAGTGAGTGTGGAAGTGTGTGTGAGTGTTGTGTATGAGTGTGAATGTGGGAGGTGAGTGTGAGAGTGTGAGTGTTGTCTGTGAGTGTGAGTGTGGGAGGGTGAGTGTGAGTGTGTGAGTGTGTGTGAGTGTGAGTTTGAGTGTGGGAGTGTGAGTGTGAGTGTTGAGTGTGAGTGTGTGAGTGTGAGTGCATGAGTGTGAGTGCATGTGTGAGTGTGAGAGTGTGTGAGTGTGAGAGTGTGAGTGTGAGTGTGGGGGGTGTGTGTGAGTGTGGAGTGTGAGTGTGATTGTGAGTGTGGGAGGGTGAGTGTGAGTGTTGTGTGTGTGTGAGTGTGTCAGAGTGTGTGTGAGAGTGTGAGTGTGGGAGTGTAAGCGTGTGACTGTGGGAGTGTGACTGTTGTGTGTGACTGTGAGTGTGGGAGGGTGAGTGTGAGTGTGGGAGTGCAAGGGTGATTGTGAGCGAGGGAGTGTGAGTATGAGTGTGGGAAGGTGAGTGAGTGTGAGTGTGAAGGTGTGAGTGTGTGAGTGTGTGAATGTGGAGTGTGAGTGTGAGTGTGGGAGGGTGAATATGAGTGTGAGTGTGGGAGTGCAAGTGTGATTGTGAATGTGGTAGTGTGAGTGTGTGAGTGTGAGTGTGGGTGTGTGTGAGTGTTGTGTTTGAGTGTGACTGTGGGAGAGTGAGTATGTGAGTGTGTGTGAGAGTGTGAGCGTGAGAGTGAGTGTGGGAATGTGAGTGTGAGTGTGAATGTTGTGTGTGTGAGTGGGAGTGTGGGAGTGTGTGTGTGGGAGGGTGTGAGAGTGAATGTGGGAGTGCGTGAGTGTGTGTGAGAGTGAGTTTGGGAGTGTGTGTGAGTGTGAGTGTTGTGAGTGTGAGTGTGAGAGTGTGAGTGTGATAGTGTGAGTGTGTGAGTGTGGGAGTGTGGGAGTGTGAGTGTTGTGTGGGAGTGTGTGAGTGTGGGTGTGTGAGTGTGAGAGTGTGGGAATGTGAGTGTGAGTGTGGGAGGGTGAGTGTGAGTGTGAGTGTGTTGTGTGTGAGTGTGGGAGTGTGAGTCAGAGAGTGAGTTGTGAGTGTGAGAGTGAGTGTGGGAGTGTGAGTGTGTTGTGTGTGTGTGAGTGTGAGAGTGTGAGTGGTGTGTGAGTGTGAGTGTGTCAGAGTGTGAGAGTGTGAGTGTTGTGTGAGTGTGAGCGTGAGTGTGGGAGTGTTAGTGTGTGAGAATGAGTGTGGGAATGTGAGTGTGAGTGCGAGTGTGAGTGTTGTGTGTGAGTGTGAGAGTGTGAAGAGTGTGAATGTGAGTGTTGTGTGTGAGTGTGTCAGAGTGTGAGAGTGTGAGTGTGGGAGTGCAAGTGAGTGTGAGTGTGGGAATGTGAGTGTGATTGTGAGTGTGTGAGTGTGAGTGTGAGTGTGGGAGGGTGAGTGTGAGTGTTAGTGTGAGAGTGCGAGTATGAGTGTGGGAGGATGAGTGTGAGTGTGAGTCTGAGTGTTGTGTGTGTGTGAGTGTGAGTGTGTGAGTGTTGTGTGTGTGTTGTGTGTGAGTGTGTGTTCTGTGTGAGTGTGTTAGTGTCGGAGTGTGAGTGTGTGGGAGTGGGAGTGGGAGTGTGAATGTGTGGGAGTGTGAGTGTGAGTGTGTGAGTGTGACGGTGAGTGTGAGTGTGAGTGTGTGTCCGTGTGAGTGTGAGTGTGGAGTGTGAGTGAGTGTGAGTGTGGAGTGTGAGTGTGAGTGTTGTGTACAACTGTGAGTGTGATAGTGTGGGAGTGTGAGTTTGAGTGGGTGAGTGAATGTGGGAGTGTTGTGTGGGAGTGTGTGAGTGTGTAAATGTGAGTGTGAGAGTGTTGTGTGTGAGTGTGTGAATTTGAGTGTGTGGGAGTGTGAGTGTGAATGTGAGAGTGTTGTGTGTGTGAGTGTGGGAGTGTGAGTGTTGGAGTGTTGTGTGGGATTGTGAGTGTGTGAGTGTGGGAGTGTTATATGTGAGTGTGAGTGTGAGACTCTTCTGTGTGTGTTAGTGTGAGTGTGGGAGTGTTGTGTGTGAGTGTGGGAGTATTGTGTGTGTGAGTATGGGAGTGTGAGTGTGTTTGGGAGTGTGAGTGTGGGAGTCTTCTGTGTGAGTGTGTGAATGTGGGAGTCTTCTGTGTGAGTGTGTGAGTGTGGGAGTGTTGTGTGGGAGTTTGGGAGTGTGAGTGTGAATGTGGGAATGTGTGTGAGTGTGAGTGTGGGAGTGTTACATGTGAGAGTGTGGAAGTGTTGTCTGTGAGAATGTGGGAGTGTGAATGTGGGAGTGTTGTGTGTGAGAGTGTGGGAGTGTGAGTGTGAGTGTGGGAGTGTTGTGTGTGAGTGTGGGAGTGTGAGTGTGGGAGTGTTTGTGAGAGTGTGGGAGTGTGTCAGTGTGGAAGTGTGAGTGTGTGGGAGTATTGTGTGAGAGTGTGTGGGAGTGTTATGTGTGAGAGTGTGGGAGTGTGAGTGTGAGAGTGTTGTGTGAAAGTGTGGGAGTGTGAGTGTGAATGTGGGAGTGTTGTGTGTGATAGTGTGGGAATGTGTGAGTGTGGGAGTGTTGTCTGTGAGAGTGTGGGAATGTGAGTGGGAATGTGGAAGTGTGTGTTAGATTGTGGCAGTGTGTGAGTTTGGGAGTGTGATTGTGAGTGTGGGAGTCTGAGTGTGAGTGTGGGAGTGTTGTGTGAGTGTGAGTGTGGGACTGTTATGTGTGAGAGTGTGGAAGCGTGAGTGTGAGTGTGCAAGTGCTGTGTTTGAGAGTGTGGGAGTGTGCATGCACACATACCGTGTGTGAGTTTTGCATGCCTGGGGGTGTATACTGCTTCAGCTACCACTGGGGCTGATGACTCTGCTGGTCATTTTTGAGGCAGGGCTTTCCTTCCTCCATCCCATTCCAGGAAGAGGAAGTTAATTTTGAGAACCAGTGGAAATGTGGGGTGGCTTGATGGGAGAAATTGTGGCTCACAAAGGTTTGGGGATTGATTCCCTGAGGTTGTTGGGGATTTTACCTCTGCGATTCCCCTAACTTAACTGCTCTTCAGTATTAAGCTTATGTGTCACCCTCCCCGAAAATCTTTCCTAACCCTAGCTGACTCCACTGTTTGGTGGCCAGGGGCTTTCAAGCTCTGGTGAGCGCCCCCTGCTTCCCTCTGGCTCAGCAGTGCGCATGATGTTTATGAATCTATCTGCCCCCCTCAGCTCTGAGCTTCTCTAGGACGGGGACATTCCAGATTCATCACTGCAAGTCAAGTGTCAGATGTAGGGCCACACCTAGGAGGGGCCAGGGGATGTTTGTCCAAGGTGTGTGCTAGCAAGGCCACTCAGGTTGCAGGGTGGGTTTGGGCAGGAGAGAAGGGACCCAGAGTCAGGAAACACAACGGGGAGGTCTTTGCCTTAGTCCAGGTGTGAGAAGATGGGACAAGGGCTTGGACAGTGGGGAGGAGGAGAGTTGGGAGCCTCTGCACTAGGGGGTGGTTAAGAAGAGTCAACTCACTGGCCACCAGCTCATGGACCTCCCGGCCAGGAAGTAGCCACCAATGGTCCCTCGGTTTGCACGGATGGACGACTGGAAAGGAAATAGATGAGATGAGGATTTCTCAAGCCTCTCTGAACCTCTGCCCGGCCCCCTCCCTGCAGATTTTCTGCCCCTTGGTGCAGGCACTGTTGGGGACACAGAGGGAGAAAACTGAGGCAGAAGAGAGCTGCCTGAGGCTGGTTCCACGGTTTCTAAGCTATGCATCTTGGGAGGGTCACTTTCTCTGTGAGCCTCACCATTCATCTCCCAGATCCAGTGCGAAAAGCAAAGGCGGTAACGGATGTCATGTGTGTGAAGCCATTGATTGTGCACTCTCGTCCCCTTATCCTTCCTTCCCCAAAGTGCGCTTTCGGAGGATGATTTAGTATCGCCTCCTTAGATGTGTAGTGCTCACCCTTTCTCTGAGCTGATCCCTTCCCTGCTCCCAACAGGGCTCCCATACTGGAGGCAGGAGGACAGAGAGGGCTGCAATTTGACTGTGAGACTTTGAGCCCTGAGCAGAGTTACGGGTTCTGTTTTGGAGTTTCCCTGGGTTGAAGTCAGATCACGCCACTGAGCCCCATCCAGGACCTCCCTGTCTTACACCAGTAGGTGGTCAGTTAGCAGCCTGTTGGAATGTTCTCTGGAGACACAGGGTGAGGGCAGGGCAGTGGGTAGGGAAGGATGAACTTGAAGCAACTATTCAAATGCAAGAGCCAACAGTTCTCTGACTTTCCCCTATGGGAAAATAATCAGCCACCAGGGAGTGATAAATGTGTGTGATGCCTTGTGCTTGTTAAGCTTTTGCTTGTATTTCGCTTGTCAGCTCTCATCCTGTTGGAGGCCATATGAGCAAAACAGATCCATTTTACAGATGTGAAAATGGAGGCCCAACATTGGAAGTAATTTGTCCAAAGTCACAGAGGAGTTGGTGCTTTTCTTGACTGGCCACTTCCAGGACCCAGCGATCATCTGTTAGCCCAATTCTTCCTCATTCCAGCACTAGAAGGCAGGGACCATTCACCCCCCCCTTTACAGATGAGGAAACTGAGGCCCAGAGAGGGTTTCTGACCTGGCCACAGCCTAGGAAGTGACCATCTGGGACTTGAATCACAGCAGAGTCTAAAGGTGCTCACACTTCTGCAGAACGCCATGGTGATAACAGCAGTCATTTATTGCCTGCTGATCAGGCACCAGGCACCGTGCCAGGTGCTGCAGTGTGTCCTGTTGCTGAATGATCACAGTGTAGTGCTTACTCTCTGTCAGGCCTCTGAGCCCAAGCTAAGCCATCATATCCCTTGTGACCAGATGGCCTGAAGCAACTGAAGATCCACAAAACAAGTGAAAATAGCCTTAACTGATGACATTCCACCATTGTGATTTGTTTCTGCCCCACCCTAACTGATCAATGTACTTTGTAATCTCCCCCCCCCTTAAGAATGTTCTTTGTAATTCTCCCCACCCTTGACAATGTACTTTGTGAGATCCACCCCCTGCCTGCAAAATGTTGCTCCTACCTCTACCGCCTATCCCAAAACCTGTAAGAACTAATGATAAGCCACCCCCGTTTGCTGACTCCTTTTTCGGACTCAGCCTGCCCCCACCCAAGTGAAATCAATAACCATGTTGCTCACACAACGCCTGTTTGGTGGTCTCTTCACACAGATGTGTGAAACACTCTCATCGTTCACCTGAGAAAGCTGATAGACCTCATATGTTCCCAGGGACATGAGGCTCTCATTGTTGCAGCTAGGACCTGAACTCAGGTTTCCCTGACCCCAAAGCCTGGCCCCTGCCTATAGCCGGAGGCTCCTGGGAACAATGGAGAATAGAGTAACCTGGGAATCAGCCTGGCACACTTCCCTGAGAGCACATGAGTCCCTACTCGTTTATAAATCACCTTAACCAAGATGCTAACGAATGCAGGACTGAGGTAGGGCTGGGGTCAAGAGTTCTCAGAGTTGGAGGCCTTGGGGTGGGAAGAAGGAAGGAGTGAGGCTCAGGGCAACCAGGGATGGTTGGGGCCAAAGGCAGCAGTGCTCAGAGAGGAGTCAGGAGTCGGGGGCCTGGTCTGCCTCAGACTCTCTGTGTGACCTCAGACCAGCCACACCGCTCTCTGCCCTTCTAAAAATGAGGAGATCAGGAGCCTGATTCCTGAAGGCCCTTCCATCTTGGCTCCATGGTTCTATGATCTGCTTCTTTCTGCCTAGCCCTGCCCCAGTTCCACAGCCCCACCCAAGCTGAGAGACCACTACTACCTCCCCTGCTAGCCCCAGCTTCAGGGCCCACTTACCCAGATTCCCACGGCAAGGACGAAGACAAAGTAGATGACCACCACGCTGATGTCATAGGCGTGCAGACCAACTCTGGAGTCTTGTGCTATGCTTGGAGCTGTCTCAGTCCTGACCCCGTCCCCTGAAGCTCCAGGCCCCATTGCTGCCTGTTCGTTGCTCATCTGTTAGTGTTAGTCAACAACAGGCTGGACTTTGAGGCGCTCCTGGCTTCATTCCTTTCCTTTAATGATTAAATTGTCCCAAGCACCATTAGTTGGTGAGAAAACTCTGAGCTCTGCTGGCACATATAGTCCTGCCTCCTTTTCTCCCAACTGCCACCACCAACCCCTGCAGGACTCCTTCCTTACCCTTCCCTGCTGCCACTACATGCACACACATACATGTATATGTACACACGTGCACACACATACATGCAATCTCCCTACCGCCAGAGAAGCAGGAGGAGAAAGAGAAGGAGGAGGAGGAGGAAGAGGAGAAAAGGAGCAGAATATTGGAACCCCAGAGGTGAGAAGGACTTCAGAAATCAAAGTGTTCAAACTCCTGTGTGGTGGGGAAACCAAGGCCCAGGGAGCCAGGACTGGAGTCAAATTTTCTTAAGAGTTCAATGCAATTTTCTTTTACCTAGTGGGAGGGGGACAAGGGGAAGGAGGTGAGGAGTCTACTGTGACCCTAGCAAAGTGGTCTCCACCTCATGTACTCACACTCCAACCTACCGAGATGTTGCGTTCTCTTTTTATACAGTGTAGGAAACTGAGGCCAGGGAAGACACCATGGTTTATTCCAAGGAACTAGACAGGGCCATCTCTGAAAAGGCAGAGCCAGAATTCACATCTTCTGATGCCTGACCCATACTTCCTATTCTGTGCTGTGACAGATGAAGTGGTTGTGGTCAGGAGGCCTTCCCTGAAAAAGATACAGGGCTCCTTGGTTCCAGGGAAGACCATCTCTGGGACTCAGGCTGCTGAGATTCCAGTCCCAGCTCCACCTCTCACTGAACTACAGATGCCTTTGGGCAGGTTCCTGAATGTCTCTGGTCCTGGGTGTCCTCATCAGTATGACCTGTGCCCTGCCTGCCTCACAACACCGATAAGGCTAAGATGTGCTCCTGAGAACCTCTGCAAACCCTGAGCTACTGAATGTTCTTGGGGTTAACACAAAGAAACTGACCTCAACCACCACCTAGCCAAGGGGCCCAGATGCCACGCACATAGATATCTGCTCACATGGTCCTTCCAAATGAGCTGCATTTGGAATATTTCAGTCTTACAAATATTACTCTGCATGCATCTGCTGTAGGACCCAGACTGGAGTAGCAGGAAAACAGATCTCATTGGTCCTGTCCGCCACCCCATACCAGCTCTCACTGGCCTTATCCTGCAACCCATCCCCAGCATCATATAAGGATCTCAAGGCTGGGTGTGAGGACCAGATCCTCTTTTTTCCCCTTTTGGTGGAAAGAAAGGTGAAAGGCAGGGTCTTAAACCTTCTTTCCCCAGTTCTCCTATCCCAGAACATCAGGCACAGGCCAGGCTGAGCCCCGAGGAGAGGGACATTGATCTGGGAGAGAAATCAGGGTAGTCCCCAGCTGGGTCGGGGCTCCGTGGGATCTAGCACCTGTTAGGATTAGATACTAGAGAAAGAGTCCTTCATATGCACATTTAAAGGCAAGTTTATCAGACAAACAGGGATGCAAGAGGGGCAGCATTAGAAACATCAGGAAAATGTGAAGGACTAGGTGCCCAGTGGTCCCTGGGGTGAGCTGGATATAGGGGCAGTGGAAAATGAGGCTGGCAGGTCTCTGGGTGTTAATCAGGAAGCAGGGAAGGAGTGGTCTGAGCTTAGGTCCCTGAGCACACCACAGTGAGGGCTCTGGATTCGGACGACTCTTCCAGAGAAGGGAAGAGGAATGTCACTGGGAGAAGACAGCTGAGTCTTGTACTTCTTCCTATGCTCCCCACAGGGAACCCCCTCACCCAGCCCTTGGGGTTTGCTATAGTTTGGATGCTTGTGTTGCCTCCAAAATTCATATTGAAACTGAATCCCCAGTGCAACAGTACTAAGAGGTAGGGCCTTTAGGAGTGATGAGCCCATGAGGGCTTCTCCCTCATGGGTGGGATCACTACCTTATAAAAGGGTCAAGGGAACTAGCCAGGCCCTTTTGCCTTTTTGCCTTCTGCCACGTGAGGACATAACCACAAGGTGCCATCTTGGAGGCATAGACTGGGCCCTCACCAGACACTAAACCTGCTGGGGCTTTGATCTTGAACTTCCAGCCTCCAGAACTGTGAGAAATAAATTCCTGTGCTTTATAAATATAAATTACCTGGTCTTAGGTGTTTTGCTGTAGTAGTAGGGATGGACTAGGGCAGTGTTCTGCTGCCTGCATGCTCTGTCTCCCCATCCACCTCACAGGTGCCTGAGGCTGACCCCCAACCCCTGCACACTTACCTAATCCAAAACTAGCAGGTTTTCGTTTATAGTAGCCTCTCCTCAAATGCATCTAAGACTTATCTGTAAGCTAATCAGGCACATTAGCAGCACAGAGACCAACAAAGCATCAGGAAAGGAGCAAAAAGGACTTTGAAATAGCCAGGATGGACATTCTAAAGCACAAAACCTAAATCTTTGACTTATCAGTGAGCCTTGTGACCCCACTCAGAGCCTGTTTATTTTTGTTTTACCCAGAGTCTTGTTATTCATATCCCAACTCACAACAAATTAGAAGAGAGGGGGCAAGGCTACACAGGGACAGCAAGAAGAATGGCAGCTGATGGGTTGATGGTGCACGAGAGGTCATTAAAACTGGAAAGACCAGGAAAGACAATGCAAAAGATGACCAAATCGGGGCAAATGAACCTATTAAACTGGGTAGATCAACTCTCAACAAAGAACATTCTTGAGTAGCAGCCAAGATTCACACACATACGATGACCCAGAGTCATCAAGGAAAGATGACTGTGGCCATTATGAGTTTTCTATTTAGAAGGCATGGAGTCTGAAACCCAGGCAGGAAGAGTTTCATGCAAAAAGATCAAACATTTTAGGCAGGTGTTGGCATTCAAGGCTGAGGCCTCAATCATCCAGAATGTTCTCTCAGAGAACTACCAAGAGTGAAGGATGTCCTCATGCTGTCAGTCCTACATTAAGTGAGGCCTGTCATATCCCTGACCCTGTACAGGGAGCACACATATCTTTAGTTGTTCATGCCCTGTGGGGAAGACAGACAGTCACAAGACAGGTGCCTTCGACACAAAACAGGTCACATTTCTTTCTTCCTTCACCCCTTTCTTCCTTTTAGCTGGATAGCCCAGAGGAAGGAGCAATGTAGTCCTTTGTTGAAGAGACTGAGAAAGACTTATGGGAAAGGGGAACGGTTTCAGCCATGCATAAAAAAGTATAGAACTATAACAGGCCAATAAGTGGAAGTTGCCACTGAGGCACCAAGTCATAATATACATAAGAAGAATGAAGTTGGAGGTTTCCTGCATCCTGATTTCAAAACTCACTACAAAGCTACAGTAAAGAAAGCAGTATGGTACTGGCATAAAGACAGCCATATAAACCAATGGAATAGAATAGAGAACCCAGAAATAAAGTCTCACAGATACAGTCAAATGACTCTTGACAAGAGTACGAAAACCACTCAGTGGGAAAATGACAGCATTTTCAACACATGATGTTGAGAAAATGGAATATCCCTATGCAAAAGAAAGAAGTTGGACCCTTACACTGTACCATATATGAAAATTAACTCAAGATAGATTGAAGACTTAAATGCAAGAGCTAAGAAAATAAAGCTCTTAGAAGAAAACATAGGGTAAAATCTTCATGCCATTGGGCTTCGCAATAATTTCTTAGTGACAATGCAAAAATCATAGGCAATAAAGGAAAAAATAAATAAACTGAACTTCATCAAAATTAGAGCATCAAAGGACACTATCAACAGAGTGAAAAGGCAACCGATGGAATGAGAGAAAATATTTGCAAATCATACATCTGATAGGGCTTAATACCTATAATATATGAACAATTCCAATAAATCAACACAAATGAAACAAACAACAGTATTCAAAAATAAGCAAAAGAGTTGAATAGACAATTCTTCAAAGAAGTTATACAGGTGACCAAAATGCATATGAAAAGATGTTCAACATCACTAATCATTGTATCACTGTGATACAATATCACTTTGTACCCATTTGGATGACTCTTATCAATAAAACAGAAAATAACAAGTGTTGGCAAGGATGGAGACAGGACAGTGGAAACCTTGAGCATCACTGGTAGAAATATAGGATGGTGCAGCCTACATGGAAAACAGTATGGTAGTTCCTCAAAACGTTAAAAATAGAGTTACTATGACCTTGCAATTTCTCTTTTGGGCATATATCCAAAAGAATTGAAAACAGAGGCTCAAAGAAATATTTGTACACCCATGTTCATAGCAGCATTATTAAGGGCCAAAAGATGCAAACAACCCAAATGTTCATCAACAAATGAAGGGATAAACAAAATGTAGTCAATACATTTAATGGAACATCATTCAGCCTCAATAAGGAATTCAGTGCTGACACATACTACTACAGAGATGAACCTTGACATTATGCTGAATGAAGGATAATTTTTGAATGGCCAAGAAACAAATACATAAGAAAAGAAATAGAGAGTTTACTAGATTAAAAGCTCACATTGAAATCCTCACCTCTCATAAGCAATAGTCCTTGATCATTGATGCCCAGTCTCACTGCCTTTTTTCTTTAGAGCCTATAGCTAGGGCTGTCATAATAAGGACCACAAACTGGGTGACTTAAGCACCAGAAACAACATTCTTGGCTGCCATTCACGGATGCCCTTTGTTGAGAGCTGATCTACCCTATGTGAATGGAACCATACAGCTTTCATCCTTGTCCCAAATGCTGTGTGGTTCCATTCATATAGGGTGCCTAGAGTCATCAAAAATCATAGACACAGAAGGTAGAATAGTGGCTGCCAGGGATTGGAAGAGGAGGGCTTAGGGGTTACTGTTTAATGGGTACAAAGTTTCAATCTGAGAAGATGAAAAGAGTTATGGAGATAGATGGTGGTTATGATTGCTTAACACAATGAGTGTCCTTAATATTACTGAACTTTATACTGAAAAATGGTAAGTTATACATTATGTATATTTAACCACAATAAAACGTGTAGAAAAAAAGACATAATATACATACAAATTACAAAATAAAGAACAGATTTGTAAAAGAAATACTGAGAACTGAATTTGCAATTCCAAAGACTATGTAGGGGGGATACAAAAGGATTTTGTAAATATTTATTTAGACAAGTCTTTGTTGCATTTTCCTAATGATCGGGGAAGGGGTGTGGGGCTGCTTGCCCCTTGCTCCAGGTGTAGTTTCGGGTCCAGGAGCATTGGCAGGGAAATGTGGAGAGCTGGGAGGGGTGCCCCTCAGTTGGGGCACCTTGGACCAAGGTCAGACTCAAGCCAAAAATACATAAAGGGCGAGAGCTTCTGGCCTCCTCTCTGCTTCTCACTCACTTCCCTCCCACTTGAGAACTGTTAACTCTGGCATCAACGAGCTGCAGTTCAAGGAGGGAGGAGGAGTTGTAGGGAGCAGGAATGTTCTGACTTGAGTAGGACACTCTTAAGAAGGTTCTGACTCCTGAGCCTGGACAGCATAAGGCTGATTCTTCTCCGTGGGTGTCTTGGTGGAATGTGCAGGTGGGGGTACTTGGGATTCGTTGGTTTGGGATTGGCCTGCCCCGCTAGCAGTTGGGCAAAGATTGTGGGAGTGTTTCTTTGGCATATGTTTATGTGAACTAGATGTGGGCCACATACATGAAAAAGACAGTGTTGAAATCTTCCATCCTGTTCCATATGCTCCCTAGGGGGATTAGGTCCTCAGCTGGCAGAATCTGGAAGTGAACCACTGGAAGTGTGGAGGCTGTGGAAGAACTGAAGTGGCCCACGGATTAGAGAGAGATGATAAAGAACCTTCTTAAGGGTGGGATAGATTACAAAGTACATTGATCAGTTAGGGTGGGGCAGAAAAAAATCGCAATGGTGAAATGTCATCAGTTAAACTATTTTCCCTTCTGTGGATCTTCAGTTGCTTCAGGCCATCTGGATGTATATGTGCAGGTCACTGGGGATATGATGACTTAGCTTGGGCTCAGAGGCCTGACAGAAAGAAATTATTTAGGTAGATTGAAAGGGCACCAGAATCCTCACGGAATTTCCCTTTTAACAAAAAGCAGTCCCTTTTTTTTTTTTTTTTTTTTTTTTTTTAACAAAAATCATCTCTTTTCTAACAAAGAGCAGTCTGAAAAATTGAACTGCAGACATAGATAAGCAAGCTGGAAACCTGTACGGGTGGATGCTGGCAGCTGTGCCAACTGAAAAGGGCTACCAGAAAGTCAGGTATGTCCAACATGGAGGCTCCATCTTCCCTTTTCTTTGTCACCACATGTACATTAAAGAACCAGGCAGCAAGGCCAGGGAGAGAACCCATCTGCACAAGAAAAGATTAGGGTGGGGCGTCAGCTTCTTCTGCACTATGCAAATGACACACCTCATCGGCCAATCTTTTGTGCCTTATGTAAATCAGACACTGTCTCCTCAAGCTCATCTACAAAATCTGCATTTCACCATGGAAGCGGCAACCCATTTTCTCCATGACCCCTCTTCACAGAGGGCTTTTCTTTTTCTTTTGCCTATTTAACTCCCACTTGACCTCACTCTGGTGGGTCCGTGTCCTAGATTTCCATGGCCATGAGACAACGAATCTTGAGTATTTACCCAAGACAACAACACCGCTTCATGAGCGGGCACAAAGATGTCTGGACTGGGGATAGGGATTCCCACTGGGTCTGGGCCTCAGTTCCAGAGGCTGTGCCACCCCCTTCCCTGCCAGCTGGTCCTCACTCATCCCTCCTTTCCTGCTCCCCTGTAGCCCTCGTTTCCTAAGGCCTAGTGATGCTATTTTTTTTCCCCACATGCCCATGCTCAGCTCAGTTCATATACAAATGCAATTCCATTGATTAATTTCAGTCACTCACTGAGCATATTCTGTGCCAGGCTCTGTATCAGGCTGTCCCACTGCACAACTCTAGGGAGCACCATTCTCCAAGAATACAGTGCCAGTGTTGCCCCTGGCATTGTGGAAGCAGTGCCTTTGCTCTCTGCACTGGGTACAGGTGGGGAAGAAGCTCACGGGGCCCTTGCAGACCAGGAGAGGTGCTCTCTATCCTCACGGTAACCCCCACCAACCATCAGGGCCAAGGTCTCGGGGTGCTTCCCTGTCAGATGGCAGTGCTGGTGGGGAGTGGAAGGAGACCCTATGTGGACAGGCTAAATGCTCAATTCCAAGAGGAAAGGATTGTTATGTAGGTGAGTAGGTCTGAGGAGGATGGTGACAGGAACACAAGGGTGGAGGAAAGAAAGGCAGGCAAATGAAAGAGAATGGTACACTCTAGCCACTGAAACCTCATCCCTGCCAGCCCCAGCCAACACTTACTTGTGCAGCCCTCTGCAGCCTGGCCTGGATAAAATCTCCTGGGGCCCTAGCTCTCTGCCCCAGGCTCCTGGGCAGCAGCTCCCCAGGCGTGGAGCAGCTCCTGCTGGCCTCTGACAGCTGCTCTGACAGTGCCAGGAGGGCTGTGATGGTTATGTATGTGCCCTGGCTCCACTCCCAGGTGAGGCAGTTGGAAAGGCCCAAAAGTCTCACTCCAGTCTACAGGGCCCAGGCCTCTGAGGGACAGCACCTGGCTTTGCTACCAGATTTGGTTCTGGAACAGAGAGAACTTGCTCTGGGCTCAGAGTGTTCCAGGCCCCCAGGGTCAGATGTGGAAGGAAGACCCCAGCTCAGGGCTGGGAGCTGTTGTTGATGCTGGCAGCCTAGCTGCTAGGTACCTGGGCAAACAGGTTTCTCAAGGCAGGAGGAGAGTACAGACTTGCAGTTGTAAGATGAGTAAGTCATGCGGCTGTAATGTACAGCATGGTGACTGTGGTTAATAATGCTGTATTGTTTATATAAAAATTGCTAAGAGAGTGGATCATAAGTGTTCTCACCACACACACACAATGGTAACTATGTGAAGTGATAGATGTATTCATTAACTTGATTGTGGTCATCATCTCACAATGTATACATGTATCAAGTCATCACACCATATATCTTAAACAGATATACTTTTTATTTGTTCATTATGCCTCAATAAAGCTGAAAAATAAAAATAAAACAACGCATTTACACACAAAGACAAGAGGAAAGAGTGACTCCTCCTAGAGACATGGCCGTTTGGACCTTAGAAAGTAGGTCTTGGTGTTGAGTTACAGTTCATGCATGGGTGTGTGCAGTAGATGCACACCCGCACATGCACACGCCACCCTCATACACACACACACTATTGATAGGTTGTCTGGGAAAGCACTATGGGGTAGTCATGAGTACACATTGATGACCCCAGATAAGACGGTATGTCATTGTGAGTCCCTGTTTCCTCATCTGTGAAGTGACGTCTGCAATAGTTTCTAACGATCTTGGAACTCTCAAGTGTGATAGGCTAAATTATCCATGAGGGCTCAAGTCCCAGGCTTTAAAAGTCAGGCGTGTCAATCGAGCCTGGGCCGGGCAGGGCAGTCACAGGTATGTGAGGCTCATTTTCCCTCCCCAGCCTCCGCTTTTCTGTATGTGAAATGGGGACAGCAAGACTTACCTCACACAGTCATCCTGAGGTATGAAGTGAGTGTGTAAAGCACAGACCCCTTGGCCTGGTACAGAAATATTCAGTCAATAGGAGGTGGTGCTGGCCTTGTTATCATTCACAGGTGAATGGCTTCTCCTGGCTCCACACTGGTGTTCACCCTGGAACACCAGGTCAGCTACTTGGTGCTGACATATCCCAGAGCCCCAAGAAGCCTCAAGTGGGGGTGGTTTCTGCCTGAGTCTGCAGCTCACCTTGTCACATCCTCTACAGAAAGTAGAAACTGCAGTTACCCCAACAAGACTCTGGGGAGCTCTTCAACCAGCAACTGGTCCTCACTGGGAGGAAAAAAAAAACAGGCCGCAGGCTCCCTAATGCCTCCATAGGAATTGAGCCAAGAAGATTCAGAGGAGCCTGGGATTAGCAATCGGAGGCAAAGCCTGGGATCTGGAGCCACAGTTCCTGCCACCATTCCCGTCCATCCCGGACATCATGCCTTTTCCCAGATCCTGGGTTATAGGGCACCGCACAGTTGCCCATGCTTCCCTCATTACCACACCACTCAATTATGTCATGATTGCTCATCTGTTTCCCTTGCTAGTGGTGGGCCCATGGGAGGCAGGGGTTTTAACAGATTCATTTCTGTTCCTAGCAGGTGGTACAGGGCCTGACACACAGTGATGCTCATTGTTTCATCACATAAATGAATTAATGAATATTACATTAATTTCCTCCTTTCCCCTGAAAACTATCTATAAAGTATAAAGCTGTAATTCAATGTAAATATTGTCATTAGCAGAACCATATATGTCAGTTGTGATTAATCTGGCTATAATACATGCCCAAGTTAAGAGTGGCTTAAGCAGGAAAGATTTTTTTTTTTTTTCATGTAAGTCTGGATATAGATAGAACAGGACTGGTAGGATAAGTCACAGTTTCTAACGGTACACAGCCCTTTTTATCTTTCTTCTCTACCATATTCCAGCTCATTGTTAACATGGCTGCTCAAACTCCAGCCATTGCCTCAGTATTCCAGAGTACACTTCCTAGAAATTGCACATAACCTTTCCACTGCTATTCTGTTGCTCAGAACTTAGTCATGTGGTCTTAACCAGCTGTGAAGAAGGATGGGAAACACTGTCATTATTTTGGCTGACCTTGTGCCCTGTCAAGAATCTGAAATTTTAAAAATCAGGAACAGATAATAGTGCTGGAGGATCCTAGGAGTCCCAGCCATACCACCCTTTATAGTCTAAACGACACACCACGTTCTTATCTTCACCTACTAGCCCTGTGTAGTAATTAGGGATAAGGGATTCCTTAGAAACTAAGGGGGAGTCAGGCAGTTTCTCAGTGTCTCAGTGAGTTTATAGGAGCACTGAGATGCACTCCCAAGGCTCCCAGCTACAGGGCTATCCTCTTTTCTCTTCATCATCTCATGCCAGGGCTTCTTGGGAATGGTGGAGGTTGAGCTCCTTCCTCATAATTCCATCAACAAGCATTTGGCCACTATCTGCCATGTGTGCAATAGCCACTCAGGACTCAGAAAGGAACCAGGCCTAATCTCTTTCGTGGTCTGACTTGGAAGGTGGCTGAGCCTTAAACAACAGCTTATAATGTAGTGTGACAAATGATGTGAATGTTGTAAGCATAGGTGGCTCCCTAGGCTCAGAGGATGGGAAACTAACCCTTCATGGTGTGCAAGATACTGGGTGTAGCACACCAGCTTGGCACATGTATCCATATATAACAAACCTGCATGTTGTGCACATGTACCCTAGAACTTAGAGTATATATATATATATATATATATATATATATATATATATAAAGATACAGTCTCAGGTTCCTTCCAACTCCAGTATTCTGTCTGAGACAGAAGACGGGGCTGGAGAATGTGGGCTGAGTTCAAGACCTTAAAAGAAGGCCGTTCCTGTTTATATTTGCTGTGGTGATTATAGCACCGAGGCTTGGAGAGTTCCAGTCACTTGTCCAAGGTCACACAGCAAGCAAGTGGCAGGGCAAGATTTAAACACAGGTCTCTGACCTCCAGGCCCATGTCTTTTCCTTTAACACACTTTGGTATCGGTTATCTGGGTCAGCTTGAACATGCATATTAAGTCTCCAAAATGTTCATAAGTTTTTAGTTAGTTATTTCCATGGTAAAAACTTATTCTATGAAAATTATCATGTATGAAGATTTTACTCAGGTTTAACACCAGGTCCAGCTACTTGGTCCTGACAAATCCCAGAGCTCTGAGAGACCCCAGATGGGGCTAGGGGTGGCTTCATGTTAAAAATAAAAACAATTTAAATATCCAATTATAAGAGAATTTTTGTATAATGTAGTGAACAACTTTGTAGTTCCCAGACCAGCAAGACCAGCATTATTGGGCAAATTGTTAGCAATGCAGATTCTTGTCCTACCTGATACTTCATGATTCTGAAACTCTGGGAGACAGGCTCAGAATTCCTAGAGCCCTCAAGGTAATTTTGATACATTCTAGAGTTTGAGAATCATTGATGTAATGGGATATTACACAGGCAGTTAGTGTTTCCAAAGAACACTTAACATGAAAAAGCTCTTATAATATTAAGTAAATAAAAAGAGAAAAAATGGTTTATGTTTTGTGTGATAATTTGTGAATTACAGATAATATGATTTCCATTTGTAAATATGTGAGTGTATACCATATATTTGTAAAATCAAAACCATTCATATACATGCATGTATACCTTCATACATATGTACTAGCAGAAAAAATGCTATTCTCAATATATCAAAGAAGGTAATTTTGAATTACTCCTTCTTTGCACCTTTATGTATTTTTCCAGATTGCCTTCTCTGATGATGCATTTTTTATTATCAATAAATATCTTGCCTACAAAAAAGGCTTTTTCAGAATACGCAGTATAAAAGATAACCACAGTGGGGAGAAGAGCACACCTTAACGTCTCCCATCCCACCTGCCCTCTGGGCCATGAGGTAGACCACTAGGTACCTGTCCTTTCTCCACTCCCTGCTACCCCATCTCATTCTCCATGTAAGGCTAACTCCCATGTACAATATTTGTAGATAGCCAAGGAATTCACTGAGCTTTTCATTTTGCAGCAAGATGTTGAACATTCTCTAAGACGTTCCTGGCAAGTAGGAGCCAATGTATGAGAAAAATCTCTGACCCTATCTGACTTTTTCTTTATTCTCTACCTTGTTCTGAATTTTCTTAAGTTCTCTGTGTAACTCTCCCAATCTTTCTCTCTCTCTGAAAATCCGCAAGTATCTACATCTCTGAAACTTTTGTAAACATTCTCTGGAACACTGTGATAGTACCTCTGAAATATCATGAAACTGGATGAAATGCTGTGGCTTTCTCTTTAAACTCTCTCTGAATCTCAAGACTCTTGGTCCATCTGTCCATCGCAGCCCATTATCATACAGCAAATGGGTGTCGGGCAAAGGAAGCTGCTCTTTGTGACATACACTCCCTTCCCTCGCACTAGCTCATCCCTCTTAGGAAGTTGCTCTGGGATGGTGGATCTGTAAGAATTATTTGCATATTGAATGTGCAATATCAAGGATTGGGCACAAGGTGGCGGAATGGGGCAGGTTTCGGCATCTTTCAGGGGCATTCCCCCAGGGATGAGGAGTAAAGCATTAGTGGTATTTTCATATGGTATTTTATGTGTGACCCCCATCTGCCTGCAATGTTAGCATCAGATGGGGATTTTCTGGGCAGCTGGAAGTCTGAGCTGTTGCTGAACAGCACGTTACTGCATTTAGAATTTAGACCAGTGTGGTTTAATAGAATTTTCCATGAAATTTCTATCAAATAGAAATTTGATAGAATTTCTATCAAAATTCTATGATAGAATTTTCCATCATGGAACATATGATGAAAATGTTCTATAGCTGTGCTGTCTAAAATCTTAGTAATTAACCACATGTGGCTACTGAGCACTTGAAATGTAGCCAGTGTGACCAAAGAACACAATTTTAAAGTTAACTTATTTTTAATTTTAAATATAAGTAACCACACACATGATTTCTGAATTGTACAACAGAGAATTCTAGATAACGTCAGCTTTTCTAGTAATAAATGCTCTCTGTCCCAGCCCCTTTTTGAGATTGGGCTTCTAAAGATTTTCTTTTTGGTATCACAGTATGTATTCTCTTTATTTATTGTGCCCAAGATAACATAGTGTTAGTTATGTCTTACTGAAGATGCTCTTGTGAATAACATAATTTATTATTTTTTTATTATTATACTTTAAGTTCTAGGGTACATGTGCACAACATGCAGGTTTGTTACATGTGTATACTTGTGCCATGTTGCTGTGCTGCACCCATCAACTCATCAGCACCCATCAACTCGTCATTTACATCAGGTATAACTCCCAATGCCATCCCTCCCCCTCCCCCCTCCCCATAATAGGCCCTGGTGTATGACGTTCCCCTTCCCGAGTCCAAGTGATCTCATTGTTCAGTTCCCACCTATGAGTGAGAACATTCAGTGTTTGGTTTTCTGTTCTTGTGATAGTTTGCTGAGAATGATGGTTTCCAGCTGCATCTATGTCCCTACAAAGGATCTAAAGATTAGATTGTCTCCCAAGTTTCTCACAGTGGAGGAGGGGAGGAAGTACAGGAGGAAGCAAAAGTGAATTTATAAACGCTATAATAAAAGTGAGCCTAGTTATAGCGAGAGATCAAAATAAATAATACTGATAGTTGCTTTTAGTTTTGAGTGCTAACCAGGTGCAAAGCACTTTAAAATGTGATTTAATCCTCAAAGAATTCCTATGAGATTTTGCAGCTGAAGAAACCAAGACTCAGAGTGGTCAAATGGTTTGTTATTTGTGGCAGAGAATTTAGATGCCAATCTAGGTGAGCCTCGGACTCTAAAACCTTCCTGCGATGCTTTAAGGAAGAATACATCACGTCTAGTGGGAATACTATTGAAGACTTTCTAAAGAGGTTTGGATTTGAGCTGGGCAGGAAGAATAAATGGGGTTTTGTTAAAAAAGAAGAGAAGATAGGGTCCAAGCAGAGGGGGAGTATCAGTCAATGAGTAAGAAATGCTGGGAGCATGTTCAACACATTGTCATGGTATTTAACCAACATTTGAGGAGGAACATGTCTCTCCTTTGTAACGGGCTGGGCTGGGTCCAGTAAGAGGCGATTGGTGCCTGATTAGAGGGAATCTGTATTTGTAGGAAAATAGAAAGAGCCTGGTCCGCAAAAGAGTATCACTGACACCGCTAGTCTGGGAGAAAGATTATGGTGCCCCTATAGGAACTGGAGGGCTGCAGAGCCAAGAAAGGAGGGGCAGGAGGGGCAGAAGGGAATGGGGCTCCCTTTGAGACGGGTGAATAAATGAAGTGCAAACATACACCCACGTATGCTTGAATGTCAAGGGAGACTCACAGGTTATTAAAGGATCCACTGTGACGGCTTGGAGGGAGAAACAGGGAGTGACGGAAGCCATTGGGTCTCGCTGAGACCAAGTCATGTGAGACATGCCTTACTGCTTTACCTGTATTTTTAAGATTAATTGATTAACAGATCTAAGATAATTTATTGACCAAAAAATCAATTAAGTAGTTCTTAGGCATCAATTATGTGATGGGCCCAGCAGACAAAGCTTTTCGTGTTGGTGTTTCAAAAAGACATTTTCCAAAAATTTCTTGAGGGAAATATGGAGAAATGCATGTTTGATGATTCTGCAGTAGCTGATGCTACCATGGCAATCTGGAGGCTGGCTTCCAGGGACTTAACCGCTTTGCTCTATTTTTGGCCACGTTCTTTCTTGACAAATGTATTGAGTGATTCTAATAAAGAATTTGCCCAAAGGGCTATCAGATTTGGCAAGGAGAACTAATTCATTATCCAGAGAATCAAAAGCAAAGCAGTTATTTTCTGCTATAGTTGATTTGACTCTATCAAGATAATATTTAATTACAAAAACTATAAAGTTTAGCATTTCGCCTCAGGAAAACCAATTTTAAAATAGAAGTAATGTCTGATTTGGTAATGTCAGCCTGCTAGCCTTTTTTTTTTTTTTTTTTTTTTTTTTTTTTAGCTTGAGCTGTCAAGATGCTGTGGTGAATAAATCACTGCCTCACAGGTCTTTCATTCCTGTCAAAAGATCTTTAGAGACAGATAGAATTCCTTTTACACTTGCTACTTGAATGAGGACTGCAAACGCTACGGTGACTTTTAGTGTGGAGAGTGGAGGCCTGGCTGTGAATAAACAGTGACATCCTGGCTTTTCTGCTGCAAAAAAGAGAATTTTTTGAGTTAAAACAGTTAAAACTGAGGGGTGGGGTTACTGTGTGTTATTTCTTCTCTCTAAATGCAGATCTCTGCTCAGAAAGCCAGGGTCTATTTATCAGGCTTAAGCCTTGAGGGAATAAGAAGAAAGGAGAGAAGGGAATGTCTCTAAAGTAGCACTGGACAGGGGCAAATGTGGGTAGAAGAAAAGACTGAGCTGCTTGAGAGTGGGATCGAGTTTGTCTTACTTTGCTCTGCCTGTTGCAGGCACGTGTGGGGCAGGCTAGATGGAGCGTTTGTTAACTGACTTAGGTGATGACAGAGTCACTGACCTGGCCTTTCCTCCCTTCTCCAATCTTTTCTCACACTCAAGCAAAAGAGACCTTTTCAAATGAGTTCTTGTGTATGTCCTTCCCAAATCTTACACTCTGCTTAAAACCTTTCAGTGATTTTCCAGAATTCTCAGAATAAAGCTAAAATTACTGAATATGAATATAGTCTACCAGTCCCTGCCTAGTCTGCGTAGCGGCCTCATTTTGCCTCAAATCTCCATCTATTTTGCTGTTTCACCTGCTATGGTCTTAGATTTCCCGGCAATGCCCTGTACTCCTTCCCACTGCAGGACCTCTGCACGTGCTCTTGTTTTGGCCAGTGAGTTCTCCTGGGCCCACCCCCTTACTTTGAGCTCTCAAAGATCCATGTTCTTCCCACAAGCTCCAGAGAACACGGATTGGCTTTTGTTTGCTCATTATATTATCCTCAGCACAGTGCCAGTCACATAGAAAATACTAATTGAAACCACCTTTGCAAAAACTGTAACAGTGAGAAAATTATGACAGACAAAGAGATCTGATCTAACCAACCCCCATTTTACCCTTAACCTTGGTCATTCCTGGGCTTGGGCCAAGCTAACTTTGGGAGAAATTTAGTATATAGTTTAAATGGTAATAGCCCTTCCCCAAACTGAACCACCTTTGTAAAACTAAGACCATCAGGTTAGGAGGATGAGAGAAGACTGAATTCTGCTGAGAGGTAGATATAAATGATGACTAGTCATTATTCTGGAAATCAGCTTCCTCAATTACTCCTGCAGATAACACCACTGTTGCGGAACCTGAGATTGGCCTTTTGAGTTGTCTTTTCCAGCTTTTACATTTATGATGACTTGATGGCCCCACCTGGACCTGAGACACTGGACTTAACTGGTCCTGTGGCCCTCCCCCAGAAGCAGGCTCAGTGCACTAGGACCGTGTTTGTGAGAGACAGGACTAGCTAGATTTTCCAGGCTGACCAAGAATCCCTAAGCCTAGCTGGGAAGGTGACTGTGTCCACCTTTAAACATGGGGCTTGCAACTTAGCTCATGCCCTACCAATCAGGGAGTAAAGAGAGCTCACTAAAATGCTAATTAGGCAAAAACAGGAGGCAAAGAAATAGCCAATCATCTATTGCCCAAGAGCACAGCGAGAGGGACAATGATCCAGATATAAACCCAGGCATTGGAGCCGGCAAAGGCTACCCTCTTTGGGTCCCCTCCCTTTGTATGGGAGCTCTGTTTTCACTCTTTTAAATCTTGCAATTGCACTCTTTTCCGGTCCATGTTTATTACCACTGGAGCTGAGCTTTTGCTTGCCATCCACCACTGCTGTTTGCTGCCATCACAGAAGCGCTGCTGACTTCTATCCCTCCGGATCCACTGTGCTCCTGATCTGGTGAGGCGCCCGTTGCCACTCCTAATCGGGCTAAAGGCTTGCCATTGTTCCTGCACAGCTAAGTGCCTGGGTTTGTCCTAACCGAGCTGAACACTAGTCACTGGGTTCCACGGTTCTCTTCTGTGACCCACGGCTTCTAATAGATCTATAACACTCACCGTATGGCCCAAGATTCCATTCCTTGGAATCCGTGAGGCCAAGAGCCCCAGGTCAGAAAACACGAGGCTTGCCACCATCTTGGAAGTGGCCCAACGCCATTTTGAAAGTGGCCCGCCACCATCTTGGGAGCTCTGGGAGCAAGGACCCCCCGTAACAACTGCATCCTCCACTAATCAGCAGCACCTATTCCCCTGCCTCCCCTGGTCTTGACAAACCCTAGCCTCTGAATTTTTGGGAACATGGATTTGAGTAATAAAACTCCAGTCTCCTGTTCAGTTGGCTCTGCATGAATTAAACTCTTTCTGTATTGGAATTCCCCTGTCTTGATAAACTGGCTGTATCTGGGGAATAGGTAAGGAGAATCTGTTGGTTGGTTACATAATTATTGAAAGAATGACTGAATTTTCTTTCTAGATTGCAAGACCTTCATGCTGTCCATCAGATTTTGCTTTTAGGAAAAAAAAAATAGCTCAGAGCAATCTGAGTCATGTGAGGGATACAAGACTCATCAGGTCCAGAGAAACATGAGTTTAGGATGTCAGTCATCCCCACCTCCACCCTGCACCTATATCTGGGGGCAGTTGTTAAAGATATTTTGTTCCTGACTAGTTGCCTCACTCATTATTTCATGTTTCTGGAATTTGTGATACAAAGAACAATGTATAGTCAATCAATAGCTTATGATAAACAATATAAAAACTGCCTCCTTTTTTCTTTTAAAACCCTATTTGTGGCCAGGCACAGTGGCTCACACCTATAATCCCAGTAATTTGGGAGGCTGAGGCAGGTGGGTTGCTTGAGCCCAGGTGTTTGAGACCAACCTGGGCAACATGGTGAGACCCTGTCTCTATCAAAAATTTAAAAATGAGTCAGATGTTGTGTTGCTTGCCTGTTGTCCCAGCTACTTGGGAGGCTGAGTTGGGAGGATCACTTGCGCCTGCGAGGTTGAGGATGCAGTGAGCCATGATTGCACCACTGCACTCCAGCCTGGGCGACAGAGTGAGACCTTGTCTCAAAAAACAAAACAAAACAAAACAGAAAACCAACTTGAGGCTGGGTGCAGTGGCTCATGCCTATAATCCCAGCACTTTGGGAGGCTGGGGCGGGTGGATCACTTGAGGTCAGGAGTTCAAGACCAGCCTGGCCAACATGGTGAAACTCCATCTCTGCTAAAAAAAAAAAAAAACTACAAAATTTAGCCAGGAGAGGTGGCGGGTGCCTGTAAACCCAGCTACTAGGGAGGCTGAGGCAGGAGAATTACTTGAATCCGGGAGATGGAGGTTGCAATGAGCCAAGATTGCACCACTGCACTCTGGCCTGGGTGACAGAGTGAGACTCCATCTCAATAAATAAAAGAAAACAAAACAAAAAACAACTTGTAACTGCTACCAGTCAGAGTATATATTCAGGGCAACTTGAATCTATGGTCCTGGGTTTCAGTCCTCAAATGTGGCCCCAATAAACTGTCTACTTATATTAATTTTTCCTCAGTCTTTTTTTTTTTTTTTTTTTTTGCTTTTAGGTTAACAGAAAGTATCCATTTTTCATTGCTCTTTCCTTAACTTCTGGGTGGGTTGGGGTGACATCTTTACTTCCTGATGGGTTTGAAAGGCTTTGATGTTGGCAAAGGTCAATGAGTAGGTAGGGAAGGTTTCTGGGGCGTGAGACTAGGGGAGAAAGAAACTTTCCCAGGCTGTCTTAGGAACCGCCTGCTTTGCCAATAGCTATGTTTGTTCTGCCCAGCCCAATCTGAGTTGCAAGAATTTAATCTTAATAATTGGATGATAAAGAACACATCCACCCATAGAGCCCTAAAGGAGCTGGTGTTTCACCAGCTTGAGGAGCAGGATTCTATTCAAACCTATGCATATGTGGGAGAGGAAAAAATTTCTATCTTCTTAGGGTCTCTAACTAGGCCTAAAAATGAAACCGACAAAAGACAGATTAACCGAAGAACAGCATGCAAACTTTATTAATTTTTTTTTTTTTTTAGATAGAGTCTTCCTCCGATACCCAGGCTGGATGCAGTGGTGCCATCTGGGCTCACTGCAACCTCTGCCTCCCGGGTTCAAGCAATTCTCCTACCTCAGCCTCCTAAGTAGCTGGGATTATAGGTGCTCACCACCATGCCTGACTCTTTTTTTTTTTTTTTTTTTTTTTTTTTTTTGTATTTTTAGTAGAGATGGGGTTTTGCCATGTTGGCCAGCCTTGTCTCAAACTCCTGACCTCAGGTGATCCACCCGCTTCCCAAAGTGCTGGGATTACAGGCATGAGCCACCGCATATATGGGGATCTTTATAAGAGGACAAAGACCTAATGGAGTGACCAAAACAGAAAGCTTTTATACCGTTTAAATAAAGAGATGATACTGTAGGGAAAGCTTACCGAAAAATCAGTGACATGAGACAGCTTGATAGGATAAAATGCACACAAATTTATTTAAGAAGTGTACTACCTTCATGCAATGTGCAAAAAAGTGCACATGGAGGAAATTACAGGGTGACTACTCACCTTGCAACGGGGTTAAGAAGCTAGGGGTTTTTTTTGTGGTTTTAGGTCTAACATTTAAGTCTCTAATCCATCTTGAATTAATTTTTGTATAAGAAGTAAGGAAGGGATCCAGTGTCAGGTTTCTACATATGGCTAGCCAGTTTTCCCAGCACCATTTATTAAATAGGGAATCCTTTCCCCATTTCTTGTTTTTGTCAGGTTTCTCATAGATCAAACGGTTGTAGATGTGTGGTGTTATTTCTGAGGTGTCTGTTCTGTCCCATTGGTCTATATATCTGTTTTGGTACCAGTACCATGCTGTTTTGGTTACTGTAGCCTTGTAGCATAGGTTGAAGTCACATAGCGTTATGCCTTCAGCTTTATTCTTTTTGCTTAGGATTGTCTTGGGAAAGCGGGCTCTTTTTTGATTCCATATGAACTTTAATGTAGTTTTTCCCCAATTCTGTGAAGAAAGTCATTGGTAGCTTGATGGGGATGGCATTGAATCTAGAAATTACCTTGGGCAGTATGGCCATTTTCATGATATGATTCTTCCTACCCATGAGCATGGAATATTCTTCTATGTGTTTATGTCCTCTTTTATATCATTGAGCAGTGGTTTGTAGTTCTCCTTAAAGAGATCCTTCACATCCCTTGTAAGTTGGATTCTTGGTATTTTATTCTCTTTGTAGCAATCGTGAATTGGAGTTTACTCATGATTTGGCTGTCTGTCTGTTATTGGTGTATAGGAATGCTTGTGATTTTTGCACATTGATTTCGTATCCTGAGACTTTGCTGACGTTGCTTATCGGCTTGAGGAGATTTTGGGCTGAGATGATGGTGTTTTCTAAATATACAGTCATGTCATCTGCAAACAGGGACAATCTGCCTTCCTTTTTTCCTAATTGAATATCCTTTATTTTTTTCTCTTGCCTGATTGCCCTGGCCAGAACTTCCAACACTATGTTGAATAGGAGTGGTAAGAGAGGGCATCCTTGTCTTGTGCCAGTTTTCAAAGGGAATGCTTCCAGTTTTTGCCCATTCAGTATGATACTGGCTGTGAGTTTGTCATAAATAGCTCTTATTATTTTGAGATACATTCCATCAATGCATAGTTTATTGAGAGTTTTTAGCATGAAGGGCTGTTGAATTTTGTCAAAGGCCTTTTCTGCATCTATTGAGATAATTGTGTGGTTTTTGTCATTGGTTCTGTTTATGCAATAGATTACATTTATTGATTTGCATATGTTGAACCAGCCTTGCATCCCAGGGATAAAGCCAACTTGATCTTGGTGGATAAGCTTTTTGATGTGCTGCTGGATTTGGTTTGCTACTATTTTATTGAGGATTTTTGCATCAATGTTCATCAGGGATATTGACCTAAAATTTTCTTTTTTTGTTGTGTTTCTACCAGGCTTTGGTATCAAGATGATGCTGGCCACATAAAATGAGTTAGGGAGGATCTCCTCTTTTTCTTTTCTTTATTGATTTGAATAGTTTCAGAAGAAATGGTACCAGCTCCTCTTTTACCTCTGGTAGAATTCAGCTATGAATTCATCTGGTCCTGGACTTTTTTTGGTTGGTAGGCTATTAATTATTGCCTCAATTTCAGAGCCTGTTATTGGTCTATTCAGGGATTCAACTTCTTCCTGGTTTCATCTTGGGAAGGTGTATGTTTCCAGGAATTCATGCATTTCTTCTAGATTTTCTAGTTTATTTGCATAGAGATGTTTATAGCGTTCTCTGATGGTAGTTTGTTTTTCTGTGGGATAGGTGGTGATATCCTCTTTATCATTTTTTATTGCTTCTATTTGATTCTTCTCTCTTTCCTTCTTTATTAGTCTTGCTAGTGGTCTATCAATTTTGTTGATCTTTCAAAAAAACAGGTCCTGGATTCATTGATTTTTTGAAGGGTTTTTTATGTCTCTATCTCCCTCAGTTCTGCTCTGATCTTAGTTATTTCTTGCCTTCTGCTTACTTTGGAATTTGTTTGCTCTTGCTTCCCTAGTTCTTTTAATTGTGATGTTAGGGTGTTGATTTTGGATCTTTCCTGTTTTCTCTTGTGGGCATTTAGTGCTATACATTTCCCTCTACACGCTGCTTTAAATGTGTCCCAGAGATTCTGGCACATGTGTCTTTGTTCTCATTGGTTTCAAAGAAGATCTTTATTTCTGCCTTCATTTCGTTATTTACCCAGTAGTCATTCAGGAACAGGTTGTTCAGTTTTCATGTAGTTGTACAGTTTTGAGTGAGTTTCTTAATTCTGAGTTCTAATTTTATTGCACTATGGTCTGAGAGATAGTTTGTTGTGATTTCTGTTCCTTTACATTTGCTGAGTAGTGCTTTACTTCCAACTATGTGGTCAATTTTGGAATAAGTGTGACGTGGTGCTGAGAAGAATGTATATTCTATTGACTTGGGGTGGAGAGTTCTGTAGATGTCTATTAGGTCTGCATGGTGCAGAGCTGAGTTTAAGTCCTGGATATCCTTGTTAACCTTCTGTCTCATTGATCTGTCTAATGTTGACAGTGGGGTGTTAAAGTCTCCCATTATTATTGTGTGGGAATCTAAGTCTCTTTGTAGGTCTCTAAGGACTTGCTTTATGAATATGGGTGCTCCAGTATTGGGTGCATACATACATACATATTTAGGATAGTTATCTCTTCTTGTTGAATTGATCTGTTTACCATTATGCAATGCCCTTCTTTGTCTCTTTTGATCTTCGTTGGTTTAGAGCCTGTTTTATCAGAGACTAGGATTTCAACCCCTGCTTTTTTTTTGCTTTCCATTTTCGTAGTAGATCTTTCTCCATCCCTTTATTTTAAGCCTATGTGTGTCTCTGCACATGAGATGGGTCTCCTGAATACAGCACACTGATGGGTCTTGACTTTATCCAATTTGCCAGTCTGTGTCTTTTCATTGGGGCATTTAGCCCATTTACATTTAAGGTTAATATTGTTATGTGTGAATTCAATCCTGTCATTACTATGTTAGCTGGTTATTTTGCCCGTTAGTTGATGCAGTTTCTTTCTAGCATTGATGGTCTTTACAATTTGTCATGTTTTTGCAGCAGCTGGTACCTGTTTTGCAGCAGCTGGTATCGGCTGTTCAGTGCTTCTTTCAGGAGCTCTTGGAAAGCAGGCCTGGTGGTGACAAGATCTCTCAGCATTTGCTAGTCTGTAAGGGATTTTATTTCTCCTTCACTTGTTAAGCTTAGTTTGACTGGATATGAAATTCTGGGTTGAAAATTGTTTTCTTTAAGAATGTTGAATATTGGGCCCCACTCTCTTCTCACTTGTAGAGCTTCTTCCAAGAGATCTGATGTTAGTCTGATGGGCTTCCCTTTTTGGGTAACCCAACATTTCTCTCTGGCTGCCCTTAATATTTTTCCCTTCATTTCAACCTTGGAATCTGAATTATATGTCTTGGGATTGCTCGTCTTGAGGAGTATCTTTGTGGTATTCTCTGTATTTCCTGAATTTGACTATTGACCTGCCTTTCTAGGTTGGGGAAGTTCTCCTGGATAATATCCTGAAGAGTGTTTTCCAGCTTGGTTTTATTCTCCCCGACACTTTCAAGTACACCAATCAAATGTAGATTTGGTCTTTTCACAATGTCCCATATTTCTTGGAGGCTTTGTTCATTTCTTTTTATTCTGTTTTCTCTAAACCTCTCTTCTTGCTTCATTTCATTAATTTGATCTTCAATCACTGATACCCTTTCTTTCACTTGATTGAATTGGCTACTGAAGCTTGTGCATGCGTCATATAGTTCTTGTGCCATGGTTTTCAGCTCCATCAGATCATTTAAGGTCTTCTCTACACTGTCTATTCTAGTTAGCCATTTGTCTAATCTTTTTTCAAGGTTTTTAGCTTCCTTTTGATGGTTTCATACATCCTTCTTTAGCTCAGAGAAGTTTGTTATTATCAACTTTCTGAAGTCTACTTCTGTCAGCTTGTCAAAGTCATTCTCCGTCCAGCTTAGTTCCATTGCTGAGAAGGAGCTGCGTTCCTTTGGAGGAGGGAGGGTGCTTTGGTTTTTAGAATTTTTAGCTTTTCTGCTCTGATTTTTCCCCTTCTTTGTGGTTTTATCTACCTTTGGTCTTTGATGATGGTGACCTACAGATGGGGTTTTGGTGTGGATGTCCTTTTTGCCGATGTTGAGGCTATTCCTTTCTGTTTGTTAATTTTCCTTCTGACAATCAGGTCCCTCAGCTGCAGGTCTGTTGGTGTTTGCTGGAGGTCCACTCCAGACCCTGTTTGCCTGGATATCATGAGCAGAGGTTTCAGAACAACAAATATTGCAGAACAGCAAATACTACTGCCTGATCCTTCCTCTGGCAGCTTCATCTCAGCAGGACACCTGGCTGTGTGAGGTGTCAGTTGGCCCCTACTGGGAGGTATCTCCAAATTAGGCTACACTGGGGTCAGGGACCCTCTTGAGGAGACAGTCTATCTGTTCTCAGAGCTCAAACACCATGCTGAGAGAACCACTGCTCTCTTCAGAGCTGTCAGACAGGGACATTTAAGTCTGCAGAAATTTCTGCTGCCTTTTGTTCGGCTATGCCTTGCACCGAGAGGTGCAGTCTACAGAGGCAGGCAGGCCTCCTTGATCTGCAGTGGGCTTCCCCCAGTTTGAGCTTGCTGGCTGCTCTGTTTACCTACTCAAGCCTCATCAATGGCAGATGTCCCTCCCCCAGTCAGGTTTGCCACCTAGCAGTTCCATCTCGGACTGCTGAGCTAGCAGTGAGCAAGGCTCTATGGGCATGGGACCCACTGAGCTAGGCATGGGATATAATCTCCTGGTGTGCCGTTTGCTAACACTGTTGGAAAAATGCAGTATTTAGGTGACAGTGTCCCCATATTCCTGGTACAGTCTGTCATGGCTTTCTTTGTACTTTAGGTTTGTATTGTATAGGACTGCACTGGAATGTGCATTGCATACAATAACACTCCATAGATAAGTGCTTTGTGGATGAATATTTGATTTAAGATATGAAAGATATCTTGTTTTAGACCTTAAACCTTGAGCTCAGTCCCAATTTCTTAACCATCTTATATTTCTAGGCTCCCCCATGGAAGGTACTGCATTTATGTGGTGCATTGGTCTAAGCCTTGCAAATTCACAGTCTTACTTGCTGTTTTACTGTTGCTTTTGGTCAATATCCAAAACTAAAACTCTCTAATGCTTCCCCTAGAAAATATTTTACTATTTATCCTTTTTGTCTTTCTCACTCACACCTTTGGATTTGGCTTTGGCAATTGTCTAGGAAATTATAAAGTAGTATAGAGACATGTAAACCTTTCCAAGGAAAAATAATAAAGTGGTAGATGGAAAATTCTCCATTCTGGTTATTAACTAATTTATCATTTTGCTTTTTGTATTTACTCAGCTTTAAAACATTGAGTAACCAGCGGAATCTTTTTTTTGTTTATAATCAGGGTATAATTTAATACAGTGAAATGAATTAAGTGTACAGTGCAATGAATTGCATATGCTTGTGTAACCCATGTACCTATCTACACTTCAATTATCCTAGAGAGTTCTCTCTTGCCCCTTACTAGTCAATCCTTGCTCCTTCAGTGGCAGCCATTCTGCTATTTTTCTTTCTGCTATTTTCGAACTTATTTTGTCTTTGCCTATTTCAGCTGCTCATATACATGAAATCATATAGTACACATTTTCTTTTGTCTTGCTTCCTTTATTTAGTATAATATTTTGGAATTCATCCATGTTGTTGCATGTTTCATAGTTTTTTTTTAATTGCTGAGTAGTGTTTTATGGTTAAAATACAGTTTAGTTTATCCATTTTCTTGTTGATGGGCATCTGGACTATTTCTACTTTTGGGCTAGTATGAATAAGACTGCTATGAGCTTTCTTATACAAGGAGTTTTGCAGATAAGCTTTCATTTCTCTTGGATAAATGCCAGAGTGGAATTATTGGGTCACAGAGTATATGCACGCTTAACTGTATGGCTAACATGGTGAAACCCCATCTCTACTAAAAATACAAAAAATTAACCAGGTGTGGTGGTGGGTGCCTGTAGTCTCAGCTACTAGGGAGGCTGAGGCAGGAGAATGGCATGAACCCAGGAGGCAGAGCTTGCAGTGAGATTGTGCCACTGCACTCCAGCCTAGGCAACAGAGCGAGACTCCATTTCAAAAAAAAAAAAAAAGAAAATGTCAGTCTTAGGCACAACTTTAAATGTATGAGACAGTTACTGGGAGGTCCTTGCTCCCAGAGCTCCCAAGATGGTGGCGGGATGCTTCTAAGATGGCTGCAGGCCACTCCCACCATGGTGGCAAGCCTTGTGTTCTCTGACCTGGGGTTCTTGGCCTCATAGAATCCAAGGAATGGAATTTTGGGCTATGTGGTGAGTGTTATAGCTCTATTAGAAGCTGTGGATCATGGAAGAGCACTGTGGAGCCCAGTGACTAGTGTTCAGTTCGATTAGGACAAAGTTAAGCACTTAGCCATGCAGGAATAATGGCAAGCCTTTAGCCTGATCTGGAGCGGCAATGGGCACCTCACTGGATCAGGAGCATGGTGGACACCCTGCCGGATCCAGAGGTATGGAAGTCAGCGGTGGGTCTGTGAAGGCAGCAAACAGTGGCAAACAACAGTGGTGGATGGTGAGCGAAAGCTCAGCTCAAACCATAACAAACATGGACCAGAAGAGAGTGCAGCTGCAAGATTTAATAGAGTGAAAACAGAACTCCCAAAGGGAAGGGACCCAAAGAAGGCAGCCATTACTGGCTTGAATGTCTGAGTTTATATACTGATTATTGTCCCTCCCCCTATTATTATCCTCACCCTGCTCTCAGGTGATCGTTGGCTGTTTCTTTACCTCCTGTTTTGGCCTAATTAACATTTTAGTGAGCTCTCTTTACTACCTGACTGGTTGGGTGTGAGCTGAGTTGCAAGCCCCGTGCTGCGGTCACCTTCCCAGCTAGGCTTAGGGATTCTTAGTCAGCCTAGGAAATCCAGCTAGTCCTGTCTCTCAGTCCCCCCTCTCAATAGGAAAACCCAAGTGCTGTTGGGGAGGTTGGCCAAAGACTGCTTTAACTGTTTCCTGCTGAATTGGGGCATAGTAGAGGTTGTGCAGTTGAGATTTTCTCAGGAGGGGTGCCTTCGATGTCATTAACGTCAGAGCATGGGCTAGCAGGCTGGTCCAGGGGTCCGTGGTAGATTTTAGTCATGGACTGCATCTGGGGCTCCATTTGAAGAACGATTTGTAGCTTTACAGCTTTGATTCTGGAAGAGACAAACTTAACAAGGAGATTAAAGATACAGGGTCCAAAGAGGAGTAACAATATTATAGCTGCTAGAGGTCCTAAGAAGGGGAGAATCCAGGGCATCCATTGGCTAAGGAGACCCGAGGGTCCGGTGTTTTGAAGCTCCTCTGCTGTATGTTGTATTCGATCTCTAATTTCTTTAACTTTCTAGGTGACTATTCTGAATTGATTAACATAATAACAGCATTCTTCCCCTAAAAAAAAAAAAAGATTCCCCCTCTTTCGGCAGTTAGCAAGTCTAAAGCTCTTCAATTTTGAAGGACTACTGCTGCTAGGGAGCTAGGTTGATCTTGCAAGGTGACCAGGGAGTCGGCGACCCGTTCCATGTCACCATTTAGTTCTTGAGATAGTTTGTAGTAGAACTGAGTAGAGGTTGTGATACTGCCAATGCCAGTACCTAGTCCACCTAGCACTCCTGATCCAATAAAAAAAGGAAGAATGTACTCTTTTGTTGTGAAGCTTAGGTGTGACATGATTGTATAAAGCTTGTTCAGTGTAGATGGTCATGGGGACACTGAGAATGGGAGGAAGCACATAGATTCTGAAGAGCCATTCAAACAATGATAGGCTGAGGTACCACAGAAAAAAAATATTCCTGAGGGTAGGCTGACTATTTGTGTGGGAGGAGTTACCCACTTGATGCATTGGGAGTTGGTTGTATCTATAGTATTGCTAAATTTTACACAGGTGAGGTTTGAGGTATGGGTTATTTCCAGATTGGAAACAAGAGGTCCTACTAAAACGGAAGTGGTGTTTATTTCTGTGGTGAAGTTGTTCCATTGTTCAGGTACAGGGACTGAAATGTATGGCCTGAAGTGCAGGGGGAAGCACATCCAACAGTTAGTAGGGTTTTGGGCCGAGACCTCATGGAGCCCAGTGAGGGTGGTATTAAATAGGCTTACCAGGCGAGTATGGGTACAGAGAGTTTCATGTAGTTTTGAGAGATCCAGTCCTTTGTAGGGCTAGGGGTGCTATGTACCCAGGTCAGTTGGGAGATTACTTCCTTTGTGTGTTTTTCTCTTGCCTGATCTTGAACTCTACCCCCATCAGACATACCGGTATGGGTGAAGTAAGTCCAATAGACAGTGGCTTTAAGTCCTCCGGGGCAACTAGGATTAATTATTTTCTCTGTCCAATAATGAGTATTTGCATGCATGTAAAGAGGGGCAGAATTATAGCAGCTCTGGGGCATATGGGTGTGGGCAGTGAAGGTGGGGGTTCCCTTAAATAAACTCCTACACAATGGGGCATCAATATTTCCAGGAAGCCGCATTCTCCATAGAAACGCTTGGTAAGGGGAGCTACTGGTTCTACAGTGGCATGCAGTGAGAGTGAAAGGGGGTAAGAGAACAGTAAAGAGAAAAATATGATAAGGGAGGGCCATGGGGATTTATGATTTTAGTTACTTTCCTCACAGTTGTTTGAAGAGCAGGCGCAGATCCTCTAGAGGTTCACAGGAATAGCTAGTGTTGTCTCCTGGATTTCTGGGTTCCTTTGGAAGTATCTAGAGTTTGACTTGAGTGTAATGTATCCAAGACTCCACTCCAGCCACTTTAACCATGGTTGGGGTAGATAAAATGACTGGGTAGGGTCCTTCCCAGGATGTGTCTAGGGATGGGGAATTAGAGGGAACGGACTTGACTAATACGATGTCACCAGGGTGGAATAGTTCCTTTCCCTCTTCTCAGGGACAGGCTCCTTGTAATGTTTTAAGAACTTGTTGATATTTGGCTAGGGAGGTGTTGTCTGCAACTCAGTTGGCCATCTCTCGGTCAAGCACAAGGTTATGGTTAGGAAGGGCCCTCCATCCAGCATTTCATATGGGCTATGTCCTGCTTATTAAAATAGACCCAGGTCTATTTTAATTTGCTTCAAGCCTGAGAGAGAAATAGGTACATGCACTCTGGCTGGGTTGAATTCTCCTCTTTCCACTGCTTGGAGGGGGCATAATCGGGGAATATTGGCACTCTTTGGTTCATTGTTTATCCCTTTGTCTATCTCCTTTTGGACAATTTGGGTTGAAGGGGAGTCCTTATTAGTTGGGGAAAGAGTCAGGGGAATGCTTGGGTAGGGAGGTAGACTCTGAGGGCTTCCCATAGGGCATAAATCACACTTTTTACGAATTGTGAGTTGTCTGTTAATGAAAAGAAAGTTTGTACATATGGCACTTCACTCCATTTGCCTTCTTTATTAGTCATAGAGTGTCCTCTATGGTCCTAATGCTTATTCCTTTCCAGGGTGCATAACCACCCATGGACCTCTGCTTATTGGTTAGTAACACTCACCGATGTAGCAGTCCTGCACCTGTTTTCCCACCTTTCTTGACCACAAAGAAAGGGGTCCGGGCTGCTGGATTCTAGTGGTCCTTTACCAGCATGCCCGACATTGCGTTTGTGCTCAGGGGTGAGTCCTAGAGCTGGACTAGGTTCCTGAGTATTTCATAACAACCCAGCTGCCCCATCAAGATGCATTCTCATAAACAATAGTTCTTATGCAAATTCATTTTAGAGAGGGTATAGGTAACCTTTTGAGTCAGGATTGAGATAGTCCTTTTTGATTCTGTAAGTACTTTAAGGCTTGGCTGGGTGCAAACAGCTGGCATGTTTGAGCAGACCAATTATTAGGCAATTTTTCTAACTCTGCTTCCACAAGAGTCTCCCTATCAATTACTGAAGACCCACTGGGATTTTTTCCTCAGTCACCTGGGAGGAACCATCTATTGTCCTGTCCTGAAGGTCTGGTAGGACCTTTGTATGGTAATTAAGATTTAAATCCCCTGTTAGGAAATCTGCTGGGTTAAGGGAATTATCAGTGGTTAGTGTTAAATCACCTTTTTTTTTTTTTTTTTAACAGAATAGCCCCATACTTTAAGATTTTTGAGTTAGCAATATTTTTGCTTTTTTTTTTTTAAACTTAGAATAATTCTGAACTGGTGAGGTGTGCTCACAATAAAAGTTACTTTTCTACTTTCTTCTGTTAGCAAAGCAGTTGCCACTACAGATTAAATGCATTTGGGCCACCCGTGGGTTACTGGATTAAGGATTTTTGATAGGAAGGCTAAGGGTTCTCAGTGGTCTCAGTGTTTTCAGGCTATGCCCTTGTTTACACGGACAGCAAGGTAGTATTGGAGTGTTATAGGGTCATGGAGAAGACCTTCAATTATCAATGATAGGTTTTAAATTTACCCTGGCTTTTAAAGGAATACGGCACACTTTTTTTACTTTATCTATCTTTCTCTTTCTTTCTCTCTTTGACTCTATCTCTCTCCTCTCTGTCTCTCTCTCTCTCTCTCTCTCGCTCTCTCTCCTGCCTCTCTCTTCTGTGTCTCTCTCACTCCTGTCTCTCTCTCTCCTCTCTGTCTCTCTGTCTCTCCTCCATCTCTGTCTCTCCTCTGTCTCTCTGTCTCTCCTCTGTCTCTCTCTCTTCCATCTCTGTCTCTCTCTCTTCCATCTCTGTCCCTCTCCTTCATGTCTCTCTCTCTCTGTCTTCCTCTTAGCCATTAAAACTTGAGGCCCTGGCAAGGGTGGTGGGGAATGGGTCCCATATAGCTGCCCATGTTGAGAGCTGTATACCTAAATTGGGAGGGACACCAGGGATAAGACTCCCTGGGTTTATAGCCTAGATGCCTAAGTACCCAGCGTAGAGCTTCCTTAGATCTCTTTCGAGCTACAACTTGCTAGAGGAAATGAAAGTCTGAACCATTGGTACCTAGGAGGCAGGGATCAGAGGAAGTAGATTCAGAGGTAAGGAGAATTTTGGGGCTACATTTTCAAGAAAGTCATGGTTGGGACCCAGGAGGGATGGGTCAGAAGGAAAGGTAGGGGTGCACGCATGGGTGACTGTTGAGTAGAGACTTCTGGCTGTGCCATGATCTCAACTGGCTAATGCCAGGAGTTTGGGATGACAACTTTCTTTAGTCAGCCCTCAGCTTCCCCAAGAAAATTGAAAGTGGAAGCTGGTTCTAGGCCAACTAATGCTGCCAACCCAGAAGAGTTGGGGGTTTGCTAGAAAGCCCTTCCCCGATAGCCTCACACCGGAATCTTAAGTCCAGCGGCAACGCTAATCATTTTTAACTGGCTGACAGGTGCCCAGTATTTTCCTCCAATTCTAAGGAAGGATAGGACAGAATAGCAAGTGAAAGTGGTCCAATAATTAGTCACTGCTTTGGAGGTCCCTTTGTGGTCACCAAAATGTTACAGGGGGTTCTTGCTTCCAGAGCTCCCAAGATGGTGGCGGGCCACTTCCAAGATAGCTGCAGGCTGCTTCCAAGATGGTGTCAAGCCTTGTGTTCTCTGACCTGGGGTTCTTGGCCTGCTAGTCCTGCTAGGGCTGTCTCTCAAGAGTTCCAGTTATCCACATCCTTGCCAACATTTAGTGTCATCAGTTTTAAAATTTCAGCTCTTTTAGTGTTTCTGAAGTGAAATCTCATTGTAGTTTTTCCTTATATTTCTCTAATAGCTAATGTGTTGAGCACTTTTATTGTACTTATTGGCTCTATCTTCTTTCTTAAAGTGTCTAAGTCTTTTGCCCCCATTAAAATTGGGTTTTTTTCAAAATCAATATTGAGGTGTAGGAGTTCTTTATATATTCTGGATATCAGCCCTTTGTTGGATGTTTAAGATGCCCATATATTCCCATGGTCTCTCTTGCCTTACTATATTCTTAATGGTATTTTTAATAAGAAGTTTTTAATTGGCCGGGCACGGTGGCTCAAGCCTGTAATCCTAGCACTTTGGGAGGCCGAGACGGGCGGATCACGAGGTCAGGAGATCCAGACCATCCTGGCTAACACGGTGAAACCCCGTCTCTACTAAAAATACAAAAAATTAGCCGGGCGAGGTGGCGGGCGCCTGTAGTCCCAGCTACACGGGAGGCTGAGGCAGGAGAATGGCGTGAACCCGGGAGGCGGAGCTTGCAGTGAGCTGAGATCCGGCCACTGCACTCCAGCCCGGGCGACAGAGCGAGACTCCGTCTCAACAAAAAAAAAAAAAAAAAAAAAAAAAAGAAGTTTTTAATTTTGATGAAATTCGATTCATAATTTTTTTCTTTGTAGATACTGGTTTTTGTATCTTGCCCCAATTTTTGCCTACCTCATGTTTTGCAAATATTCATCTATGGTTTATACATTATACTTTAACTTTTACATTTAGATTTCCATCTCATATTAAATTTTGTTTAAGATGTGAGGTTAAGGTTGAGGTACATCATGACACACAGATTATCTGTATAACAAACCTTTACATATATGTCTGAACCTAAAATAAAAGTTAAAGAAATACAAAAAATACTCACAATACAACAAAAAACAAATTAAAAACTACTAAAGTACAGCAAATATTTACATAGTATTTTACTTCAATTTAGGTATAATAAGTAATCTAGAGATAATTTAACATACATAGGAGGATGTGTGCAGGTTCTATGTAAACATTATGCTATTTTACAAAAGGGACTTGAGTGTCCTCGAATTTTGGTATCCTCATGGATCATGGAACGAATTACCTGAGTATACCAAGGGATGACTGTACATATATACATGAATCATCATTTACACATACACATGTGCTGTGTGAATATATATACAGGTGTACATATAAACTTATGCATATGAACTTATATATGTAAACATATGCATAAACATGTGTAACCATTTATAAATATGTACATGTATATGCATACATGTATATTTTATACATTTACTTATATATGTACATATATGTTATATGTACTTATGCATTTATGTAACCTATATTATCTATAGTTACTTTCATATATGAGACTTAAGAAATAATATATATGATATATTTCTTGAAATTACACTCTTCATAATTTTACTTTTGTTTGTTTCTTCAGCTCACCTCTCATCCTTCCTTCCCATCCTAATTACCATTCCAGTCACAGTAAACTGCTTGAAAATTTCTGAGTTCACCATCTTCTCTCCTGTGTCTTTCAAGGTGTTGCTTCCTCAGCCTGGAAAGACTACTCTGATCCCTTTCTTAACTAGGCTTAGCAGGTAATTTTATTTCAAGACTTCTCTTAGCCATTATCACCTTCCTAAAGCCTTCCCTAAATGCTTAATCTGAATTTATTGCCTTTTATTTGTGCTTCCACAGCTTCCCTCTTTTCCTTTTTAGGTACAAGTACAGCATTCAAAATAAACTAATCACAACCATTTTGTTCAGCACCCATTACATGAAATATGTACATCAGATTACATCTTGCTTTCCTTCATAATGACATGTGTCATGTTAGTACTTGCATACTACCAGGTGTGATCACTGAAGCTGAACAAAGAGTTCTATGCACAGGTTGAAGCAGTCAGTCCCCTGGAAATTTCCCTTGGACTGGAACATAAGATTCAGGCTGGCAGACTCAGATTCGCTGAGTCTGACAGCAGAGGAAGGGGCTTTGCTAGGCAGTTTGCCTGATTCCCACATGACTCTGGAACATCTAGCCCTAGCTACAAGAAAACTGCTGGAGCACTGTCGAAATTCATGTGACTCAACTGAGACTCATTCGTAGGGACAATAGAGAACTGATTTGGTGTCACCTGGCTCAAGTAGGTGAGTAGATTTAGTAAGATTTAGGGACATAGTTCTCATTTCATTGATGGTCTTCATTTTTATTCCTCTCTCTTCTTTGTGCCTTCTAGGGGGAACCCCATTCCACATTTCCAAGGACTTGACAGTCCTGTATTTGAAGACTAATGAGATTTGGGATTTCAGAAGGATGAGATAAATTGAAAATCTTTAGCCTTCTTCAGAAAAATGCAAATTTTCTTTGTGCATCAGTAGAAAATCACTTTGTAGCATTATGTTTTCCCAAATGTTGTTCTCAATTTCTCCATTTCTCCAATCTGTTTTGATAAGGACTAAAGAAATAGTATTCCTATGCATGTTATTCCTCAGTCACATAGTAGTGAGACTAGTCTCCCTTGCATAGTATTCTTTGTAACCAGAATACCTCATCTCTATTGTAGCTAGCTGAGAAGAACAAAATAGAGGAAAAGAGAAATACCTTATTATAGGATAGTTCAGAGGAGTTTAAAAATATTAAATGTGCAAAACTGTTGGCTTTGGCTTTTGAAAGATGACAAAGATTCATAGAGAGTATTTTAACCAGTTATCTTTGAAAGATAAGGTGAATATATCAGAAACACATTGATTTTACTTAAAATAAAAGCACAACAGAAAAGGGATGAATTAGACATTGTTTCTATGATATCAGGAAAATCGGTGTGACCATACTGGGTTAAAGACATGCGTATCTTCATTTGTGATCTGACTCACTTTCCTGACAAGTTGAATGTGAATTGTATTAACTTTTATAATCCTTTGATGGCACATTTGCCTTTTTTGTTTAACATTTAAAAATATACAGAACATAAACTTACAAATTTTACCATTTTGAATATTTTGTTCTGTAGCGTTCACATTGTTGTGCAACCATTACTACCATTAATCTCCAGAATTTTTCATTTTCCCAGTCTGAAATCCTGTACCTATTAAAAACTAACATCATCACTTGAACAGCTTCCAAAACCCATATGTAAAATGAGAAACATGTACCCAATCACATCAGGATTCTTATTTGAGAGATTAAAATCTGTGGGTTCTCTATAGCAATGTTTCAAAAGACTGCATTTTCTTTAACCGCTTCACACTTTTTATTCCCTATTTCCAATTTTCATATTGCACTTTTATTCTAATTTTGTTACAAATTACCTTTGGAGAAGTGTGGCACGTAGATGTGGATAGACAAAGAAGATATCCAGCACAGTCCACCACCTCTGCCTCTTACCAAGAGTTTTGCCCCACTCTAGTCTTTTCCTTCAGTGAAAAGTTTATATTTTTACCAAAGGATAGCCCAATCCCATAAGCTACCATATCTTGATGGGTAATATTAATTTGACTGTATTTTCTGCCTGAAACCTAGACCATCACCACCAGTGTTATTCATGTTATCTCTGGCAAAACAAATAAAAAGCCATAGTTAATAAACAGAAAATACAGCTTTTGTAGACTCTGTTGGTCACAAAACTCTAAACTGGGTAATTGTAGGTGCCCTCTTCAGTCACTCATGCTGTGTTCTGTATGTCTCCATCAGCACCTCAGCTAGATGAGGTTCTTAACCTGATGGGATCCTTTTAATCTTTATTTCTTTGGGTCTTAGCCTTTGGTTGTCCTACCTTACTTGGATTGCTTCAGTTTATGTAGATCAGAACTATTGATCAAGGCACCTCTTTGCCCTCTGGAATAGTCTCTCCAGCTCTCCAATGACACACTTTTCTGACTCTTGGTTCAGTGATGTGGGAAGTGCAAAATGGCTAGAGGGCAGTCTCAGCTTCTAATTCATAACTGTATTCCATGGTGGAAACATTTTTCTGTGAGATCCTGGGACCTCCAGCCACACTGAGGTTGAAGATACAAGAAGGGAAGCAAAATTCTTCCAGCAGGTTATAAAACCATGTGGTGAGAGTATCACTTCTCATATCTATTCCTTGCTTTCCAGGTCTATGCATTCTGCCACAGGAAAAATGGCACAATTATTTAGCCACTAGTTTAAGGCATATCCCACATGTCCTACCTGCGCCTATTGGAGGCTCTATGGTTCTATCTGGGTTGTGGGAATGTGGTGAGACTAGGGAATGTCATGGTGTTAAGCCCATTGCTGTGCTTCATTTGCTGTAAAATGATTCTGTTTGTGAGAGACAATGTTGTATAGCAGGGGTCCCCACCCCCAGGCCATGGACTGTTTCTGATCCATGGCTTGTTAGGAATCGGGCAGATGGCAGGAAGTGAGTGGAGGGCCAGCAAGTGAGCTCTATCTGTATTTATAGGTCCTTCCTATTGCTCACATTACCTCCTGAGCTCTGTCTCCTGTCAGATCAGCAGCAGCATTAGATTTTCATAGGAGTGCAAAACCTATTGTAAACTGTGGATGTGAGGGATCTAGTTGCATGCTCCTTATGAGAATCTCATGCCTGATGATCTGTCACTGTCTCCCACTGTCATGCCCAGATGGGACCATCTAGTTGCAGGAAAACCAGCTCAGGGCTCCTACTGATTCTGCATTATGGTGAGTTGTCTAATTATTTCATTATATATTACAATGTTTAATAGTAGAAATGAACTGCACAATAGATGTAATGCACTTGATACATCACCAAACTAATCCTCCCTTCTCCTAGTCCATGGAAAAATTGTTTTCCATGAAATCTGTCCTTGGTACCAAAAAGGTTGGGGACTGCTGGTGTATGGGATATCATGGGATGAAAGAGCGTTCTGTATGTGTATGAGTTGTTGTGCATGAAGAAGCGCTGCTGGTAGGGACATCAGATCCAATAACAGAGTAAGTATCTGTCCCTTCAAGATGAATGCCTGTCCCATTATAGATGTACCCATCTAACCTACTAGGTTCCTGAAAACTAAAAGTCTTCTGCTACATGTCTCATGGGTAGGAAGAAGATGAGGGACTTTGGAGCTGAAACTTAGACCTCTGCGTTTTTCAAACATATTCTCTATTGTACATTTAGAACTTTATATTTCCCCTTTTCCTTAAGTCCATCTTCTAGGGCAGTCTGAAGAAGGTAGAGGACTGCATAGTCTTTAAAATTACTATTTTTGCCATAGCAACCAAGTCACTTCGTTTTCTTCTCTGTACCTTACATCGCACTTGCAGTTAAACCTGTATCACAATTATTGGCGAATTGCATAAGTTTGGTGCCATGGCATCCTACACATTGCCCATCCTATACATTAGCTGTGGCCTCCTTGAATACATAAGCAACCCAATTTCAGAATCATATTTGGAGAGTTTCTTTCTGGGAGACACTTTCAGTACCAGTTCCTGCATCAGTCATGGCTCTAATAAATACAAATCAGATGAAATGCTCATATTTTGGGGAATTCAAATAAAATATCATTTACAAATGTGTGAACGAGGTGTACGGAAATCCTATTGCAATATCCTGGAGCTAAAATAAAAGGGTTGTGACCATCCCTAGGCTTGAGGGAGCAGAAGCAGGAAGCAGTAACTAAAACTTAAGGACGATGAGGACTTTTTTATTTTAATGGAAACTATGAGTTAGGATTTGAGTCTGGTTCCAAAGTCCTACTTTTTATCACTCTTAAACAATAAACTTCAATGTACTAAAAATGATGAGTAAACAAATACTTTACCATTCTTAATTTCCTTGTAGTACTCATACTTTATAGTATAGTGTCATTATGACCACTTTATATACAAAAATTCAATCAATTCTAATAATAAATGTAATGAGGAAAAATTATTATTCCTTACTTACAGCTGAATAAACAGAGTCACAGAGTGTGTTATAGTAACTTGCCTAAGCTGATACAACTGAATAGTAAAGACAGTACCATTTTAGGACCTCACTTTTATCCACTATGCATACTACCTCTTAGCCTCTTAATAGTTCCCTAGCCTAGAGGATAAAGCTTAAATTCATTACCCTGGCATATGAAGCCCTTCACAGTGTGCTCTCTGCCTCACTCCTTAATCTTGCTAGACAAATATATTCCTCAATTTCCCTTGCTCAGTAAGGTTTCTGCATATTGAATCTGGTGTATGTCCTCATTCCCTTTATATTGTATGAGATACCACTTCATTCTTCAAAATGTAGACACCACCTCACTAGTAAAGTCTTCATTTTGTGAACCTTCTCCCTGCCATGATACTGCAGAGTGAATTGCTCTCCAAGGTTGCAAGAACTGCCCACGTTCATAGGATGGCACTTTTACATTATTGTTACTATCCAAGTGTCTGTTCACTTGCCTATGACCCTGGAATCTAGCAAATTTTTTTTTGTTGGGGATAAATAGATAACCATCACATTTGTCTGCTGAATCAAAAGCCAAAACATTACAGAACTGATGAAAAACCTTCACATTAGACTAAATATGCAATATTGTATTTTACCATTTGTTCTCCATGGCCATATACACTCATTCACCTGTCTCTAATTGTGAGTTCTTCAGAAGCAGAAAATTCTGAGGGATTGCCACAACTAAAGAAAAGAAAGTCATATTCTCTTATAAAGTGGTTACTTAATTCATTCCATGAGAATAATAGAGCTAAATTTGTCTTTAAATTTTTCTTTGAACCTAAATGTAGCTAACTGTGGCAGATGTTTAGGCTACTAAGGTTTTGGAGAACAGGACCTACTCCCTAGATCTGCTGCCACTTTCTCTGGAGAAGCAGGTCACCTGATGAAGTTTACAATACCAGAAGACAAATGACGTCTAGCCTGGGAGGAAGAAATCCTTTAATGAGAAAGACACCTCTGACTGGACTTGGTCATTATATTAAACATCTTAAAAGTGGAGTTACCAGATTTAGAAAATAAAAATCACATGATGCCCAAGAAGTATTTATACTAAAAAATTTACACTGCCTATCTGAAGTTCAAATCTAACTGGTAGTTCTACGTTTTTTCTGGTAACTCTATTTGAGAGTTAATTACTGCAGGAAGATGTGGAGATACGTGATTTCTGTGACATATTAATCCTGTTCTCACGGAACCTGCCTAATTTCTTATTACAGGTATAATGGAAACTGCAGGGCTATCTTTCTCCAGATACTTTGTTGTTATGAATCTCCTCCAGATGACAATACCAAGTTCAGGTATGACTCTCTCTTACCCTTGTGGGTCTTGGCAATATGAAGTGTGCCAGAAAAAGCAAGGACCAAACAAAAGGAATAAATTCTTGAGCATTGTTCCTTAGGTTTAATACAGTTATGTAATGAGGACATGTACTGTAAGAATTGTCTTATGGTTAGGAAAAACTACTTCTGATCAGCAAGTCTTTTTCATGTACCCAGATTTGTGTTAGGTTCCAGGGAGAAAACAAACAAACAAACAAATGAAGAAGTCCTAATATTTGCCCTCAAGAACTCAATATTTGTATTGAGGAGACATGATTTACTTATATCTTATACAATGAAGAAGCTGCCCAAATTGTGGTCCATATTGGAATCCATGTGAGTTATCTGTACAGTAAGATAAGCAAAGACACAATAGGCTGGTGGGACCTTGATAGATGATGAAAATTTGCAGTGGAAGGTGATCAATGCAAAGCAGATATAAATATAGTTTATTTAGAGACAAATACATTAAAACCCTGAACCAATAAGTGGCACACAAGATTTAAAATTTCTGGCAAAAGCTACTTGTTACATGGCACACATCTTACTGATGCATATTTGGGTAGTTTCCAGTCTTTGGCTAATAAAACAAAAGCTGCCACAAACATTATGCACATGTATTTTAAGCATATCTATGTGTAAGAATGTAGGAAATATTTCTAAGAACAGAACTATTTGTCAAGGCTATGTGCTGTTTTTATTATATTAAAAATATTATTCTGAAATAGTTACCAATGTACCTGTCCACCAACAGCATATGTGAGTTTTTCAGGTGGATGTTACAGGTATCAGGATTTTTTATATTTTCCAAACTTACAGACGAAAAATAGAAACTCATAATGATAATATTTTACTTGTTTATTGAGTTAGGGTGGCCTTCCTTCCTCTCAAAAAATTGTATTCATTTTATCTTAACTGCCCACTTAATGGCCTTACTTCACATTTCCTTTGCATTAAACTTGCACACATTACAATTCGCTTTTTGATCTGTCAACTTTTCCATGTATTTTTGACCAGTTTATAACTCAATGGACTTGTGAATTATATTTTGGATGTGCAGAATTTTTTGGTTTTGATTTTTGATTTTATTTTGTGAATTACAAAATTTCCCCCAAGTTTCCATTTATTTCGCTCTCCTTTTTCTCCTCATGGACTTTTAAAATTATTATAGACTTTATTTTCTATAGAAGTTTTAGGTTTACAGAAAAATTGTGCAAAACGTATATAGAGTTCCCACATAACCCCTCTGCCTCTTCTCTACCTGCCCCCCTCCCACAGTTTCCCCTTTTGTTAACCTCTTTCATTTGTGTGGTATATTTATTGAAATTAATGAACCAATATTGATAGATGATTATTAACTAAAGTCCAAGTTTACGTTAAACACTCTGTGTTGTACCTTTCTCTAAGATTTAACAAATTGTTGTAGAAATGAGCGATGGCGTTTGCATATTGGCCCTTTGTTGCTTGCTTCTTAAATCAGGCTGAGACTCATTAGCTCAAAAGCCCAGGATGCCAAACTGAAGTGTTTTCACATCCAGTTGTTGTAAATATATCCCGAACAGGCAGATTTTTTTTTTTCTGCCATTTTATGTCTTCCTGCTTTGTACACCTTGGGAAACTGCACCCAACATCTGCCAGCTGTAGATAAGAAAAACCTTGTAGTTATATAAACTGCAGCCTGATGCTCTTCAGAGCCCTCTGACCCAGCAGCTTCCTACCATGCTGTGAAGTGATGTTATCTAGACACACAGCATCTCCCCTCCCATGCTTGGGAGTGCCTTTGTCCTCCTGCATTCTGGATGGTGGTCCCCTGTGCTTCTATAAGGCCTTATCCTGTAAGAACTGCTCTTTTTGCAACCCTGTCCAAGTGGTGTCCAAATAGAAGCTTTTGTGTGCTACTGCCACCTATGGTCTTATCTTTTTCCTTGATCAGCCTCTGGAATTCTCCAATTCATTATATAAATGTATTATGCTATGCATCCACCATTATAGTATCATACAATATAATTTCACTATCATAAAAATGTCCTGTGCTTCACCTGTTCATTCCTCCCTTCCCCTGAAACCTGGCCAATTACTGCTCTTTTTGCTCTCTATAGGTCTGACTCAGAATGTTGTACAGTTGGATTCATACAGTATGTGCCCTTTTCAGACTGACTTATTTCACTTAGTAATATGTATTTAATCTTCCCACGTATCTTTTAATAGCTTCATAACTCATTTATTTCTATCACTGAGTAATAGTTCATTGTATGGACTTACCATAGTTTGTTTATCCATTCTCTTACTGAAGCACATATTGACTGCTTCCAATTTTAACAAGTATTAGAAAAGGTTCTTTAAGCATTTGTATACAAGTTTTCGTTGGATGTGGTTTTCAACTTATTTACTTAGGATCACAATTTCTAGATTCTATAGTAATCTTATATTTAGCTTTGTAAGAAATTATCAAACTGTCTTCCAAAGTTCCTATACCATTTTGCACTCCCACCAGCAATAAATGAGGGTTCTTGTTCCTCACATCCTTGTTTGTATTTTGGATTTCAGCCATTCTTATAATAGGTTTAGGTTAGTATCTCATTGTTTCAATTTGCAATTCCTAAATTATGTATAATTTTGAGCATTTTGATATCTTAATTTGCCATCTATGTATCTTCTTTGATAAAGTATCTGTTCAGATATTTTGTCTAGTTTTTAATTGTGTTGTTTGTTTTTCTACTGTTAATTTTTACGTTCTGCACACAAGTCCTTCATAAGCTATGTCTTTTGCAATTTTTTTCAGTCTGTGGCTTGTCTTTTTCTTCTCTTAACAAAAGCTTTTGCAGAGCAGACATTTTTAATTTTAATGAATCAAAATTTGAAAATAATGAATTAATATGTGATCTGTTGTACCTTTTCTATACATTCTTGATCAGTTTGAAATTCAATTTACTGACTTATTTTTATGTTGTGCTTCTCAGCTGTTTCTTCTTCTCATAGTGTCCAAGTCTATGTTTGCTTAGTCAGAGTTTTCTAGACCACACATCAAGATTATAACAACTTTTTCTATTTATTTTATATTTTGAAACTAACCCATGCAAAATGATTTCTTATATAAAAATTGAGATTACAATCTGACATCATTTTTTTAAATACCTAGGTTTTTTTTTTATTTATTAAGTAATCAATCTTTCTTCAGATACCCCAGACGTTATCTTTGTCATAAACCAAATTCCTCTAAGGATTTGCATCTTCAAACTCTGTCCCATTGAACTTTCTTCTCATAGGTTAATTACAGAACTTTTTTAAAAAAGATAGTATTTATATAACTAATTTAAATATCTTGTAGAGATATTGTCTGCTCAGTGTTTTTTTAATATAATTTTTCTATAAAAAGTTTACAAACATATTTTTTGAAGTATTTCAAAGGTATTTTTATTTTCATGATCTCAAATTGTTATATCAATTTATGTGTGCTGTATTGTTGATTTTAACATAAAATGTTCTAATATTTCCCATTATGCCTTTGAAAGTTTTTCTTTCTTTTTCTTTATTTTCTCTAAGATTGTTGTAAACCTGAAAATTTGATAAAATATGTATTATACAGCCTTAAGAATATATCAATTATATGTCTAGTTAGATATAAAAACTGGTATGGAATAACAATGAAATGATTTTACCTTGCATTATTATTATTATTTTAAAATGGATATAAAGGTAAATGTGACAATTAGCTTGTAATCACTCTATATGTGATATTTTACCTGTTACATATGCATTTAAAACACTCAAAATAATCAATGTTTTAAATATGTAATTGGAGTTTAATTGATTAAGGCACTAAAATTTGCAGAGTCTGCAAAATATCTCAAGCACTGATCCTAGGAGCAGTGTAGGGAGGGTCAGAATGTTGTAGCTTCCAGCTGCATGACTCTTTAACCTTAATTTCTAATCTTGTGACTAATGTTAGTCCTACAGAGGCAATCTAGTCCCCAGGCAAGAAGGAGACCTGCTTTGAGAAAGGACTGTTATCATCTTACTTTTAAACTATAAACTATAAAGAAGTTTCTCCCAAAGTTAGCTCAGCCTACGTCCAGGAATAAACAAGAACCACTTGGGGGTTAGAAGAAAGATGGAGGCAGTTATGTTAGATGTCTTTCACTGACTCAGGCATAATTCTGCAAAAACAGTTTCACTTTCCTCAATGAGTGGGGCAAGGGACCAAAATGGAGAATCTGAAATGTCCCCTCTTCCCACACCTTATTGTAGTCAGGGACTAAATATCAACTTTGAGAATTTCTGAGCCTCAAAGAATATCTGTTACAGCCAAGTGGCATCACAAGCAGAAAACAACAAATGAAACATCCTAACCTGTGGACATTTGCAGGGGCAGGTGGTGATAGTTTAAAACATCTTGCTGGTAAAATCCAAGAAAATAGAGAGATGCAATGTGTTAAGCACAGTACTTCCATAATAAGAGATTGCGAAGAATAAGAGAGGTCAAATTAAACATAGAATGTGTGAGAATTTTCCAGAATTTAAGAAAGACAAGAATCATCCAATTCAAGAAGCAGTATGAAAGAGCCAGAAAAAGACAAATGCATTCATACATGGATTCATTATAGTTAAAATGGAGTAAATTTTAAGAACTGCCTGAAAGTATGTTTAGAGTAAATGAAATAATAGAATGAAGAGGAGCAATTATTATATTGGTGGTAGTAATTTTTTTTTATTTTAAAAGAAATGAAAACCATACAGCAACAATGGAAACCATTTTTCATATATATATATATTTTTTTTTTTTTTTGGAGACAGAGTCTCACTCTGTCGCCCAGGCTGGAGTGCCATGGCGAGATCTCAGCTCACTGCAACTTCTGCCTCCTGAGTTCAAGCGATTCTCCTGCCTCAGCCTCCTGAGTAGCTGGGATTAAAGGCCTGTGCCACCAAGCCCAGCTAATTTTTGTATTTTTTAGTAGAGATGGGTTTCACCATGTTGGTCATGCTGGTCTTGAACTCCTGACCTCTTGATCCGCCTGCCTCGGCCTCCCAAAGTGCTGGGATTACAGGTGTGAGCCACTGCCTCTGGCCCATATTCCTTAAAGGAAATAATTTCATGAATTTCCATTCAAACAAAGTGCAAAGTAAAGGTGTTTTCAAGGAAAAGGGAAAACAAAAGAATTTACTCTCAGTAAGATGTGTGTGTGGGGAGTGTGTGTGTGGGTGTGTCTATATGTGTGTGTGATATAATAATTCAAATGAAAATTTTGTCTCAGTCCACGTCTCACCCTTTGGTTGCTGTCTGCCTTCCCAGAGCAATTTACAGTGAATAGCTTAGAGAGGCCAGTCTTGGCTGCACTGGGTGGGAATGTTGAGCTCAGTTGCCAGCTGTCTCCACCACAAAGCGCAGAACACATGGAGATACGCTGGTTCCGGAGTCACTACACACGACCTGTTTACCTGTATAAGGAGGGTAAAGACCTGTATGGAGAAACTATCTCCAAGTATGTGGAGCGGACAAAGCTCCTGAAGGAAGCCATTGGAGAAGGTAAAGTGACCCTCAGGATCCTTAATGTCAGTGCTGATGATGACGGGCAGTACCACTGCTTCTTCAAAGATGGAGATGTCTATGAAGAGGCCATCGCAGAAGTGAAGGTCACAGGTAAGGATGGATCCCTGTGAGTTTTCTATGCATCCAAGATTCTCAACCTGTATGAGGCTGAGTATTAGGAAAATTCTCACTATTTCTATTTTTCTCTTATATGGTCTGGTTAACAAGGTCAAATTCATGAGTTTAGTGTTTGAATTAGAAGGAGTGGAGGATCAAGAATGAGAATTATGCCTGTGCAGACATCAAAACTATCAGTAAATACTGTCTGCTTTTTTATGTCTACATATATTGTTAGACTGCTAAAAAATTAACAGAATCCTTTTAAAATTCGTTATAATCCTTCTAGCTATTTCTGGCAACACTTTAGTAAAACCTGACTTTTGAAAGTACCTGAATCTTTACAATAGACTCTTTAATGGTAATTCTTATTCTGATTTCTCCCTGAATCAACTCACTGATTACCTAGTTACAGATTCACTTTTCTAAATGTGTTTCAAAAAGGCTTCACCCACTATCTTCAAAGTTCTACAATATATATACTATATAGATGTTATTTGCAAATACAAAGCATTTAAGCAAATCACCTCACACTTGAAGTATTCTGAATGACAGAGAAATGGAGAAGAGATGGAGGACTTGAAGCAAACCAAGGGCTTCACAAATGTGAGGACACATGTGGAGGGATACAGGGCAGTCACATTTACCATCTTTACTGGATATTATGTGACACTCAATTCTATAGTCTACAGTTGAGCTATCCAATATGATATATATTAGCCACATGTGGCCATTTAAATTCATCTGAAAATTAAATAAAATTAAGCATTCAGTTTTTCAGTCTCAATGGCCACATTTCAGGTGTTTAGTCATCTCATGTGGCAAGCAGCTACTGTATTAGAGGGCACACATATTTCCATCATTGCAGAAAATTTTATTAGACAGAGCTACTCTAGAGTCACGGTTTAAATCTCTGTTCATTCTTTCTTTGCCCACATATTAGGCAAGACTTATGTCCCAGGTAAATCCTGAAAATTTCTTTTTTCTTATCTATTTTCTCTAAAGCCTTATCTATTTTCTCTAAAGTGGTATGTATCATATTTTGAAAACACTAATGTATTACGTATTTTTAAGTAAAACATATTGCATGTAAAAATATCTATTGTATGCAAAATACGTGAAAGTTAAAGTTTTAATTAAAGTTGCAAATATGCATTTATAATGTTTGTTATTTGTAATTTGTTATGGTGGCTCAGAAGTGGCTAATGGTGAAGATAAAAGAAAAAACATTAAGCCATAAATTCTATGAGGACTGAGATCTTGATTTTTTTGTATATCATAATCCAAGGACCTAGTCGAGTTATGTGAATTTAGTTAATAGCCCACATTTTGAGTGAAAGAATAAATGAAAAAACAGGCATTTTCTCACCTCACTTACTTTGGACTATGTTGTTAATAGGTTTATCACAACACTTCAGTATGGCTTATCCCTGTTCCTTTTTGAATGGCTTGTCATGACAATCAGCCCCATAGAGTTTAGCTATCAATATCTAGGGACACAGGGATGAAAGGGGGCAGGAAGTCTTTTCCCCTCTGTTCTCTGTTTTCTTCTCTTCCCCTAAATATAGTTTCTCCCTTTTTGTTTTCCAACCAGCTACAAGTTTAGAAGTACAAATTCTTATTCATCCTCCGAATATCAAAGGTCTTTTAGTGGAGTGTAATTCAGAAGGTTGGTTCCCACAGCCTCAAATGGAATGGAGAGACAGCAGAGGAGAGATCATTCCACCTTCATCAAAATCCCATTCACAGGATGGAAACAAATTGTTCAACATGAAGATGAGCCTTCTCCTTAGAGATAGCTCCCATGGCAACATAACTTGCTACCTTCGAAATCCTATAACTGGTCAAGAGGAAAGGACAAGCATTGTCTTATCAGGTGCGATCTGAGTGTTTGTTCTTGAAATGATGGCCATTGCCATAAAATGTGTAAGTTAAAGAGGAAAAAATCATATGCATACTTTCTTCCCTTGGTTTCCAAGACATTACTTTCTCTTGGTTTTATTAATTAAAAAAATTAATGTTTTCTTTCATATTCTTTTTGTTACAGTCTTTTTCTTTTCACTCTGTCTTCTTGCTATTCAGGTTCCCAGTACATAGTTTTTGTTTTGTTTTTTAACTTCTATTTTAAGTTTAGGGGTACATGTTGAGGTTTGTTATATAGGTAAACTTATGCCATGGAGGTTTGTCATACAGATTATTTTGTCACCCAAGTATTAAGCCTAGTGCCCATTAATTATTTTTCTTGTTCTCTCGCTCTTCCGACCCTCCACTCTCCAACAGGCCCCAGTGTGTGTTGTTCCCCTCTACGTGTCCCTGTGTTCTTATCATTTAGCTCCCACTCATAAGTGAGAACATGTAATATTTGGTTTTCTGTTTCCCAGATTTAGTTTTTTGAGCCTTTCCTCTGATGTGAGTTCATTCTGTCTCAAGACTTTGAATACCATCAATGTGACTGTGGCTCCTCCAATAGTATCTCCTGCCCAGACCTCTCTCCAAACTCTGTTTTCATCTTCAAACTCAACATCTCAACAGAGAAGTCTAATAAATATCCTGAACCAAACACATCATAAAATTAACTCCTGATTACCTGCCAATTTGCTTAATTAATGTCTTTCCAGTCACACTTTTTGTTTTTTTGAGACAGAGTCTCGCTCTGTCACCCAGGCTGGAGTGCAATGGCACGATCTCGGCTCACTGCAACCTCAACTTCCTGGGTTCAAGCGATTCTCCTGCCTCAGCCTCCTGAGTAGCTGGGATTACAGGTGTGTGCCACCACGCCTGGCTCATTTTTGTATTTTTATTAGAGATGGGGTTTCACCATTTTGATCAGGCTGGTCTCCAACTCCTGACCTCGTGATCAGCCCCCCTCAGCCTCCCAAAGTGCAGGGATTACAGGTATGAGCCACCATGCCTGACCAGACCAATCACACCTTATATTTTCAGTTTCTCAGAACAAAATTATTGAATTCATCCTTGACACTAATTTTTCTCTCATATTCTGCATCACATCTAATAAGAAATATTGTTAGCTCTACCTTTAAAATATATCCAGCATCTCATCACTTCTCACCAACTTACTACTGCTATCCAAGTCTGAGACACCATCACCCATGGTCTGAACTTTGGTAATAGCATCCTAAATGTCCTCTTATTTCTACTCTTGTCTACTATGGTACATCCTCATCATATAAATAGGAACCCTCTGTTCAAGACCCTGCAATTTCTCCCCTTCGTTTTTCACAGTAAAATGCCCTTCAATGTCCTGCATTATCTCTGCGCCCATTACCTATCTGACCTCATATCCTAACACCCTCCTTTGTCCATTCTACTCTAGTCACACAGACCTCTTTTCTGTTCCCAAACCTGCCAGACATGCTCCTGCCTTGGAGGCTTAGCTCTAGTTGGTCCCTCTTCCTAGAATGCTTTAACTTCCCCTATGTCCTTCCAGTCTCTGCTCAACTTAACTTCCCTAATAAAGAGTAATTTGACAAACCAGCTTGAAAAAAATGCCACCTGCCCCCAAATTACTTGATTCTTTCTCTCCTTACCTTACTTAATTTTTCTTTTTTCCATATTATTTTCGCCATTTAGCCCAGCATACAACTAATTTATTATGTTTATTGTCACTTATCTGTCTCCCTCTAAAACCTGAAAATAGAAATCTTTGTTGGTTTTATACACTGATACACTCCAAGTGCTTCAAATATTGCACAGCACATAGCAGGAATGCAATAAATAATTGATACTTAAATGACTGAAATACAGTGTCTTGTAAACTGTCAAGTAAATATGAATGTGCTAGTGTTTGTGTATGTCCATGAAATTAATGTGAGAGCCACATGCTGAGAGGGATATTATCACTTACAGGAATGACCCCCCTAACAATTTTAGCAATTTACTACATTCAAACATTTTTGCATTTATTTTCTCGTTTGATTTTCCAGAAAAAAAGCTTCATATTATGGTTGTGTCAGAAACAGCAATACAAACAGTTACAGGGGATAAAGGAGGACTAAACTACATATCTTCCTTCCCCCCAGTTCATAGCAGGATATATATGAATAAAACAAAGAAAGGAAAAGTAAGGGCCAGGGGAAGTCCTGCTGATTTATTTACAACTTCAGTGAAAAGTGTTTTTTAAAAGTATATGCACTTAAAAAATGATGATTTAAAAGAATTATAATGAGCACAAACTTTGAACATGAGTTACAGTCCTGGGAATAGAGACATCTCAGGGAAATTTTATCTCTATTCATTAAATGTCAGAAAGTACGGAAGAGGCCAGGCGCCATGGCTCGTGCCTGTAATCCCAGCACTTTGAAAGGTCTGGCGGGTAGGATACCTTGAGCTCAGGAGTTTGAAACCAGCCTAGGCAACATAGCAAGACTTTGTCTCTACGAGAAATTAAAAAGTAAAAAATTAGTTGGGCAGGATGGCATGTGCCTGTAGCCTCAGATACTCAGGAGGCTGATGTGAGAGGATCATTTGAGCCAGGGAAGTTGAGGATGCAATGAGCAGTGATTGCAACACTGCGATCCAGCTTTGGCGATATAGTGAGATTCTGTCACAAACAAACAAAAAACATGAAACAGCAGCCTTCACTCACCTTTGCTCCATCTTCAAACTAACTCACATTCAGCTCTGCCCTACTCCAGATCCTATCCCATTTTTCACGTGTTCAATTATAATTCCCAAATTGGACTTGGTTTATATTCAAAGGTGATAGGTATTAAATAGAAACATGCTTTGGATGAATCATCATTTCTAGTTTGGTGGGTTTAAGTTTTCTAAGTGGTAAGATTTATGACTCCCTATTTCAGATAAACTATTTTCATGGGATTCTGTCTGGATACTGATTCTGGTTGCAATCTTGGCTGTTCTGCTATTCTTCATTATGATGCCCAGTGTTGAGCTACAGCAAAGAGAGCAACGTAAGTTGGCTTAAAGGATGAGAGATGCTAATGGGGGTGGGGAAGCTAAAGCTGCATGACCCATAATTCTCAGGTCTGTCTGTCTTAGGAAGTTCTGAACTCTGGGATGTATGTTATACATATGCTCTCCACCCATTCCTTGATCCTATGTACTGTTCTCTTTTGCTGCTGGAGCTGTTGACAATGCTGTTATCTGAAAGTGTGATATTTTTGTATCTCAACCAAGTTGAAACCTATTTTCCTTATGGTGACAGATTTTCAAACAGCCTAGGAAAGCTTTTTTTGCATTTAACACGTAACAAAATTTACACATATTTCTCACTTGAATTCTTAAGGAGGCCAATGACCCTTCAGGGCATAAAATAAAGTTTTAACTGCACAGCATCAGGAAAATATACCACATAGGGAGAGTTACACTAGCTGCAACACCAGGTGGTTTACTTTTCCTGAAACAAGATGCTTTCATTCATTGTCAACTACGGTGTTGGGGGCAGGGATTGGGGGAACTTGCACGATAAGCAAGAAAATTTAAGAGACAAAAAAATAACTGTTCATGATTTGGGGTTATGCTCAATTTAAGAAGCTTCAGACTCACAGATCTCTTCTGGCAGAGCTCTGTGTTTGAAGAGTAGTCTCCTGTGGTCTCCTCCTGCTTTTCACCAGGTCCCCAGTCCTCCTCCCACCACAGTTCTGCTGTCAGTGAAGGATTTGGGTCTTGGTCCTGCTGCACGTCTCTCCGCTTCTTGGATTTTCCCTTTACATTTCCAGCTGCTCTTCTGGCCTGAACTCTGTTATCTGACCCTCAGAACTGCCATTTTCCACCACTGTGGTTGGGGAAGACACCACTCCACCAGAAAGCCACCAGTCCCCAACGTTCACCCCTGCTAGCTGCTGTTCTGCAAAATAAACTGTATTGTAGCTTCTATCGGCTTATTTACACTATCCAAGGTTTTAGAGATTTGTGTTTTCTAATGTTCCTACTTCAATACATCTTTTAATGCTTGTCCTTATTTAGTACTTACCTGCTTCTGTGTATCTTACAGTTTGTTGAACATTCTAAGGTCACGTGTGTAACAACAGACATTTCCCAGATAGCTCTTCAGAGGTTAGTAGTCAGGAGCATCTCAAATTGACCTTTGCCAAACTGAGTGTGCCCAGTTATTCAACTGTTTCTCATGGGCATAATTTGAGTTTCTGAAAATCTCTTCAACTTTATTTAAAAGGTGTTGGTGAATCAGTTGGAATAAATCATTTTTAAGGATGCAGAATTAGTTTTATAATAGCAATTATTACATAATCATCAGAGGCTAACATTTGTTGTATTTTTACTACTGAAAAACTCCACACCAACAGATACACAGAAATTAGTGCATTTAACTTCCATAATACACTTTGAATTAAATTTTATTATGCCTCTAATTTCTACATTATGAAAATAAACACACCAAAGTTAACTATTGCACCTAAAATCACACAGCTTGTAATTGTAGGAAACAAGATCGATTATAAGCCACATGGACACTGTATTCCATATTTTAACCACTAAGTTCCAGTGTGCCTATAACACTCCAGTGGTGGAATGGCATCACCTGTGGTAGTAAGCACCACATCATAGACTATTTTATGGACAGACTAGATAGCCAAGTGATGTTGCTGTTACATGTGCTAAAGAAGATTTTTAATATTATTTTGTTGAAAACACTTTTACTCATGAGATTCGTATATCCAAAGCTCATATGATCTTTTAGGCAATTCACAGGTCTCCAGAACTATTGGACTCCCAGCCTCTTTCAAGCCCAGGTGAAATGATAACAATCGGAGCGTAACTCCATCTAGTGCTCTAATGAAGCCCATTGATTGACGGACTAGATGGAGAGAAAGAAGGATTTGTTTTCCTCCAGACCTGTTGAGCCTCAACCCAAACCTGTCCCATCCTAGAAACAGCCGTTCTTCTTGTCTCTGTCACCCACAGCTCTCTGATCTTTAGACCTAAGCCTTAGCCCAAATCTAAATGAATTCAGGGGGGTGGCATCAAAACATACCTCTTGATTTCTTGACACATTGTGCCCCAATATAAAGTGCCTCCACACCAATAACTAATAATTACAATATCTCTTCTTCTTCAGGTAGGTGCTGTGACTGGAATTCTCCCTGCCTGATAGGCATTGGGATAGTTTTCTCTTCAATGTGTGTAATCATTGGACTCACTATCACTTTGCATCACAGAAACAGAGGTACGTGGATTAAAAGGATGGGAACTTGCTGAAAGTATCTCCTTTTCTAAATGCCCATTCTCTGGCAAGATATTTAGCCAAAGAGCAATGATACTTGTTTGAACTACTGGAACACTACATACTTGGAACTCATGTCCTGGGATTTGGAATCCAGCCTCCTAAAGTTTGTGAGCTTAATGCTACAAACTCCTGATACTTCTGCTCCTAGGAAAAGAAAATATTTCTTTTAGTTGATAGCTTTATTTTTGTCATATATCGGACATCACATGATCAAATAAATTATGCTGATTTTTACCATACTTTTAGTCCAGAAGGGATAATAATTCAGTATATCATAAATATTTTAGGTCATAGGTATTTTTTCAGATATCCAATATAAATCAAAAGACACTCTTCTCAAAATTAGTCACATGTTGACACACAGTTTGCTAAATTTCATGGTCTGCATTGACACCTGAAACTGATTCTTTTCCTTTTTGGTAAAATGGAAACGGTAGTTTTGAAAATGTTGTGATAGCTGAACTCAACATCGGTGACATGTGCCCTCAGCTTTATCTTTGAAGTCCCTATGGAAATGACATATGCAAGGCAATAATCAGTCAGTCATTCTTCTTCATAAGCTGGAGCTATAGCCAAAAATCACAAGTTATAAAGTAGAGCTGGACTCTTCAGAGGATTTTTTTCAATAATTTTCTCCTGTGAAATGAAGACACAAATGACCTTAAACCAAATTAAAGTTAAAGTGTTTTTTGTATTTTACTCCAAAAATGTCCATACCTCAGCCAGTGAATAATAACTGTAGACTAAATAGCACATCCACTTTTACCAGAAGAAAAGGAGCAAAGTGATTTGATATTAGTTAATATATATTACATGCTTATTACGTGTGCTAAGAATTTTATACAGATTAGTATATTCAATCTTTAGTGAAAGAGATGTTACAGGTGATAAATTCTGGTACAGAAGGAAGCTAAATATCTTATCCAAGATGACCTAGCTAAATAATGGCAGAGCCAGGATCCCAACTCAGGCACTTACATGCCTTCACCATGTGTTTCAAAAATATTAGTATACTGTTTTAAGGGAAAACAGAAAGGAAAAAATATTGTAAATGCATCATGAAATTGAGAGGTAATGTATTCTAGATTCAAGTCATTGTCAATATATGTTTTAAAGATATTTTCTTCCACTCTGTGGGATACATTCTCCCACAAAGTATTTTCAAAAACAGAAAATTTTATTATTTATTTTGGTAAAATCTACATAACATAAAATGTACTGTTTTAACCATTTTAAGTGTACAGTTTGGACGCATTGAGTACATTCACGTTGTGCACCCATCACCACAATTCATCTGAGCTTTTTCATCTTCCCAAACTGAAATTCTGTACACATCAAACAGTAATTCCCTATTTGCCCCTCTGTCAAAGCCCTGGCAACCCACATTCTACTTTTGGCCTCTATGATTTTCAGTACTCAAAGTTCCTCATATAAGTGGAATTATAGAAATATTTGTCTTTTTATAACAGACTTGTTTCACTTAGCATAATGTCCTCAATGCTCATCCATACTATAGCACATTGAAGAATTCCATTCCTTTTTAGACTAATATTCCATTTTATGAATATAGCACATTTTGCTTCTCCATTCATCCATCAATTGGCATTTGTGTTGCTTCCATATCTTAGTTATTGTGTATAATCCTACTATAAATAGGAATGTACAAATATCTCCTCAAGCCCTTCCTTTTAATTCCTTTTGGGTATATACCCAAAGTGGAACAGATGGATCATATGGTAATCCTATTTTTATTTTTTTGAGGAACCACCATATGGTTTTCCCCAGTGACTGTACCCTTTTACATTCCTACTAAAAGTGCATGAGGGTTTTAATTTTGTTACATATTTGCCAGCACTTGCATGTATGTATGTATGTGTATATATATTATATTGTATAGAGATAATCTATTTATGAGATATATATACACACATACATTATCCAAATACTTCCATTTGTATATATACTATACATATATATGTATATATACACACACACATATACACACACATTATATTGTGTGTGTACATTGTGTGTGTATATATAAACATACACTACATTGTTATTAATCCTACTCTGCAGTTGAGCAATAGAACTTACACCTTTTGTTTAATGGTATGTGCATGCCCATTAAGCTATCTCTCTTAATTCTCCCTCATATCCCCTCGTCCCAGCCTCTAGTATCTATCATTCTTCTTTCTATGTTTATGAGTAAGCTTTTTCAGCTCCCACGTATGAGGGAGAACATGCAATATTTGTCTTTCTCTGCCTGAGTTATTTCACTTAACATAATAACCTCCCGTTCCATATAACTTTCTGCAAATGACATGATTTTCTTCTTAATTGGCAAATGCTATTCCATTGTGTGTATGTACCACATTTTCTTTATCCATTCATCCACTGATGAACACTTAGGTTGACTGTGTATCTTTGCTATTGTGAATTGTGATGCAATAAATATACAAGAGTAGGTATTCCTGTGATATACTGATTTCTATGCTTTTGTATAGATACCAAGTAGTGAGGTTGATGAATTTATTTTTAGTTTTTTGAAAAATCTCCATACTGTTTTCTACAATGGTTCTACTACTTTACATTCCCACCAACAGAGTATGAGTTCTGTTTTCTCCACGTCCTTATCATCAACTGTTATTTATTTTATTTTACTTTTTAATAGTAGTCATTTTAAATTGTGTAAGATGATATCTTATTGTGGTTTTTATTTGCATTTTCTTGATGATTAGTGATGTTGAGCATTACTGATGAATGACAAATAAATGGAAAGACATCTCATTCTCATGGACTAGAAGAATTAATCCTGTAAAAATGACCATGCTGCCCAAAGCAATGTATGAATTTGGTGCAATTCCTATCAAAATACCATTAACGTTTTTCACAAAAATGGAAGAAATAATTCTAAAATTTGCATGAAACTAAAAAAGAGCCAGCATAGCTAAAGCAATTGTGAGCAAAACAAACAAAACTGGAGGTATCACACTGCCTGACTTGAAAATGTATTACAAGAGTATAATAATCAAAACAGCATGGTATTGGAATAAAAATATACACATTGACCAATGGAACAGAATAGAAAAACTCAGAAGGGAGTCTACTTATGTACAGACAACTGATTTTTGACAAAAGCACTAAGAATATACACTGGCAAAAGGACACTCTCTTAAAAACCAAATAGCAATATGCAGAAGAATGAAACTGGACCATTATCTCTTAACATGTTCACAAATCAACTGAAGGTGAAATTAAAGACATAAATGTAAGGCCTTAAATTATAAAAATTCTGAAAGAAAACACAGGGGAAATACTTGACAACAATAGTCTAAGCAAATATTTTATGACTTTGACCTCAAAAGCACAGACAACTAAAATAGAAATAGGCAAATGGGAATATATTAAACTAAAAATCTCCCATGCCACAAAATAAATAATCAGCAGAAGAAAGAACCTGTTAAGTGGGAGAAAATATTTGCCAACTATTCATCCAACAAGAGACTAATCCAGGATATACAAGAAACTGAAGCAACACATCAATTTTATTATTATTATTTCACTAAAAGGTGGGAAAAGTCATGGCTAGACAATTCTCTTTTCTTTCCCCCAGGTTAAATTTTATGTTAGATTTGGGAGTACATGTAAAGGTTTCTTACATGAATAAACACGTATCACAGGGGTTTACTGTACATATATCATCATCCAGATATTAATGCCAGTACCTAATATCTTTTCTGCTCCTCTTGCTCCTCCCACCCTCCACACTCAAGTAGACCCCAGTATCTGTTGTTTTCTTCTTTGTGTTCATAAGTTCTTATCACATAGCTCCCAATTTATAAACAAAAACATGTGGTATTTGATTTTCTGTTCTTCCATTAGTTTACTAAGGATAATGGCCTCAAGTTCAATTCATGTTCCTGCAAAGGTCAAAATCTCATTCATTTTTATGGCTGCACAGTATTCCATGATGTATATGTATGACATTTTCTTTATCCAATCTGTCATTGATGGACATTTAGGTTAATTCCATGTTTTTCCTATTGTGAATGTGCAGAGACACATTCCTCTGCATGTGTCTTTATGGTAGAGTGATTTATATTCCTCTGGGTATACACCCAGTAATGGTATTTCTGAGTCTAACGGTAGTTCTTTTTTTTAGCTCTTTGAGGAATCACCATACTGCTTTCCACAATGCGTGAACTAATTTATATTCCCGTCACTCCCACCAACAGTGTGTAAATGTTCCCTTTTCTCCACAACCTTGCCAGCATCTATTATTTTTTGGCTTTTTTATTATAGCCATTCTCTGGCTGGTGTGAGATGATATCTCATTGTGATTTTGACTTGCATTTCTCTAAAAACTTAGTGATATTGAGCCTTTTTTTCATATGCTTGTTAGCTACATGTATGCTTCTTTTGAGAAGTAATGTCCTTTCCCACTTTTTAATTGAGCTGTTTGTTTTTCTCTTGTAAATTTGTTTAAGTTCCTTACAGATACTGGATAGTAGACCTTTGTCAGATGCATGGTTTGCAAATATTTTTTTTCATTCTGTAAGTTGTCTTTTCACTCTGTTGATAGTTTCTTTTGCTGTGCGGGAGCTCCTAAGTTTAATTAAATCCTACTTGCCAATTATTGCTTTTGTTGCAATTGCTTTTGGTGTCTTTGTCATGAAATCTTTGCCTTCTCCAGTGTCCAGGATGGTAGTGCCTAGGTTGTCTTCTGTGGTTTTTACAATTTTTAGTTTTACATTTAAGTCTTTAATCTATCTTAAGTTGATGTTTGTATATGACATAAAGAAGGGGTCCAGCTTCAATCTTCTGCATATGGCTAGCCAGTTATTCTAGCACCATTTATTGAATAGGATTCTTTTCCTCATTGCTTGTTTTTATCAGTTTTGTTGAAGATCGGATGATCATAGATGTGTAGCATTATTTCTGGGCTATATTTCTGTTCTATTGGTCTATGTACCTGATTTTATAGCAGTACTATGTTGTTTTGATTACTGTAGCCTTATAGTATAGTTTGATGTCAGGTAATATAAGCCTCCAGTTTTGTTCTTGTTACTTAGGATTGCCTGTGCCAATTGGGCTTTTTTCTGTTCCATATGGATTAAAAAATATTTTTTTCTTGCTCTGTGAAGAATAATGATGGTGTTTTGATGGAAATTGCATTGAATCTATAAATTGCATGGGGCAGTATAGCTATTTTAATGTTATTGATTCTTCCTATCCATGAGCATGGGATTTTAAAAATCTGTGTCTTCTCTGATTTCTCTGAGCATTTTTTGTTTTTTGGTGTTTTTTTTTTTTTTTTTTTTTTTTTTTTTTTTTTTTTTGTATTTCTCATTGTAGAAATCTTTCACCCCCCTGGTTAGCTGTATTTCTAAGTACTTTATTCTTTTTGTGGCAATTGTGAATGGGATTGCTTTTCTGATTTGGCTCTTGGTTTGGCCGTTGTTGGTGTAGAGGAATGCTAGTGATTGTTGTACATTGATTTCATATCCTGTAACTTTGTTGAAGTTGTTTTTCAGCTGAAAAAGCTTTTGGGCCAAGATTGTGGGGTTTTCTAGATATAGAATCATGTCATCTGCAAACTTCCTCTCTTTCTATATGGATGTGCTTTAGTTATTTCTCTTGCCTGATTGCTCTGGCTGGGACTTCCAATACCATGCTGAACAGAAATAGTGAGAAAGAGCATCCTTACTTGTGCCAGTTTTCAAGGGGAATGTTTCTAGCTTTTGCTTATTCAGTATAATGTTGGCTGTGGATTTGTCATAGATGGCTCTTATTATTTTGAGGTATACTTCTTCAATAACTAGTTTATTGAGAGTTTTTAAAATGATGTGTTGAATTTTACTGAAAGCCTTTTCTACATCTGTTGAGACAATCATGTGGTTTTTGTCTTTAGTTCTGTTTATGTGATAAATCACATTTATTGATTTGTGTATGTTGAAACAATATTACATTCCAGGAGAAAAGCCTACTTGATCATGGTGGATAAGCTTTTTGATGTGCTGCTGTATCTGATTTGAAGTATTTTCTTGAGGATTTTTGACTCAATGTTATGGAAGGATATTGGCCTGATCTGTTTTGTTGTTGTTGTGTCTCTGTCAGGTTTTTGTATCAAGATGATGCTGTCATTATAAAATGAGTTGGGGAGAGATCCCTCCTCCTCAAGTTTTGGAATTGTTTCTGTAGGAATGCTGCCAAGTCTTTTTTGTACAGATGGTAGAATTTGCTTGTGAATTCATCAGGCCCTGAGCTGTTTTTGGTTGGTAAGCTATTTATTACTGATTCAATTCTGGAGTTTGTTATTGGTCTGTTCAGGGAATCAGTTTCTTTCTAGCTAAGTCTTGAGTGGGTGTATGTGTCCAGAAATTTATTCATGTCTTCTAGGTTTTCTAGTTTGTAGAGGTGTTCATAGTAATTTCTGATGGTTGTTTTTATTTCTGTAGGGTCGGTAGTAACATTCCCTTAATCATTTTAAAGTGTATTTATTTGGGTCTTCTCTATTTTCTTTATTACTCTAGATGGTTGTGGCCTACTTTGTTACTGTAAAAAATAAACTTCTAATTTATTGATATTTAGAATGTTTTTTGGGTTTCAATTTGCTTCAGTTCAGCTCTGATTTTTGTGATTTCTCATCTTCTGCTGGCTTTGGGGTTGATTTGCTCTCGCTTCTCTAATCCTTTCAGTTGTAAAGTTAAGTCGTCAATTTTATATCCTTCTAACTTTTTGATGTGGGCATTTAGTGCTATGAATTTCCCTCTGAACACTGCCTTAGCTGTGTCCCAGAGATTCTGGCATGTTATATCTCTTTTCTCATTCTTTCTGCTTGATTTCTTAATTTCATTATTTACCCAAAAGTTATTCAGGAGCATTTAATTTAATTTCTATGTAATTGCATCATTTTGAGCAATTTTCATTATCCTGACTTCTATTTCTATTGTGTTGTAGTCTGAGACTGTTTTTGGTATAATTTTTTTTTCTACATTTGTTGAGGACTGTTTTATGTCCAATTATTGGTGAGTTTTAGAGCATGTGCCATTTGGTGATGAGAAAAATATATATTCTGCTGTTTTTGAAGGAGAATTTTGTAAAGGTCCATCAGATCCATTTGGTTCAATGTTGAGTTTAGGTCCTGAATATCCCTGTTAATTTTCTGCCTTGATGATCTAATACTTCAGTGAACTATTGGAGTCTCCCACTATTATTGTGTGGCAGCCTATGTCTTTTTTTTTAAGTCTGTTAGAACTTTTAAGTCTGTTAGAATTCTATTTCTGCCATCCCAGCCAGTTCAGCCTGGTAGAGGACTCTTGATGGAGACCTGGTGTGGTCATTTGGAGGGCATAAAACACTCTGGACATTTGAGTTACTGGAGTTCTTGTGTTGGTTCTTTCTCACTCTGTGTGTGGGTGTTCCTTTGACTGCAATGTAGATTGAGTAGAGTCAACAGACTTCTTTTCTGGATGTTTTCCCTTGACCAGGGCTTTATGCAGGGTTTTTATTTGAAGCTGACTTATTGCCCCTTGTTTCAGAGCAGGAGAATGTTAGTCAAGTATTTTTGATGTTGAAACTTTAGGGTGTGATCCAACAGGTGGCACTTGGGTTTACTGGTCAGCCGGTAGACTCTTTCTTGGCTGTGTGGCTCCCCCATGTTTATTCACAGTTGTAGCCATGTTTTCTGTCAATGCTCTGAAAATATGGTTTCCTCTCATCACTGATGGCTGGCTGTAGATCATAAGTTGCAACTCCTGGACTGCCCACTGCAACTCTGGGGGTGATCTCAATGTGTATGTTCCTTCCCCAACTTGGAGGCAGCAGAGGAAGGATTCTTAGTGGTTGCAGCCAAGAGTTGTTTGCTTATCTCCTGGGGGCTCCACTACAGAGAAATCCAGGTTAGCAAGTCTTCAGTGCAATCAGCCCAGGATGGAGGGTCTGTGCTGTGAACCCAAGCCAGGGGTTCCCTGTCTGGTGACAAGCAGTGGGGAGTGTGTGGGACCCATGAGAGACTGACTGGCCTCTCCTTGGGTCGACTGCTGCTTGTTGGTAGTGTGGATAAGCACTTAAGTTCTTTGATCCTTTTTTAGTGTAATGGTAGCAAGGGCAGTTTCTCTGCAGCAGCAATGGCAGAGACACTTCCAGTTGCCCTTGGAGGCTCTGTCTAGGGAGTTGTCAAGTTGTTACTGGCTTAATATCTCGGTGGGGAGTGGCTGGAAGTTCAGGCCTGGAGGACCTGCCCAGTGAGCAGATATGGGAGCAGGCACTTATGTAACATTCTGGCCACTTTTTCATAGGGCTACTGCAGTATGCTTGTGGCCCATTCCAGTGTCTTGTAACCTCAGATTTCCCAGTGCCTGGAGGTATCACCAGTAAAGGCTGGTGACCTGTCCCTCCTGCTGGGAGCTCCTTCTTAGGGAGGTGCAATGCCACTACCAGTCGCTGGTTGGAATTCCAAGCCAGTGGGTCTTATCTTGTGAGGTGCCATGGAAATGGGGCCTGCAGTCTTCATTTCTGAGTCCCCTGGATTCAGCCTCTTTCCTAGGGTTGTGTTCAGGGATCTAACCTCCCACTTTACTGGAGCTACAACTACTTGTGTGGGAATGTCCACATATCTAAGGTTCCAGGGTTTCCACACATGCCTGCGTGGTTGCTCTGCCAAAATTCCATATGATGCTGTCTGTCAGACAGAAAGCCTTGGTGGAGTGGATTCACCAGATCTCCTGACCTGAGGGTTGCAGAGATACATGGGAGAAGCATGGTTTCCCAGGGTCACACACTCACAGTTCTCTAGGCAGGGGAGGTTCCCATGGCTCTGTGTTGCTCCTGGGTGGGCTGTTTTCCTGTCTTGTTTTTCTTCATTCTCTGTGGGTCATGTTGCTTCCTTGATTAGTCCCAGTGTGTGTGCCTGGATGTTTCAGTTAAAGGTGTTGTATTTAACGATTCCTTCATTCCTCTCCATGAGAACCATGCACACTAGCTACTTCTAGTCTGCCATCTTGGCCCCTCATTTGGATGATTCACAAAAGAAGACACACTAATATGTTTTTTCATTGTAATTTTGGCTATTGAGGGTCTCTTAAAATTTCATCTGAATTTTACAATGGGTTTTTTTATTTTGGCGAAAAAGTTCCATTGCATTTTGATAGGGGTTGCATTAAATCTATAGATCAAAGAAATAGAGAAAATAAAAGGAGTACAGAGTTCTGGCCTTTTAAATTGCCTGAATGTCACCTCAGGTAGAACAGGTCTGCTCAGGTCTTGCAACAGCAGAGGAGATGCAACAACAATGGTTCCCCTTTCTGTATCTGCACCTTTTTGATCAGAAGCAGCAATGAGTGATCAGACAACACATCGCCAATATTTAGAGGAAAAAGTTATTTTTGTCCCCCGTGGCTGTTGCAATCTTTGTGCAGGCTGCTCCAGGAGCACATGCACAACTGTCTGCTATGGGGCTAGGGGTAGGGAATGTATGGTTGCTACTGTGCTAAAAGCTGAAATTGACCGCAGTTAACTACAGTTTAGCATCCAACCCTTCCCCCCCCGTAGTTGCAAACTTTCAATAGACTCCAGAGATTCAAAAGTTATGTCAGACAGATTCTGCTGGTGTAATTGTTATTTACATGAGAAGGCAGATTGTCGGTTCCTTCTACTCTATCATCTTTCCAGAATGTCCTATATTGCCTTTTAAAATGTTCTTTACACTACAGTCAGAATAAGCCTCTATGTGTCTATAGGATCTTGACAATTTGTTCAAAAGACTTCAATGAACTTCTATTTATCACTTCTTAAGCTGGTTTTCAAATCCCTAAATGGTCTGATCCTGATTATTTCTTACTTATACATTGGATAAATAGTTCTGGCCATAAATTTTTTGAAAATAAAAACCTTAGACAAATTAAACAGAGTTTAATTGAGTAAAGAATATTTAATCAGACAGCCTTCTAAACCATAATAGGTTCAGAGATATTCCAGTGCTGCTGTTACTGGTTGATGGTATTGACTATGGTCATTCAGGTTCTTGACGTGTTGAACAAGGAATTGGACAAAACACAGAAACAAAGCAATGAAAGAACAATGTCGTGCATGCACAGATTTACTGAAGCAAAAGTACACGCCATGGAATGGAGTGAGAGCAGACTTGAGCAAGAGGCTCAAGAGCCCCACTTGCAATGTTCCTTGGTTTTTTGTTTTGTTTTGTTTTGTTTTGTTTTGTTTTGAGACAGAGTCTCACTCTGTTGCCCAGGCTAGAGTGCAGTGGCATGAACTTTGCTAACTGCAAGCTCAGCTTCCCGGGTGCACACCATTCTCCTGCCTCAGCCTCCTGAGTAGCTGGGACTACAGGTGCCCACCACCTCGCCTGGTTAATTTTTTCTATTTTTTAGTAGAGACGGGGTTTCATCATGTGAGCCAGGATGGTCTTGATCTCCTGACCTCGTGATCCACCCGCCTCAGCCTCCCAAAGTTCTGGGATTACAGGCGTGAGTTAATATGCTGATCATTGTCCCTCCCACTGTGCTCTCAGGTGATAGATGATTGGTTATTTCTTTACCTCCTGTTTTTGCCAAGTTAGCACTTTAATGAGTGCTCTGATTGGTCAGGTGTGAGCTAAGTTGCAAAAAGAGATAGACAAAGAGATAGACAAAGGGTTTTTTCCTCAATCACCTGGGAGGAACCATCTATTGTCCTGTCTTGAAGGGAGTTCCTTCTAGGTCTGGTCGGACCTTTGTATGGTAACTAAGATTTAAATCCCCTAGGGAATTATCAGTGGTTAGTGTTAAATTACCTTTTTCTAACAATAGCCCCATACTTTAACCAGAGTGCCAATATTCCCCGATTATGCCCCCTCCAAGCAGTGGGAGGAGGAGAATTTGGCCCAGCCAGAGTGCATGTACCTTTTTCTCTCTCAGACTTGAAGCAAATTACAATAGACCTAGGTAAATTCTCAGATAACCCTGATGGCAATATTGATGTTGTACAAGGGTTAGGACAATCCTTTGATCTGACATGGAGAGATATAATGATACTGCTAAATCAGACACTAACCCCACATGAGAGAAGTGCTGCCATAACTGCAGCCCGAGAGTTTGGTGATCTCTGGTATCTCAGTCAGGTCAATGATAGGATGACATCAGAGGAAAGAGAACGATTCCCCACAGGCCAGCAGGCAGTTCCCATTGTAGACCCTCACTGGGACACAGAATCAGAACATGGAGACTGGTGCCGCAGACATTTGCTAACTGGCATGTTAGAAGGACTAAAGAAAAGTAGGAAGAAGCCTATTAATTATTCAATAATGTCCACTATAACACAGGGAAAGGAAGAAAATCCTACTGCCTTTCTGGAGAGACTAAGGGAGGCATTCAGGAAGCAGCCAAGCAGCCCTCCCTGTCACCTGACTCCACTGATGACCAACTAACCTTAAAGGATCAGTTTATCACTCAGTCAGCTGCAGACATTAGAAAAAAAAACTTCAGAAGTCTGCCTTAGGCCCAGAGCAAAACTTAGAAACCCTATTGAACTTGGCAACCTTGGTTATTTATAATATAGAATCAGGAGGAGCAGACGGAATGGGACAAATGGGATTAAAAAAAGGCCACCGCTTTAGTCATGGCCCTCAGGCAAGTGGACTTTGGAGGCTCTGGAACAGGGAAAGGCTGGGCAAATCGAATGCCTAATAGGGCTTGCTTCCAGTGCAGCATACAAGGACACTTTAAAAAAGATTGTCCGAATAGAAATAAGCCGCCCCCTCGTCCGTGCCCCTTTTGTCAAAGGAGTCACTGGAAGGCCCACTGCTCCAGGGGATGAAGGTCCTCTGAGTCAGAAGCCACTAACCAGATGATCCAGCAGCAGGACTGAGGGTGCCCGGGGCAAGCACCAGCCTATGCCATCACCCTCCCAGAGCCCCAGGCATGGTTGACCATTGAGGACCAGGAGGTTAACTGTCTCCTGGACATTGGCATGGCCTTCTCAGTCTTATTCTCCCATCCCGGACAACTGTCCTCCAGATCTGTCACTATCCGAGGGTCCTAGGACAGCCAGTCACTAGATACTTCTCCCAGTCACTAAGTTGTGACTGGGGAACTTTACTCTTTTCACATGCTTTTCTAATTATGCCTGAAAGCCCCACTCCCTTGTTAGGGAGAGACATTCTAGCAAAAGCAGGGGCCATTATACACCTAAACATAAGAGAAGGAACACCCTTTGTTGTCCCCTGCTTGAGGAAGGAATTAATCCTGAAGTCTGGGCAACAGAAGGACAATATGGACGAGCAAAGAATGGCCATCCTGTTCAAGTTAAACTAAGGGATTCCACCTCCTTTCCCTACCAAAGGCAGTACCCCTTAGACCCGAGGCCCAACAAGGACTCCAAAAGATTGTTAAGAGCCTAAAAGCACAAGGCCTAGTAAAACCATGCAATAGCCCTGGCAATACTCCAATTGTAGGAGTACAGAAACCCAATGGACAGTGGAGGTTAGTGCAAGATCTCAGGATTATCAATGAGGCCATTGTCCCTCTATACCCAGCTGTACCTAACCCTTATACTCTGCTTTCCCAAATACCAGAGGAAGCAGAGTGGTTTACAGTCCTGGACCTTAAGGATGCCTTTTTCTTTATCCCTGTACATCCTGACTCTCAATTCTTGTTTGCCTTTGAAGATCCTTCAAACCCAACGTCTCAACTCACCTGGACTGTTTTACCCTAAGGGTTCAGGGATGGCCCCCATCTATTTGGCCAGGCATTAGCCCAAGACTTGAGCCAGTTCTTATACCTGGACACTCTTGTCCTTCAGTACATGTATGATTTGCTTTTAGCTGCTCATTCAGAAACCTTGTGCCATCAAGCCACCCAAGCGCTCTTAATTTCCTCACCACCTGTGGCTACAGGTTTCCAAACCAAAGGCTCAGCTCTGCTCACAGCAGGTTAAATACTTAGGGCTAAATTATCCAAAGGCACCAGAGCCCTCAGTGAGGAATGTATCCAGCCTATACTGGCTTATCCTCATCCCAAAACTCTAAAGCAACAAAGAGGTTTCCTTGGCATAACAGGTTTCTGCTGAATATGGATTCCCAGGTACAGTGAAATAGCCAGACCATTATATACATTAATTAAGGAAACTCAGAAAGCCAATACCCATTTAGTAAGATGGACACCTGAAGCAGAAGCAGCTTTCCAGGCCCTAAAGAATGCCCTAACCCAAGCCCCAGTGTTAAGCTTGCCAAGAGGGCAAGACTTTATATGTCACAAAAAAAACAGGAAAAATCACAAAAAAAAACAGGAACCTTTTAGAGGTTCCCTTGACTGATCCTGACCTTGACTTGTATATTGATGGAAGTTCCTTTGTAGAAAAACGACTGTGAAAAGTAGAGTATAGAGTGGTCAGTGATAATGGAATACTTGAAAGTAATCCCCTCACTCCAGGAACTAGTGCTTAGCTGGCCGAACTAATAGCCCTCACTCGGACACTAGAATTAGGAGAAGAAGAAAGGGTAAATATATATACAGACTCTGAGTATGATTACCTAGTCCTCCATGCTCATGCAGCAATATGGAGAGAAAGGGAATTCCTAACTTCCAAGGGAACACCTATCAAACATCAGGAAGTCATTAGGAGATTATTATTGGCTGTACAGAAACCTAAAGGGGTGGCAGTCTTACAGTGCTGGGGTCATCAGAAAGGAAAGGAAAGGGAAATAGAAGGGACCGGCCAAGCGGATATTGAAGTCAGAAGAGCCACAAGGCAGGACCCTCCACTAGAAATGCTTATACAAGGACCCCTAGTGGGGGGTAATCCCGTCTGGGAAACCAACCCCCAGTACTCAGCAGAAGAAATAGAATAGGGAACCTCACAAGGGCATACTTTCCTCCCCTTCAGATGGCTAGTCACCAAAGAAAGAAAAATATTTTTGCCTGCAGCTAACCAATGGAAATTACTTAAAACCCTTCACCAAACCTTCCACTTAGGCATTGATAGCACCCATCAGATGGCCAAATTATTATTTACTGGACCAGGCCTTTTCAAAACTATCAAGCAGATAGGGGCTGTGAAGTGTGCCAAAGAAATAATGCCCTGTGCTGCAGGCCATACATTTCAGTCCCTGTATCTTTAATCTTGTTAAGTTTGTCTCTTCCAAAATCAAAGCAGTAAAAGTACAAATCGTTCTTCAAATGGAGCCCCAGATGCAGTTCATGACTAAGAGCTACCACGGACCCCTGGACCAGCCTGTTAGCCCAAGCTCCGATGTTAATGACATCAAAGGCACCCCTCCTGAGGAAATGTCAACTGCACAACCCCTACTACACCCCAGTTCAGCAGGAAACAGAGTGGTCATTGGTCAGCCTCCCCAACAGCACTTGGGTTTTCCTGTTGAGAGGGGGGTCTGAGAGACACGACTAGCTGGATTTCCTAGACCAACTAAAAATCCCTAAGCTTAGCTGGCAAGGTGACCGCGTCCATCTTTAAACAAGGGGCTTGCAACTTAGCTCACACCTGACCAATCAGAGCACTCATTAAAGTGCTAACTTGGCAAAAACAGGAGGTAAAGAAATAACCAATCATCTATCACCTGAGAGCACAGTGGGAGGGACAATGATCAGCATATTAACCCAGGCATTCAAGCCAGCAACAGCAACCCCCTTTGGGTCCCCTCCCTTTGCATGGGAGCTCTGTTTTCACTCTATTAAATCTTACAATTGCAAAAAAAAAAAAAGAAAAGAAAAAGAAAAGTCTTTAATATTTTAGCCCTCTAAATCATCAGAGGCAAGCCAAACCAACCAAATTCCAAATGGCTGGTGGGCTCCATCAATTCTTGCACACCCAACAAAGGTAGCCTAGGAATTCCAGGTAAATAGAACAAATAATGACTTGCTAGAAATGCACAGGAAATGAAATAACTATTCAGAGAACCAAATAAAAGCCTTCCATCAGAAACTAATATATATATATAATATATATAATATATAATATATATAATATATAATATATATAATATATAATATATATATTATATATATATGCATACACAAGCAAAACCCAAAAGAACAAACAGCAAGCAAATGAAAATTAGAAGCAAAAACAAATAAACAAGAAACCAATCTTCAACCTTTTCCCTACTCTTTCTACTCTGGAGGCTACAGTGTTACTCAGAGCCCCCAAAAATTACATGAGTATTTTATTCCTGATATACAGTTCAGTATTATTAACTGATATTATCATACATCCTGTGCAATCAAGAAATTTACTCTAGGCACACGACCGGTAAGTACTCTAGTGCCATCACTATCCATGCAAAACAGCAAACATGGTGTGAAGCAATGCAAGCATGTACATTAAATCTGGCTTCATGATTAACTATATTAAAAAAAATTGTCAAACTGCCAATGCATTTCTTTACAATATTTCTTATTTTACTTTACTCAAGACTCAGAGCTTTAACTATGAAAATGTTAATTAGTCATACTTCTCCAATTCTCTGTCAGGTTTTAAAGAATATTTTGTTATCTAAAATGTTTCAACTTTTTAGTTTCTTGGTATGTGCATGAAGATAAACACACAGAGAAACAGAAGAAAACTATATATGACTTACACAGATCATCCACAACATGATTGAGCTTTCCATTAAGTCCCAGATTTCTTCGCCTCCTCCTCCCACTCTACCTTCTCCTCTCCCTTTTACCCCTTCCTCCTCCTTCTTCTCTTCTTCTTTTCTTCTTCTTCTTCCCAGTCATTTTACTCCAGAACAAAAAAAATCTACCATGCAAGATCCTTTCTCATACAAAATTATTATCTTTATAACTTTCCTTACCAAAAATACATCTTCATATACACAACTTTCTGCACATCTCTCTCCCCTCCTTACTGGCTCCTTACTACTTTGTTTCAGAACATTTAAAGCCCATAATTTGAATTAATTTTTAGATAACTTCTGAGCCACACAATTTTTTTTTTCACTAATAACATATATTGGCACATTTTATATACAGAATTACATGTTAACTATAATTCTTATCCTTAGTAACATTAAATGTTAGTGAAGCCCTAAAAAGTAAGAAATCCTGAACTATCAGATATGAGCATTTTTATAGATGAGAACAATTCCACAATGTTTAAAAGCTATTTCCCCATATCAAAACTCTATTGAAATTAGAAATAACCCAGATATCCAATGAGCATAAAACATAATTTTACAATTTCAATTTATACAAAAGTTCACCAAAAATATTTATCCCATTTACACATAATCATTTTTTTTTTTCATTTTTAACAGTTTGTCTAGAATACTTCTGGAAACTGAGCTATTAGACACCGTCATTTAAGGTTAATTATTTTCTTGTTAACCACTTTTTAATATAGCCAGTGAACATCACATGCTCACCTAAATAAAAGCCCCAAAGTTAAATACATAGGTGTTTTTGCTGATAACTCAAAAAATTTAGCTAACAATATCAAACTATTCCATTTGTCAAAGAAGGCACACAAATCAAGACCTTTTTGTTTTGACTGAGTTAATACTTTTTAACCTTCTATGCCAAACACTGATAACTCAAAATATCTAGCAAAAAAAAAAAAGCAGCAAAATGTATGTTTACAATTCTAAAGACATTTCTATTTTTATTTTACTGGTAATTTTAAAACCAGCTTGTTTAGTAAAGATTTACTTCAGTTTATGAACTTGAAAATTGCTTGAAATTATTTACTTAGTTTATGAGTGCTCTTCTGCTTACAAGCCAATTTGGTAGCCACAACATGTAACAATAAGTGTACATACAAATAAACACATGTACACATATGTACACACACAAATGAATATCCAATAGCTTTTACCTTGGAACTTTAGCCATAAGATAGCAATACAAGCTCAACTGTTGTACATGGTTACACTTTGTTTGCCCCAATAGGTAATCCAACAAAGGCTGTGAACCAAAATTTTAGATAAAGCAGTCTCTATGAAAGTTTTATTTTTAAAGTGCAAACCTCCCCAGACTCCAAAGAACACTGAGGACCAACAGCAGCAAAAGAGAACATCACAGTCACATAGGGTGTAACTCTATGTACAGCCCAACCCTGCTTAGAACAGCAGCACAAAAGTCTAGATACATGCAACTCCATCTCACCCCATGACAGGCCCCAGTGTGTGATGTTCCCTGCCCTGTGTCCAAGTGATCTCATTGTTCAATTCCCACCTATGAGTGAGAACATGCGGTGTTTGGTTTTCTGTCCTTGTGATAGTTTGCTGAGAATGATGGTTTCCAGCTTCATCCATGTCCATGCAAAGGACATGAACTCATCATTTTTTGTGGCCGCATAGTATTCCATGGTGTATATGTGCTACATTTTCTCAATCCAGTCTATCATTGATGGACATGTGGGTTGGTTCCAAGTCTTTGTTATTGTGAATAATGCCACTATAAACATATGTGTGAATGTGTCTTTATAGTAGCATGATTTATAATTCTTTGGGTATATACCCAGTAATGGGATCACTGAGTCAAATGGTATTTCTAGTTCTAGATCCTTGAGGAACTGCCACACTGTCTTTCACAATGATTGAACTAATTTACACTCCCACCAACAGTGTAAAAGTGTTCCTATTTCTCCACATCCTCTCCAGCATCTGTTGTTTCCTGAAATTTTAATGATCACCATTCTAACTGGTAAGAGATGGTATCTCATTGTGATTTTGATTTGCATTTCTCTGATGACCAGTGATGATGAGCATGTTTTCATGTGTCTGTTGGCTGTATAAATGTCTTCTTTTGAGAAATGTCTGTTCATAGCCTTTGCCCACTTTTTGATGGGATTGTTTGTTTTTTTGGCTGTAAATTTGTTTAAGTTCTGTGTAGATTCTGTATATTAGCCCTTTGTCAGATGAGTAGATTGCAAAACTTTTCTCGCATTCTGTAGGTTGCCTGTTCACTCTGATGGTACTTTCTTTTGCTGTGCAGAAGCTCTTTAATTAGGTTCCATCTGTCTATCTTGGCTTTTGTTGCCATTGCTTTTGGTGTTTTAGTCATGAAGTCCTTGTCCATGCCTGTGCCCTGAATGGTATTGCCTAGGTTTTCTTCTAGAGTTTTTATGGTTTTAGGTCTAACATTTAAGTCTTTAATCCATCTTGAATTAGTTTTTGTATAAGTTGTAAGGAAGGGATCCAGTTTTAGGTTTCTACATATGGCTAGCCAGTTTTCTCAGCACCATTTATTAAATAGGGAATCCTTTCCCCATTGCTTGTTTTCATCAGGTTTGTCAAAGATCAGATGGTTGTAGATGTATGGTGTTATTTCTGAGGCCCCTGTTTTGTTCTATTGGTCTATATCTCTGTTTTGGCCAGTACCATGCTGTTTTGGTTACTGTAGCCTTGTAGTATAGTTTGAAGTCAGGTAGCGTGATGCCTCCAGCTTTGTTCTTGGTGCTTAGGATTGTCTTGGCAATGTGGGCTCTTTTTTGGTTCCAGATGAATTTTAAAGTATCTTTTTCCAATTCTCTGAAGAAAGTCATTGGTAACTTGATGGGATGGCATTGAATCTATAAGTTACCTTGGGCAGTATGGTCATTTTCATGACATTGATTCTTCCTATCCATGAGTATGGAATGTTCTTCCATTTGTTTGTATCCTCTTTTATTTCACTGAGCAGTGGTTTGCAGTTCTCCTTGAGGAGGTCCCTCAGATCCCTCATAAGATGGATTCCTAGGTATTTATTTCATTCTCTTTGTAGCAATTGTGAATGTGAGTTCACTCATTTGAACTCTGCCTGTCTGTTATTGGTATATAGGATTGCTTGTTATTTTTGCACATTGATTTTGTATCCTGAGACTTTGCTGAAGTTGCTTATCAGCTTAAGGAGATTTTGGGCTGAGGCAATGGGGTTTTCTAAATATATGATCATGTCATATGCAAACAGGGAAAATTTGACTTCCTCTTTTCCTAATTGAACACCCTTTATTTCTTTCTCTTGCCTGATTGCCCTGGCCAGAACTTCCAACACTATGTTGAATAGGAGTGGTGAGAGAGGGCATCCTTGTCTTGTGCCAGTTTTCAAAGGGAATGCTTCCAGTTTTTGCCCATTCAGTGTGATATTGGCTGTGGGTTTGTCATAAATAGCTCCTATTATTTTGAGATATGTTCCATCAATACCTAGTTTATAGCATGAAGAGTTTTTAGCATGAAGGGCTGTTGAATTTTGTTGAAGGCCTTTTCAGAATCTATTGAGATAATCGTGTGGTGTTTGTCACTGGTTCTGTTTATGTGATGGATTACATTTATTGATTTGCGTATGTTGAACCAGCCTTGCATCCCAGGGATGAAGTCAACTTGATCGTGATAGATAAGCTTTTTGAAGTGCTTCTGGATTCGGTTTGCCAGTGTTTTATTGAGGATTTTTGCATTGATGTTCATCAGGTATATTGGTCTAAAATTCTCTTTTTTTGTGTTTCTGCCAGACTTTGATATCAGGATGATGCTGGCTTCATCAAATGAGTTAGGGAGGATTCTCTCTTTTTCTACTGATAGGAATAGTTTCAGAAGGAATGATACCAGCTCCTCTTTGTACCTCTGGTGTAATTTGGCTGTGAATCCTTCTGGTCCTGGACTTTTTTTAATTGGTAGGCTATTAATTATTGCTGCAATTTCAGAGCCTGTTATAAGTCTGTTCAGAGATTCAACTCCTTCCTGATTCATTCCTGGGATGGTGTATATGTCCATGAATTTATCCATTTCTTCTAGATTTTGTTGTTTATTTGAGTAGAGGTTTTTGTAATATTCTCTGATGGTAGTTTGTATTTCTGTGGGATCAGTGGTGATATCCCCTTTATCATTTTTTATTGCATCTATTTTATTCTTCTCTCTTGTCTTCTTTATTAGTCTTGCTAGTGGTCTATCTATCTTGTTGATCTTTTCAAAATATCAGCTCCTGCCTTCATTGATTTTTTGGAGGGTTTTTTGTGGCTCTATCTCCTTCAGTTCTGCTCAAATCTTAGTTATTTCTTGCTTTCTGCTTGCTTTTGAATTTGCTTGCTCTTGCTTCTCTAGTTCTTTAAATTTTGATGTTAGGGTGTCGATTTTAGACCTTTCCTGCTTTGTCTTGTGGACATTTAATGCTATAAAATTTCCTTTCCACATTGCTTTAAATGTGTCTCTGAGACTGGTACGTTGTGTCTTGGTTTTCATTAGTTTCAAAGAACATCTTTATTTCTGCCTTCTTTTTGTTATTTACCTAGTAGTCATTCAGGAGCACGTTGTTCAGTTTCCATTTAGTTTTGTGGTTTTGAGTGAGTTTCTGAATCCTGAGTTCTAATTTGATTGCACTGTTGTCTGATAGACAGTTTGCAGTGATTTCTGTTTTTCTGTTTTGTTTTTGTTTTTGTTTTTTACATTTGCTTAGGAGTGCTTTACTTCCAATTATGTGGTCAGTTTTAGAATAAGTGCAATGTGGTGCTGAGAAGAATGTACATTCTGTTGATTTGGGGTGGAAAGTTCTGTGGATGTCTAGTAGATCTGCTTGATGCAAAGCTGAATTCAAGTCCTGGATATTCTTGTTAACCTCCTGTCTCATAGATCTGTCTAATACTGACAGTGGGGTGTTAAAGCCGCCCATTATTTTTGTGTGAGAGTCTAAGTCTCTTTGTTGTTCTCTAAGGACTTGCTTTATGAATTTGGATGCTCCTGTATGGGGAGCATATATATTTAGGATAGTTAGCTCTTCCTGTTGCATTGATCCCTTTACCACTGTAATGGCCTTCTTTGTCTCTTTTGATCTTTGATGGTTTAAAGTCTGTTTTATCAGAGACTAGGATTGCAACCCCTGCTTTTTTTGCTTTCCGTTTGCTTGGTAGATCTTCCTCCATCCCTTTGTTTTGATTCTATGTGTGTCTCTGCACATGAGATGGGTTTCCTGAATACAGCACACTGATGGGTCTTGACTCTTTATCCAATTTGCCAGTCTGTGTCTTTTAACTGGGGCATTTAGTCCATTTATATTTAAGGTTAATATTGTCATGAGTGAATTTGATCCCATCATTATGGTGATGTTAATTGGTTATTATGCCCATTAGTTTATGTAGTTTCTTCCTAGCATGGATGGTCTTTACAATTTGGCATGTTTTTGCAATGGCTGGTACCAGTTGTTCCTTTCCACATTTAGTGCTTCCTTTAGTAGCTTTTGTAAGGCAGGCCTGGTGGTGACAAAATCTCTTAGTATGTACTTGTCTCTATAGGATTTTATTTCTCCTTCACTTATGAAGTTTAGTTTGGCTGGATATCAGATTCTTGGTTGAAAATTCTTTTCTTTAAGAATGTTGTATATTGGTCCCCAATCTCTTCTGGCTTGTAGAGTTTCTGTCAACAGATCCACTGTTAGTCTGATGGGCTTTCCTTTGTGGGTAACCCGATCTTTCTCTCTGGCTGCCTTAACATTTTTTCCTTCATTTCAACTTCGGTGAATCTGACAATTATTTGTCTTGGGTTTGCTCTTCTTGAGGAGTATCTTTGTGGTATTCTCTGTGTTTCCTGAATTTGAATGTTGGCCTGCCTTGCTAGGTTGGGGAAGTTCTCCTGGATAATACCCTGAAGAGTGTTTTCCAACTTGGTTCCATTCTCCCCATCACTTTTAGGTGCACCTATCCAACATTGATTTGGTCTTTTCACATAATCCCATATTTCTTGGAGGTTTGTTTGTTTCTTTTTACTCTTTTTTTCCCTCTAAACTTGTCTTTTTGCTTTATTTCATTAATTTGATCTTCAATCACTGATATCCTTTCTTCCACTTGATTTTATCGGCTATTGAAGCTTGTGAATGCATCACGAAGTTCTCGTGTCATGGTTTCAGTTCCATCAGGTCATTTAACATCTTCTTTACACTGTTTATTCTCATTAGGCTTTCATCTAACATTTTTCAAGGTTTTTAGCTTCCTTGTGACGGGTTAGAACATGCTCCTTTAGCTTGAAGAAGTTTGTTATTACCAACCTTCTGAAATCTACTTTTGTCAACTCGTCAAACTCATTCTCTGTCCAGCTTTGTTCTGTTGCTGGTGAGGAGCTGCAATCCTTTGGAGGAGAAGAGGCGCTCTGGTTTTTAGAATTTTCTGCTTGTCAGCTCTGGTTTCTCCCCATCTTTGTGGTTTTATCTACCTTTGGTCTTTGATGATGGTGACCTACATATGGGGTTTTGGTGTGGATGTCCTTTTTGTTGATGCTGATGCTATTCCTTTCTGTTTGTTAGTTTTCCTTCTAACAGTTAGGTCCCTCAGCTGCAGGTCTGTTGGAATTTCTTGGAGGTCTACTCTAGACCCTGTTTGCCTGGGTATCAAAAGTGGAGGCTGCAGAATGGTAAATATTGCAGAACAGCAAATATTGCTGCCTGATCCTTCCTCTGATAGTTTTGTCCCCAAGTGGTGCCTGCCTGTATGAGGTGTCAGGTGGCCCCTACTGGGAGGTGTCTCCCAGTTAGACTACATGGGGGTCAGGCACCTACTTGAGGAGGCAGCCTGTCCATTGTCAGAGCTCAAACTCCATGCTGGGAGAACCACTGCTCTCTTCAGAGATGTTAGGCAGGGTCGTTTAAGTCTGCAGAAGTTTCTGCTGCCTTTTGGTTCAGCTATGCCCTACCCACAGAAGTGGAGTCTACAGAGGCAGGTGGGCTTCCCAGCCAGTTTGTTTACCTACTCAAGCCTCAGCAATGGCAGATGCCCCTCCACCTCCAGAATGCCACCTCACAGGTAAATCTCAGACTGCTGCACTGGAAGTGGACAAGGCTCCGTGGGCATGGGACCCACTGAGCCAGGCACGGGAGAGAATCTCCTGGTCTGCTGGTTTCTAAGTCTGTGGGAAAAAGTGCAGTATTTGTGAGGAAGTGTCCCATTTTCCCACGTACAGTCTATCCTGGCTTCCCTTGGCTAAGAAAGGGAAATCCCCTGATTCCTTGCGCTCCCCAGGTGAGGCAACACCCTGCCCTGCTTTGGCTCACCCTCTGTGGGCTGCACCCACTGTCCGTAGATTCTACCATTACTATTACCAAGTTATGTAAGACTTCTCTCAGCTGTTCAGAGGCCCTGAGCTCTTCCAGTCTCTGGAAAACACCACTTTCATTCAGGTTCTTGTCATAGCACATGGCATGCCTGAGGCATTTGTCATTTACACAGTCACTAATTGAGCAAATATTTGGTGATTAATAACTATGGTTTAATAACTGTAGTTGATATAAGAGAGTAATTTCTAATAGGTGTAGTAATGAAACAGGTGCCTTCATTGCTGGCAGTGGTGCTGCCATGACGAGATATGTTAAACAATACTATGATATGGGCATGTTTACTACTTTAGAACCAGAGAGAAAAGATAATTAAAAGGAGACTTATGACGTAGATGATAGCATGACTTTTAAGAATTTTAAGATCTTTTTTATTCTAGAGAGTCTGCTCACCCAAGACTATTCTATTTTACGACACTCCTCACAAGGCCCAGTATTCTTGAGGGTCCTCAGCACCAGCTAATGTGGGTAAATACACAATGTGTTTATCTGTCCTTCAGACTGTGGCCACTCAGGGAAAATACTATGCTGCTTGAGAAGAATGGCATCTGCCTTGTCACAGCCTTCTTCTGGTCTTAGCCCAAATATACTCATATACAGGATCATCCACATAGCCCAACCTACTTCTTCCCAACCCTCAGACACACTCAGATGGTATGAAGCAACAGGAATCTGGAGAGTAAACTTATCATAAATCTCTGAACAAGCCCTCCTCTCTCTGCTGCAACAATCCTAAATGTTCCATCTCTCCCTAGTTCCTGTTTCAGATCGAAAATTCCAATTGGTTTCTATGTATTTGGAAGATATGACTGTGATGGTGTGGGTGCTGATGGTCTTCATCACCATGCTTATTTCCTTGGTTTACTTCAGACTGAGAGGTAATTGTAAAAGGAAGGGTGGTAACTCAGAGGGAATCATTCCTTTGATGGATCTCCAGATGTCCAGAAGAGTGACCATTCTTATCCTTGTGCCTTAGTAACTGGAAGAAAAAACAAAGACCTGTGTGTTATACAAGAATTTCCTGATTGTAGCCTTTTCAAGTTCCTGGGGTTCTACCAGTGCCCATGTTGTTGTCTCAAATGGCAATAACTTTCTCAACATTGATTGAATTGGATTGGACAGCTCTCCCAGATAAATATGGAAGGTTTAACTATATTTCATCCAGAAGGCATTCACCAAACTTTCTGTATATTGAGCTCTTTGAAAAATTTGCAGGATTTCCTTTCTTCTTATCTCAAGGACTAACTTGAAAATTAATACCATACTCTTTTTTTAAAGAAACATGTAAGTGTCCACAGAGCTGAAACCATTAACATTTCTGAGCCTATGTTGATAAGAGTACATATATCTTTGTTGTATGTTATGGGACATATATACCATAACTCATGCCCAAAGACAGAAGTCCTGGGTTTACTGTGCAAATATAATTTCCTTATGAAAATGGAAGGGAATGTAGAACTAGTAAGCTAGGAAGGAAAATGTTAATATTTCCTTCTTTTGCTCTACCCAAAATCTACAGTCCCAAATGTTCCATTAAAAATGTGTGCAAGGTTACACAAAGGTATATCCTGTTTACCTGTAGGCTTCAGGCTTTTCCCTCAAACATGATGCAAGTCTAGTGAGTAATTACAAACAATATAGAGAAATTATTTTTGCTTAACCAAAAAAATCCATAACCTGGAACTAAGTGGAATAGTCTACTTTGTTTTCATCTTTACATCCAGTGACTGCTGGCATTCTTTAGACCTTCTGTTGAGAGCTACCAGGTGTACATTTGGTCAGTTAGGAGAAGTCAAATTGAAAGAAACTCTATTCACTTATTGTAGTTGTGTATAAGAAAGAGGCCAAAAAGGAATGTAGTGCTTCCTCCTCCTGTTCCATTTTTCCCCATAGAACAGCACTGGGTGAGGGTCAGAGGATATCAGCAGAGGTGGGGAAAATTGTCTCTTTACAAAGGTCTCCTGTCATTTTATGAACTAGGGGGAAAGGTTGTAGGATAGAGGGAAGTGCTAGAGATGCAATAGTACTGAGTCAGAGAAAAGAGATTTTTAGTAAATAATTGCCCCAGAAAAGATGGCCTCAGCAGAGTGAATGAAAAGCATCTCAGCTGAGGCCCCCAAGGAGAAGGCCTCCAAAAGGAGGTTCCTGGGCTGAGACAGCAGATATGTATATAAGCACAGTTGCCTTAGGGTGAGGCTGAGCCCTGGAATGCAACTTTCTCCAGAAACTGCAAGTCACTTGCCTTCTTGAAGAACAGCTTTCTTCTGTGAGGCCTGTTAAGTAAAGCCTTTGTAATTTCCAATTACTTCACAGCAATATCCTATGTGTGATCCTTTATGTCCAAACATTAGCTTGCCAACATACCACCTGCTGAAATGAAACAAATACAAGGGACAGGTGTGTGCTTGTTACCATATAGATTTATACTTCTCATGCCTAGTTTCTGCCACCATGAAAAACAAGCCAGTTATTATCTTGCCTTGATAGGCATGAGTTAATGATGGAGAAAAGTAGTATGGAACCTGTAGCCAATATTCTGCAGCTCATCTCACATTTACCTATTGACCCAATGGAATTCAATGCAGGATTATAGTCATGGAGAAGTTTTACTGTCTCACATTGGAGGAGGCCAGAAGAGCTAAGACAAAATTAAAAAGTCCTGTTTTCATCTATATGGTGATACAAGGCCTCTTCTGATGCTGCTTCTCTGTATTTCATTGAGATCAATGAATGAGTTGCTTTATCCAAACATTTTATCAATTTGTCATTTGTTTCCTTTAGAATTATATGGAAAAAAGTCCAGACAACACATTCACTGATTTAAACTAGAAATTACACAATGCAATGGACTATAAAGGCCAAATCATTCTATTTATCACCATGAATAGGGCTCTACTAATGTGCCTCCTATTGCTAATATTATAGAGTTATATAGCAACAATCTCATGATAGCCTAGCCAAAATAGAAAATAGTTGAAATTGACTACTTGTTGAAATGCTGGAAATCAGACATTTAATTTTTAAATTAAAAAAATCGACCCTGTGCAGTGGCTCATACCTGTAATCCCAGCACTTTGGGAGGCTAAGGTGGGTGGATCACAAGGTAAAGAGATTGAGATGATCCTTGCTAACATGGGGAAACCACGTCTCTACTAAAAAAAAAAAAAAAAAAAAAAAAAATTACCCAGGTTTGGTGGCAGGCGCCTGTAGTCCCAGCTACTTGGGAGGCCGAGGAAGGAGAATGGTGTGAACTTGGGAGGCGGTGCTTGCAGTGAGCCAAGACTGCATCACTGCACTCCAGCCTGGGCAACAGAGCAAGACTCCATCTCAAAAAAAAAAAAAAAAAAAAACCTTCCATAATACCAATTTATCTTACAAAGACAAATAATTTCCTTAAATAGGTGTATGTTCCCTATTTTTCTAAATGTTTTCTTCAGTTTTGTCATTTGTATTGAGATCCTGGAATGAATTCCACTGCTCCTTAGTAGGTGAATTCCATCTACCCTTCTACCTTTGTTCCCTATGAAAGACTTTAGCTCTTTTCATATATTTAAAAGTTGTTTACAATTCCATGTGTCTCACGTAAGACAATTTTGCTAGTTTCAGAAGGTCAGAAGGATGCATAAGAATATTTAGAACAATTTAAAATGCAAACACAAACCACTGCAACTTCTGATGATGTCTTGAGATACGAACACCAATATTATTGTGCAATAGACATTCCAAGCTAACAAACACATAAAATACTAGTGATTTACTTTGATTTGAGTTATTAGGGTACAGGATGAGACAGAAAGAAAAAGAAAGAAGAGAGAATCTACTTGATTACTGTTTCACCAGGGTATCCATTTATTGTCTTTGCAAAGTGTAAATGTAAAGTATATGTAAAGTAAATCAAGCTCCTTTCGGTAATAGAATGCCTTTATTCCTTGCAAACTCTCTGCAAATATTTTTCTCTCATTGATTTAAGCTATTAATAGATAAGTCAAATTAATAAATTTATAAATAAACATTTCTCATGATTTTTCCAAAAATATCTTTGGCACCTCAGATGAGACCAATATGTTCTGAAATACATTTTCATCTCAACTTTTGCCTGTATTAAGATGTGAATTTACAATGACTTGAGGAAATTTTTTCTTAACAGGTTTTTTCCAAATATAAGGGATTCAGCAGCAACAAACTTCTCATCTGGAACTTTGGATAGAGAGACTACAGTGGCACAATATTCTAAGAACTCAGAAGAAAATAATTGTAAACACACAATTTTATGAATGGCCATAATTGCTATGTGGAGGAAAAATTAAATGTATTTGAATATTTAAATTTGTATTACATTTATAGTTTTTGTACAAATGATGGTAACTAAAAAAAGATAATAATTTAATCAGAAGATAACAAGCTAAGGAAATAAGTGGATTAAAACCAATAATTTACATGATAAAATGGAAATAACTCTCTGGAAGTAAAAATCAATCTATGTCAGTAATTAAACGTCATTTTATCAATAATTAAACATGGGATATGTAAAAATGTTTTGCAATACTAAATGTCTCAAAATGGAGTCATTTCTATCTTGGCTTAGAGTGAAAGTGCTGATGCTCTGAGTAATAAGCACATGTATGGAGGGGTGAGGTGATAACACCTCCTGTGACCAGGCACTCCAGGCACCTGACAGAAAAGTGCAACCAAAAGGCAGCTGAAGATGATGACTATGAACAGAGGCCCCCTTCAGAGGGCCATAAAAACCACAAAGAAACTGAAGATGGTCATGATGCTTGCAGAGGCTCTGTCACTGACAACTGTGAGGAGAGAATTCTGGCTCTGAAGCCTCTTCTCTATGACAGCAGCCGCTGGAAGCTCTGCTATGGTGTTCACAGGGAAAACAGATCTGCCAGTGGGTCAGTCAGCATGCTGGCCTCCAGAAGGACTCCCTGCTGTTTGTACTCCTTTTCTCTTATCTCTGCCTGTTTATGTTGGGTATATTTCTATGATTTTGTGTGTGTGAAAGCCATGCAATAAATCAATAAACCTTGAATTTCAAGCATTTAATTGGCTATTGAGTCATTATGAAACCACCAGCACTCTTGCTTCCCCATTTTGAAGTTAGCACAACTAGGCTAATTAGAACCTGACACTAGAACATCGCAGTAAAAAGAAAATGACTGTCAATCAATGACGCTTATAAAAGACTAAACTAAAGCATAATGATAGAGAAATTTGAAAATACAGGAATGCAAGGACAAAAACTATGCAAATTCTACCAGAAGGAATATGAAAATATATAAATATTAAGAAAACATAATTAAAAAGGAACATTAGGCATAAAAAATTTGGCCCCAAAATAAATATACAAACCATACAGTTTCCTAAAAATTAAGATACAGTACATATATATCAATACTGCACTCTTAATCTATAAAGGAAGCATTTAAAGAAATGCAAGTAAGGTGTACAATTTTATAAACATTGAGTAAGATTTTAATATGCCTCTTTGGGGAATTGGCAGATTGAACAATAGTTCCTACTGTTTAGGTTCTTAGTGATGATGACCTAATTTAATATTAGTCTAGCAGTTATCACAGATCCTGGTAGGAAAGCAATTTTATTTATAATATAAAGACAAAATAAAATTATATGTGTAAAAATGTTATTGAAAATCATGTTTCAGGGTATATTAAATGCAAATCAATGAGATGACTTCATTTTAATACTGTTACTAATTAACATTTAATACCATCAAGTTTTGATGACTTGGAGGAAATGAGAGCTCATACATTGGTGACATAAAAATAAATTACTGGCTCCCCAGAGCAAGATGGCTGAACAGGAATAGCTCCAGCCTTCAGCTCCCAGCGCGAGCAGCACAGAAGACAGGTGATTTCTGCATTTTCAACTGAGGTACCGGATTCATCTCACTGGGGAGTGCCAGACAATCAGTACTGGTCAGCTGGTGCAGCCTGACCAGTGAGAGCTGAAGCAGGGCGAGGCATCACCTCACCTGGGAAGAGCAAGGGGAAAGGGAATCCCTTTTCCTAGCCAAGGGAAACTGAGACACACAACACCTGGAAAATCAGGTAACTCTCACCCTAATACTGTGCTTTACCAAGGGTCTTAGCAAACGGCACATGAGGAGATTACATCCCGCACCTGGCCGGGAGGGTCCCACGCCCACACCGTCTCCCTCATTGCTAGCACAGCAGTCTGAAATCTAACTGCAATGCAGCAGCGAGGCTGGGGGAGGGGCGCCCACCATTGCTGAGGCTTAAGTAGGTAAGCAAAGCCTCCGGGAAGCTCGAACTGGGTGGAGCCCACCACAGCTCAAAGAGGCCTGCCTGTCTCTGTAGACTCCACCTCTGGGGACAGGGCATAGCTAAACAAAAAGCAGCAGAAACCTCTGCAGATGTAAATGGCCCTGTCTGACAGCTTTGAAGAGGGCAGTGGCTCTCCCAGCACAGAGGTTGAGATCTAAGAACGGACAGACTGCATGCTCAAGTGGGTCCCTGACCCTTGAGTAACCTGAGAGACATCCCCCACTAGGTGTAGACTGACACCTCACACCCCACACTGCTGGGCACACCTCTGAGATGAAGTTTCCAGATCAACAATCAGACAGCAACACTCGCTGATCAGCAATATTCTATCTTCTGCAGCCTCTGCAGCTGATACCCAGGCAAACAGGGTCTGGAGTGGACCTCAAGCAATCTCCAACATACCTACAGCTGAGGGTTCTGACTTTTAGAAGGAAAACTAACAAGCAGAAAGGACACCCACACCAAAACTCCATCAGTATGTCACCATCATCAAAGACCAAAGGCAGATAAAACCACAAAGATGGGGAAAAAGCAGGGCAGAAAAGCTGGAAATTTAAACCACACTGTGGCGATTCCTCAAGGATCTAGAACTAGAAATACCATTTGACCCAGCCATCCCATTACTGGGTATATACCCAAAGGATTATAAACCATGCTGCTATAAAGACACATGCACATGTATGTTTATTGCAGCATTATTCACAATAGCAAAGACTTGGAATAACCCAAATGTCCATCAGTGACAGACTGGATTAAGAAAATGTGGCACATATACACCATGGAATACAATGCAGTCATAAAAAAGGATGAGTTTGTGTCCTTTGTAGGGACATGGATGCAGCTGGAAACCATCATTCTCAGCAAACTATTGCAAGAACAGAAAATCAAACACCGCATGTTCTCACTCATAGGTGAGAATTGAACAATGAGATCACTTGGACACAGGAAGGGGAACATTACACCCTGGGGCCTATTGTGGGGTTGGCAGAGTGGGGAGGGATAGCATTAGGAGATATACCTAATGTAAATGACGAGTTAATGGGTACAGCACACCAACATAGCACATGTATACATATGTAACACACCTGCACATTGTGCACATGTACCCTAGAACTTAAAGTATAATAATAATTTTTAAAAATTAAAAAAAAAGACAAACCTGACAAGGAAATTTGGTTATTTCTGTGGCCTACAATATCTTAACATAATAACCATAGTTATGTTTGATAGCATATACACAGACATATTAGAATTTTAGAAATTCCATAAAATTTTGGAACACATATTAATATCATTCACTAAAATATAACAAGAAGAAGATTAAACATCTTTTTTTATTTTGACAATGCTTCCCATGTAATTAAACCTGTCACATAATTCTGTTTACCTCTTTTTTGGATGCTTCAGTGGGGCCTCTCTAGCATCTCAAAGTTAAAGGTCAGAAGAGAATTTTGAAGCTGAAATTTGATTTTAAAGTAGCCTATTCAATATGTTAAAGGTTTACAAAACTTTACATTCCCATGCTTTGTTATAACATTTTACCAAAAACATATTTCACTCTCCTCACACATCTTGCATGTAAAACTATCTTTCAGTAGTCTCAATTACTTGTCATAATGTTAACTCTTAGAAATTTTTAATTTTGGTTGAAAACCTGATATGTTATTTTAATTATGTACTAGGTGCAGATAAGGTTTGACTTTTTCCAGCATAGCTACAGGTTTGGCATACTCCACATGTCTCCAGGCCTTACCTAGCTGTAAAGCAGACAAGTTGAACAATTTTCAAGAGCCAAAGAAGCAGTTTATGACCTTAAAGTATTTAGCAAACCTAGTATCTGACCTGCCTAACTTAGACAAAATGTCTTTATTTTACCAATTATCTTTAAAGCTGTTTTTATTTCCCAGAGATTACTAAAGTCATGTGAACTAAAAGGCATGACAGTTTTTATTATTTCAAAACATTTGTTTGAAGCACTTATTTTTCTTTAAGTCAATTAATTATAACTCTTTTATATAAACATCACACGAACAACACATAATTACAGACATACAGAAGACAATTCAGTAGTTGTGAGATTTTTTCATTTGCCAGTTTCTTATTTGGACCACTGGCCTCAGCAAGGAGCCCTTCAAGAAACAGGACTAGAAAAACATAACAGGGCCTAATAAGCAGGCACAGCTGGAAGACAAAAACAGATCCCCAAAATTAAGGGTCCTGTTTTTATACCAGATCCTGGATCCCCAAAAGAGGGAATCAGACCATCTCACATGAGAGTCTTATCTCTCAGTGGGGAGTGGAGGCATTTCCATACTTCTAGGTGGCCAACAACATGCTTCTCTAATCCAAATGTGCAAAGAGCTGAGTATCTTCCCCCACCGATAACTGCCATTAGCTGTCCCCAAAAGGGGACAGCTATGTATTTCCTACATAGTTACTTCACACCAAAGCTCTCTAATAGTGAGAAGTAATTTCTGATGCCCCCAAAACTCATAATCATCAGATAACACAATGCAAAACACAACAGAGCCTGATATGGTTTGTCGCTGTGTCCCCATCTAAATCTCATTTTTTAACTTCCACAAATCCACATGTTGTGGGAGGGACCTGACTGGAGGTGACTGAATCATGGGAGTGGGTCTTTCTCATGCTGTTCTTGTAATGATGAATGGGTCTCACGAGATCTGATGGTTTTAAAAAGGGGAATTTCCCTACACAAGTTCTCTATTTCTTGCTGCCATTCATGTAAGATGTGACTTGCTTCTCCTTGCTTTCCACCATGATTGCAAGGCTTCCCAGTCACATGGAACTGTAAGTCCAATTAAACATCTTTCTTTTGAAAATTGCCCAGTCTCGGGTATGTCTTTATCAGCAGCATGAAAATCGACTAACACAGAGCCCTAGGTTTTAAGAGGGATCTATCTGCTTTTAATTCCTGGGGTTTCATGAGGAAAATAGGGTCTTGTTGCATCTCTTCTTTTTTTTCAAAACAGGGTCTTGTGGCATCTTTTCTGTTTTTCCCTAGTAAGTCCCAGGCTATCAGAAGTTATTTTAGGACCTCTCATGTGTGCATTAAGAGTGGCAAGACTAAATGGAGATAAATAATTCAGTTGAGTGAGAAGAAAAAAAAAAATTAAAGAAAAAAACAAAAAAACAAGACCCAAGAAGAGAAAAACATAAAGGCTTCTAAAATATATCTATAGTTTGGACATTCACTTTTAATTAAGGTGACTTTTACCCATGGGCCTCTATGCATATCCTTTTAAATGTCTTACTATCCAACTTTAGTCACGTCAAGTGCCCAATATTTCTGGCACTGGGACTTTATCAAAGATAACCTCTCAGGTGCTTAAGGAAAGGAAAATTCAAGACAGTTCATGGAGAGGAAGAAAATTAACAAATGACAAAGGTCATGCAGATCACAAACCAGAAAGGACTTATTCCCTAATCCAGGATTAAACCTGGGCTGCCATCGTAAAATGGTGAAGCCTTACCTGCTGAGCTGTAGCATTGGGCAGTCTCTATTTCCCTTCCTAGAAGGAGTCTAGAGTAGTTCATTTTGAGCTTGCAAAGCCTTTTGACTACTCAAGATAATTTTTAGAGCTATAACATGAACCCCAAAATTCCTGTTCTGGATGGTGGAAACTAAGAGAATGTATTGCCGTGTAGTTACAAGGCCAAGCTTCCAGGGACATAAAACAAGATGGAGTCCTCATCCAGTCTTTGTTTCAGGAACTAAAGCAAAGTTTGTTACTGACCAACTTTCTGGGCCATCTTGAGTGGTGAGCTTATAGGGTCCTAAGTTCGTGTCCTATCCTAAGGTACTCTTTATGATAGAACCATGCAGAAAGACACACAAAGCACACCAGATTTGCTACAGCCTAAGACTAGCCTCAGAATTATTTTTCACATTATTCAAAACTTTATAGAAGAAATAAACATGGATTTTTAACATTCATTAAACAGATTTGCACAGAAAGAGACAGTCCAGCAGTTCAATTGGTAAGAAATTCTTACCCCTTTGCCAGCATGTAGGGCCTCTGAGTTTTCTCTCCCGAAAAAAAGAGAAGAGAGAGGAGAACCCAGAAATTCTGACTGGTAGAAAATGTTTATCCTTTTCCCGGCATGTTGGGTTTCTGAGTTCTCTCTCCCAAAAAAAAAAAAGTGAGAGGAGAACCCAGAAAGTCTGACTGGTAAAAAATTATTACCCTTTGCCATCATGTCGAGTTTCTGGATTCTCTCTCCCTGAAAGAAGACTTCTCCCTGAAAGAAGGGTTCTCCCAGAAACTGGACATGCTGGCAAAAGGGTAAGAATTCCTTACAAGTCAGACTTTCTGGTCTCTCTCTTTGTGCAAACCAGTTGAATGAGTGGTAAAATTTACTGTTTATCTCCTCTCTAAAGTTTTGATTAATGTGAAAAATAATTCTGAGACTAGTATTAAGCTGTAGTAAATCTTGTGTGCCTTGTGTGTCTTTCTGTATGGTTTTGTCATAAAGAGTACCTTAGGATAGAATATGGCTTAGGACCCCGTAAATTTGCTGCTCACGATGGTCCAGCAAGCTGGTCAGTAACAAACTTTGCTTCAGTTTCCTGAAACAAACAAACAAAAACAGCTAGATGAGGTCTCCATCTTGTTTTATGTCTTTGCGAGCTTGACCTTGTAACCACATGGTGGTACTTTCTCTTAGTCTCTACCATCCATCCTCAAAAATTTTGAGGTTCATGTTATAGTTAACTCTAAAAATTATCTTGAGTATTTAAAAGCCTTTGCAAGCTTAAAATTAACTAATATTAGATATGAGCATTTATAGATAAGAACAATTCCACAATTTTTAGAAACATATTTTCCCATATCATAACCCTTTCTTAATTGGAAATTACTCAGATATTCAATGAGCATCAAAAATAGTTTTAATATTTTAATTTACACAAAAAATTTACCTGAAACATTTATCCCACTTAATGCACTCAATTCTTTTATTTTTAACAATTCATCTAGACTACTTCTGTAAGCTGAGATATTAGACACCATCATTTAAAGTTAGCTATTTCTTTGTTAACCATGTTTTTAATAGCCAGTGAATATCAGGTGCTCACCTAAACCTAAGTAAGAGCCTCAATGTTAAATACATAGGTATTGTTGCCAATAACTCAGATTTAGCTAACATTAAGTTACTCTCATTTGTCCAAAAAAAAAAAAGGCATGCAAACAAAGATCATTTTGTTTTGGCTGGGTTTATAGTTTTATAACCTTCTATGCCAAGCCCTGACATTTCAAAATATCTAATAGAGACAAATATAAAGTCCAGACAAAAATGTATGCTGGTAATTCTGAAAGTATTTCTATTTTTATTTTACCAATAATTTTAAAACCAGTTTGTTTAGGAAAGTTATACTTAAATCATGTGAACTTGAAAATTGCTTAGATTTATTTACTTAATTTATGAGTACTCTTTTACTTATAAGCTAATTTGGTAGACACAACATAAAACAATAAATGTATATACAAATAAACACATCTAGACACATATACACACACACAAAGATCCAATAGATTTTACCTTGTAACCCTAGCCATGAGATAGCAATACAAGCTCACTGGTTTTACTATGTTTACTCCAATAGGTAATCCAATGAAGTCTGTGAACCAAAATTTGGGGTAAAGCAGTTTCCATGGCAGTTTGATTTTTAAAGGTCAAACCTTCCCTGACTCACCAGTTTTACTTTGTTTACTCCAATAGGTAATCCAATGAAGTCTGTAAACCAAAATTTTGGTTAAAGCAGTTTCCATGGCAGTTTGATTTTTAAAGGTCAAACCTTCCCTGATTCCAAAGAAGAGTAGAGCTCAATACCACCAAAGGGGAACATCACATGCTAGCCAGGCCTGACTCTGCTAAGAACAGCAACAGAAAAGCCTGGATACCCGCAACTCCATTCCACTTTCCCATTCAACAGAAAACACCAGATTCCAACCAATACTGGGGCCAAGCGGTATTGGAACTGCAAGAGAAAATTCTAAGGAGGGCTTAATACCAGGCCTTAGAACTTCTGCCATGGGTGGCCCCTTTGAAGAGGTTGAGGTCTGGAGTTGGATCCCCCAGTGCATTCTCTTTTGGGATCCAGTCTTAGAGTGTCAGACATCTCTGACCTTAGTTGGGCATCAGTGCTGCTTTGTATGTTTTCCCTCCAGAGGCAATGGCCTACTGTGAGCTTTCCTTTTGTCCCTGGACGAAGGCCTTGAGGTCAGGTGAATATGGCAGATGAGGCAAAACTTTATAGCTCAATTCATTCAACATTTGAAGAGTTGGTTGTGCAATGTGCAGTTGGGCATTGTCATAGAGAAGAACTGGGCCCTTTCTGTTGACCAATGCCAGCTGCAGGTGTTGCAATTTTTGGTACAACTCATCAATTTGCTGAGTTACTTCGCAGATGTAATAGTTTCACCGGGATTCAGAAAGCTGTAGTGGATCAAACCGGCAGCAGACCACCAAATACTGCCCATGGCCTTCTTTTGGTGCAAGTTTGGCTTTGAGACATGCTTTGGAGCTGTTCTCAGTTCAACCACTGAGCTGGTCATCGCCGGTTATTACATAAAATCCACTTTTCATCACATGTCACAATCTGATTGAGAAATGGTTTGTTGTTGTTGCATATAATAAAATAAGCCAACACTTCAAAATGACAATATTTTTTTATTTTCACTCAGCTCATAAGGCGCCCACTTATCGAACTTTTTCACCTTTCCAATTTGCTTCAAATACTGAATGATCATAGAATGGTCAAATGACGAATGACAGTAGAATTATTGACATTGAGTTCTTCAGCAACTTCTCATGTAGATGTAAGAGGATCAGCTTCCATGATTGCTCTCAATTGGTCGTTGTCAGTTTCCACTGGCTGACCACTATGCTCCTCATCTTCAAGGATCTCATTTCCTTTGCAAAACTTCTTGAACCACCACTGCACTCCACATTCCTTAGCAGTTCCTGGAACAAATGAATTGTTGATAATGTGAGTTGTCTCTGCTGCTTTACAACCCATTTTGAACTCGAATAAGAAAACTCCTTGAATTTGCTTTTTTTCTAACATCTTTTCCATAGTCTTAAATAAATATAAAATAAACAGCAAGTATTAAGTCATTAGCAAAACAAATCATAAAGTGAGAAATGCACATTAAAACAATGTATAATATAATCACATTCATTTAAGAATGTATTCCAATATCAAATGACAAATTTCAACAATGCAAAAACTGAAATTACATTTGCACCAATCTCAGGGTTTTTTTTTCCATTTCCAATTTTCCCAACAATAAAACAACCTTCATTGTTTTTTGGGTTTTTTGGTTTAGTTTTTGAGTCAAGGTCTTTCTCTGTCATCCAGGCTGGAGAGCGTGGCATAATCATGGCTGACTCCAGCCTCAACATCCTGGGGGCCAATGTTCTTCCCAAGTAATTAGGACCACAGGCATATGCCACCACATCCTGCTAAATATTTGTTTTTAGAGACAAGGGTCTCACTATGGTACACCGGCTGGTCCCCAAAGTCTGAATGTGTGATGAAACATAGATTCACACATTTTTGAGGGGGTGGGATTCCTGAGAGACTAGTTTCTGCCTTACCTGTTTTGAACCACTAACAGAACCTGACATATTCTAGATGCCTGGGGCCACATAGAAAAACAACAATAACAAAAGTGTTGGGAAATGTGCTACTCTCCAGAGGTCACACAGTGCAGCAGAAAGAAACCATGGAGAGTAGAATATTGTGGGTTTTTAAAAACAGAAATTGGAAAATCCACCTAATTGGGAATTTACACACACTAGTTACAAAAGAATCTGTCTACCTAGGCTAATTGATGAAAGTCTTCCCCTGTATGAAGCCAGTATGTAAATACTAGGAGAGATGAATATTTTTTCAAATGTGCAGATACCAACACAAAATGTCAGTGAACAGAAGAAATGGGAAAATATGGTCCAAACAAAGATTAAAATAAACCTTGAGGAACTAACGTTACAGAAATGGAGGTATATGGATTTTGTGACAAATAATTCAAAATGGAGTGACATTGGCAAGATGACTGAGTAGAGGTGCCTATCACCCCCTGGCACATGCACAAAGACCAAAACAATAAATAAACAACCACATTTTGACTAGAGTACCTGAAGGAGAACACTGGAATACAGTAGGGATTGGTAAAAGTTGTGTAGAACATGGACGTTTGGGGCTGCTGCATAGAAGAGGGAACAATATATCCAACCTTTGCCATTCCATCTCCTCAGGTGGGATCAGAAACAAGAGAGACTCTTCTTGGGGGAAAAGATAAGTAGGAGGCCCACAAGAGACCCCATGGAAGCTGCAGGCACCTATAGTCATTGCTACTGGAGAACACTTTAGTCCTCACTGGCCTTGGGCCTAGTCTAGTGAACTTCCAGGAGTTCTTTGGCTGCATTACTCCAGAGAAAGCACCCACATTGTGCCTCCTCCCCCATGGGATCCCAGCTGCTGCTATATGACTCCATCTTGCAATGAAAGCCACTGCTGGAGTGTGTACTTTCCTGTGGACCAGTAGCCACTGCATCGCCCAATTGCTGAGCTCTGCTGTGACTATACTACACTCATATAGTTTCATCCCATCTCCCACCAAGCAGCTGCAGTTCTTTACCCGTGGGAATAAACTGACTAGGAAGCACTCTCTTTCCCATCCCAACAACTGCAGTGCCGCAACACTGGCTACTCAGACATTAGGCCCAGTAGACCAGCAATGACCACAGCATCTCAGCCCATATAGTGTCGTGCCTCCCAAGGAACAGACAGTGCTGCCTAGCCAGGAGGTCATGCCCAACCCAAGAACACAGCCCCTGTGCACCTGCCTCCAGCAGGGAGGCTGTGCCTGACCTGGAAGAATAGCCGGCACACACCCTTGGCATATGGAACAACCTGGTGCTCCTAGCTCCAGTGGGGAGGCCATGCCTGACCCAGCAGAAAAGCTACACTAAAACCTACAGTCTTGGTCACTAAGGCACTCACAGGCATTGCTGACATTGACTGCAAATTAACGTACTACAGAGGGATTACACTACTGTGTCCACCCAGAACCAAAGCCAATGACCCTACTCAATTAACATATCTGTGTTCTGTAAATGTATTTGTTTACCCAGAAAATTTATCCTTCGGAACTGAGGAAGAAATAAAGTCATCTTTGCCAGACAAGCAAAAGCTGAAAGAATTCAGCACCACTGGATCAGCCTTGCAAGAAATGCTTAAAAAAGTGCTTTAGTCAGAACCATAAAGATGTTAATTACTGCAATACAACCAGATTATCAGCATAGAACTCCCTGGTAGAGCTAAACTCATAATTAAGTTCAGAATATTCCATTACAGTAATGGTGGTATATAATCTTTCAAATCATTAGTATGAAGGTTGAAAGTCAAAATATCCAATAATAGCTATTTCAGTTTTCATCTATTCTTGTGTAAATTTCAGGCTACTTCATTCCCTGAAAACTCTACAGGTATTAATAAAAGTTATAATTTTGTTTATTACCCAGCTTTTTTGTGTTCTTGCTTTTGGAGTGACACTTCAAACTTTCTGGAAGAAACAAGAAGCCCTTAACATTGTATTGAGATGAGTGGTAATTTTAAGTTTTGGTGATGTTCTATTCATCATTTTTTCCTTTTATTTATTATTTATTTTTTAGAGACAGGGGCTCACTATGTTGCCTAAGCTGGTTTCAAACTCCTGGCTGGGCTCAAGCAATCCTCCACCTTGGTATCCCAAAGTGCTGGGATTATAAGCATGAACCACTGCATCTGGATCCTTCATAATTATATCCTTATGTAATTGATCTACAAAATTTTTGAAGATTATGTAAACTTTCCTCCTTTAATTAAAGCAAGATTTCCCATCTCTGACTTCGCAAGAGTGAAAAGAAATGTTCTAATTGCCTTATGCAAGTGAAGATAATAACAACCTGTCACTTATCATTTGCAAGATTCAGACAGCCAAGTATAAAGGAGTCCCTGGAGAACCCCCAACCAGCCTGAAAACTGGCAGTAGTGCACACTGGGGTGGAGCCTCAGGAAGTTATCCCCATTTGCAGGTGGGAGGAGCCTGGCCTCTCCTGTTCCAGGATGGTAACCTGAGATTTAATCTGTGAGGCAGGAAGCCTACTAGGAGGGCTCTCACTTTGCTGGGAGTCCCTGTTTCCCTTTTCTTCCTTTTCACACAATAAACCCTGCTTTTCTCACCCTTCAAAGTGTCTGCAAGACTAATCGTTCATGGTCATGTGACAAGAACCTGGCTTTTAGCTGAACCAAGAAGAAAGTCCTACTACAAGATGCAGCATGTTCTTTTACAACACAATAGTTGGCAGTACCATATTCATAAGTAGAGATTAAGAACAGTCACAGAATATCAGCATGAATAAGATGTTCTATTAGGATTCAGAATTCCAATAAGCCAATTGAGAAAACTTCATTCCTTGCCTCCCAGATTCCTGTCACTAAGGGAGGAAACTACCCCTCATATTGTCTTATGCCCAATTTCTGCCTCCAAAGAAAGAAGAAGTAAAAACTAAAAGGCAGAAATGAAATCCACAGGCAGACAGCCCAGCGCCACACCCTGGGCCTGGTAGTTAACAATCAACCCCTGACCTAATCAGTTATGTTATCTATAGATTACTGCCATTGCATGGAAAAACACTGTGAAAATCCCTGTCCTGTTCTGTTCCATTGTAATTACCAGTGCATGCAGCTCCCAGTCATGTACCTTCTGCTTGCTCAATTGATCATGACCCTCTCATGTGGACCCCCTTAGAGTTGTAAGCCCTTAAGAGGGACGGGAATTGCTCACTCGGGAAGCTCAGTTTTTGAGACTGAGTCTTGCTGATGCTCCCGGCTGAATAAAGCCCTTCTTTCTTTAACTTGGCATCTGAGAGGTTTTGTTTGCAGCTCATGCTGCTACATTGCTTGGTTCCCTGACCAGGAAGTGAAGTGATTAATGGGAAGTTGAGGTAGCCCCTTAGGTGGCTTAGGCCTGCCCTGTGGAGCAGGAGACTCTGGCCAGCTTGAGTGGCATGGATCCTGAGAGTGCTCCAGGGTAGGCAATTGTTCGGGTGGAATGCCTTGCCAGAGCAGCACATGGCAGGCCCCTGTGGAGGATCAGCACAATGGCTGAACCCCAGGAAGGAACTGGCACTTGGAGTCTGGACATCTGAAACTTGTTAAGACTGGTCTTTGGAACTTGCCCACTCCATTTGAGTGGAAGCGTGGCCTGATCATCCATGACGTGCCTGTACTGGCCCTTTGGTCTTTGTTTTTGACTTGACTTGGATTGCTTGATAAGTTGGTTTTGGTTTTGACCTGGCTTGGATTTCTTGATACTATGATTTTGGCTTTGATTCTGGTTTGGTATAAACTGTAAAACACTGTGTGTGTGCCCTTTTTACCTGTTCTTTGTTTTGTGGTGCACAAGTGGTGTGAGTGTGGTGTTTTGTCTTGAAGAAGCATGGGCCAGACACAAAGTAAGCCCACCCTACTAGGAACTACGTTGAAAAATTTCAAGAAAGGATTTAAGGGAGATTACAGTGTTACTAGGACATCAGGAAAACTTAGAACTTTGTGTGAAATAGGCTGGCCAGCATTAGAGGTGGGTTGGCCATCAGAAGGAAGCCTGGACGGGTCCCTTGTTTCAAAGGTATGGCACAAGGTAACCTGTAAGCCAGGGCACCCAGACCAGTTCCCGTACATAGACACTTGATTACAGCTGGTTTTAGACCCCTTCCCGCACAGTGGTTGAGAGAACAGCAGCATAAGTGGCTGGCAGAGAGGAAAGACCAGCAGAGATGGAAAGAGGAAAGAGACAGAGAGGAAAAGAGGCAAAGAGAGAGAGGAAGAGACAGAGAGACAAAGAGGAAGTTGAGGAGAAAAAGAGAGAGAAAGAGAGGAAGAGACAGAATCAAAAAGAAAGTCAAAAAGAAAGACAGAAAGTCAAAGAAAGAAAGAAAGAAACAGAGAAATATACATGTAGTTAATAAAAAACAGTGTACCCTATTCCTTTAAAAGTCAGGGTAAATTTAAAACCTATAATTGATCATCGAAGGATTCTCCATAACCCTATAACACCACTTTGTTGTCAGTGTAAACAAGGGCATATCCCGAAAGAACTGAAGCCACTGATAACCAGTAGCCTTCCTATCAAAAAATCCTTAACCTAGTAACCCGTGGATGGCCCAGATGTATTCAACCTGTAGTGGCAACTGCTTTGCTAACATAAGAAAATAAAAAAATAACTTTTAGAGGAAATCTCATTGTTAGCACACTTCACCAGTTCAGAATTATCCTAAGGGGGGGGGGGGAAGGATGATTTAACATTAACCACTGAAAATTCTCTTAACCCAGAACTTTTCCTAACAGGGCATCTAAATCTTAATTACCATACAAAGGTCCGACCAGACCTAGGAGGAACTCCCTTCAGGACAAGATGATCGATGGTTCCTCCCCAGTAATTGAAGGGAAAAAAAAAAGCCATCTATAGCAATTCTAAGTTAATTTGGACAAAACAAGGTCTTATTAATAGCAAAGGATAATTAAAATCCTAAACTCACAAGGTTTAAACAAAAGTAAAGTCTGCTAAAAGTTAACAGTGTAACATGTATTATAGTAATTTCTAATCTTGTGGCCTTAGACAGTCTAGGCCACAGACATAAAGGAAGTTCACTTTGGAAAAGAATGGCTATCATCCTCAAAAAAAAGGGGGGGAAAAACGGGGGGTGGGTGCAGAATTTATGTAAAAAGAGTGTTATATGGTAAATTCTTGTCCTGAAATAAATTAACTGGTTGTTTAAATAAAGAAATGTTTGTAATAAGTCAGAAAGTTGAGGCATGTCGAAAAATTGTCTGCAAAGGTCGTGAAAGAGAAAAATGTTATAAAAAAAAGAATTTATGCAAGAAATGTTGTATAATTTAAAAGCTACTAGGCTTCCTGAATGTAAAACTACTGAAAAAAACAGTTTATACTCAAGGTGTATAAACTTATAATCCTTTGGTAAAAGGATTATAAGAAGGTATAAGAATATAAATTTTTACCTACATTACAGGTTAAAAAAATTATTGTTTTGAAGGTTTAAGCAAGTTTTAAAACATTAATTGTAAAGAAAATTCTGTGTGTAAACATGTTAGTTAAAGTTAAAGGGGTATCATCCAATTTCTCTGTGAACTGGACATTAAAGTAAAAATGCAACGGGTTTCTCTTAAAGCACTAACCTGCTCTTGAACAAAGATTATAAAAGGTTAAAAAGAGTCTATAAAAATCTTACCTTATGGTCAGACATTAAAAATTGAATAAATATGTACACTAAGTTTTATTAAAACTAAGTTTAACATTAATAACACACTAATATAAAGGTGAAATTTAGCTTATCTCATATAAAAATCATACAGGAAGCATTGTCAAATATAAAATGGTGTTTGGCTTCTTTGGTCCAAAACTAATAAAAACTAATAAAAATAGATGCTAAAGGAAATCTCTCAGTAGAAAGGCACCAAGGACTGTAAAGTCCACTGCTGATGTCCCCACATTTAAAACAAAAGGTCAATTTGTTAGAAATTATATACTTGTTTTATCTTCCACTTTCCTTTCCCTCAAAACTCAAAGTCTTTTAGCACATGTACCACCCCTAGACTTTCTAGTAAACCAGCACCAGTCTGAAGATCATGTTCTCATCAAAGGGTGGAAAGAAAGGAAACTCAAGCCAGCCTAGGAAGGACCCTACCTTGTGCTGCTAACCACCGAGACTGCTGTTCGTACAGCAAAAAAAGGATGGACTCATCACAACCAAGTCAAGAAAGCACCACCCCCTCCAGAGTTGTAGGCCATAGTCCCAGGGGAAAACCCTATAAAACTAAAGCTAAGAAAAATTTAACTCTTTCATCTATTATAAACTCTTCTTCTTTCCTTGCTCTATTGCTGATCATTCAGTTATTAACATAACCAAGTCAATTTTACTTCAAACTATTGCATTTAATGCTTGCCTTGTTATACCCTGTGGGGCCTTGCCAAGTCAAAGACGGCTCTCTACTTCAGAAAAGTACCTCTGTCCCTCCTGACTCTCCTCAGACTAGACATTAGTCAATTAGGACCATTTAATCTGGGGAAATTTCAATAAAGACTCCAGTGTCAACCAGGAGTCTTGCTCCCCAATGTAGAGCTTTTATGCCTTAGTTGGTCCAACATTCTGTGGACCACTAAAGAGCAAGGATGGACTGCCCCAACCAGTTTTTGTAATTTCCTAAAATCGTACATTCATTTCACTAGAGGATCATAGAAGTTAAAGACTTAAAACAAACTTTGGTGATTAAGACAGGATACCAAGATGCAAATGCCTGGTTGGAATGGATCAAATATTCCACTGCACGTTAAACAAAAGCAATTGTTATGCTTGTGCACATGGCAGGCCAGAGGTCCAAACTGTCCCCTTTCCACTAACGTGGTCCTGCAGTCAACCAGGTATGGGCTGCATGGTAGCTCTTTTCCAGGATTCTACAGCCTGGAGTGATAAGTCATGCCAAGCTCTCTCTGCTATATCCCAAAGTCTGGCACCCTGTGGGTCCATCTCCCAACACTAAGTTCACTTTGCGTCTCTCACAACAGGGAGGAAACTTAGCATTCCTTGGAGACCTGAAGGGATTCAGTGAGCTTAAGAATTTTCAAGAGCTTATCAATCAATAAGCCCTTGTTCATCCCCAAGCGGATGTGTGGTGGTATTGCCGTGGACCTTTACTGGGCACTCTGCCAAATAACTGGAGTGGCACTTGTACTTTAGTCCAATTGGCTATCCCTTTCCCTCTTGCATTTCATCAACAAGAGGGAGGAAAAATAAGACATCGAAAAGCAAGAGAAGCCCCTTATGGGTCTTTTAACTCTCGCATCTATTGAGACACAATTGGAGTCCCACGGGGAATACCAGATCAATTTAAAGCTTGAAATCAAATGGCTGCAGGATTTGACTCAATATTTTGGTGGGTGACAGTTAATAAAAATGTAAATTGGACAAACTACATCTATTACAACCAACAGTAATTAGCTTTTCATGAGTTAAAAGAAAAGCTCATGTCGGCCTCAGCCCTGGGGCTACCTGACCTGACAAAACTCTTTACGCTCTATGTGTCAGAAAGAGAAAAAATGGCAATTGGAGTTTTAACCCAGACTGTGGTGCCCTGGCCAAAGCCAGTGGCCTATCACTCAAAACAACTAGACAGGGTTTCCAAAGCCTGGTCCCCATGTCTAAGGGCCCTGGCAGCAATGGCCCTGTTAGCACAAGAAGCAGATAAAATAACCCTTGGGCAAAACCTGAATATAAAGGCCTCCTATGCTGTGGTAACTTTGATGACTACCAAAGGACATCATTGGCTAACAAATGCTAGATTAACCAAGTACCAAAGCTTACTATATGAAAATCCCCACATAACCATTGAAGTTTGCAACATGCTAAACCCCGCCACCTTGCTCCTGGTATCAGAGAGCCCAGTTGAACATAACTGTGTAGAGGTATCAGACTCAGTTTATTCTAGTGGGCCCAACCTCTGAGACCGTCCTTGAACATCAGTAGACTGTGAGCTGTACATGGGCAGGAGCAGCTTCGCCAACCCTTGCAAAGTGACTCTGAAGAAGATGACAAGCCCTGCTCCAGTCACACCTGGACTGGTCCACACATGGCTGAAACTTGAGAAAACGGATTGCGGGACCCATTTTCCTTAAAATTTGGACTTGTACAATAAGGACTTCAACTGACCTTCCTCAGACTGAGGACTGTTCCCAGTGTATACATCAAGTCACTGAGGTAGGACAAAAAGTTGCTACAATCCTATTATTTTATGGTCATTATAAGTGTACCAGGACTCTAAAATGAACTTGTTTGTATAATGCTATTCTACACAAGGTATGTAGCCCAGGAAATGACCAACTTGATGTGTGTTATGACCCATCTGAGCCCCCCATGACCACAGTTCTTGAAATAAGATTAAGGACTGAGGACTGGCGAGGGCTCATAAATGATATGAGTAAAGTGTTAGCCAAAACAAAAGAAAAAGGAGTGCCCAAACAAGTCACCTTGAAGTTTGATGCCTGTGCTGTCATTAATAGTAATGTTAGGAATAGGATGTGGTTCTCTTATTTAGGAAAGAGGCTATATGACAGAAAATAAGTACATTTGTCATGAACTAGGACTGTGTGGAAATGAATGTAGATACTGGTCTTGTGACATTTAGGCTACTTGGATAAAAAATGAAAAGGATTTTGTCCACCTTCAGAAAGGGAAAAGTGGCCCTTCCTGTACCAGTGGTCAATGTAACCCCTTAGAACTAGCAATAACCAACCCCCTTGATCCTCACTGGAAAAACGGGGAGTGTGTAACCATAGGAATTGATGGGGCTGGACTGGATCCTTGAGTAAATATCGTGGTTTGAGGAGTTTATAAATGCTCTCCTGAGCCAGTGTTTCAAACCGTCTATGATGAACTGAATGTGCCAGTACCAGAAATTCCAGGAAAAACAATAAATGTGTTTTTTCAATTAGCCAAGCATGTAGCACAGTCTCTCAATGTCACTTCATGTTATGTATGTGGAGGAACTGTAATGGGAAATCAATGGCCATGGGAAGCACAAGAATTAGTACTTAGAGACCCAGTTCCTGATGAATTCCCAGCTCAAAAGAATCACCCTGATAACTTCTGGGTCCTAAAAGCCTCAGTCATTAGACAATACTGTATAGCAAGAGTGGGGAAGGTCTTCACCTTTCCTGTGGGAAGACTCAGCTGCCTTGGGCAAAAACTGTATAATAATACTACAAAAACAGCCACCTAGTGGAGTTCAAACCACACTAAGAAAATTCAATTTAGTCAATTCCCAAAGTTGCAAACCATGTGGACCCACCTGGAGTACCACCAGGACTAGACAGCCCCCACTAGATTATACTGGATATGTGGACATAGAGCTTACACCAGATTACCCAACCAGTGGGCAGATAGTTGTGTTATCGGCACTATTAAACCATCTTTCTTCCTACTGCCCATAAAGACAGACGAACTCCTGGGCTTCCCTGTCTATGCTTCCCACAAAAAGAGAAGCATAGCCATAGGAAATTGGAAAGATGATGAATGGCTCCCTTAGAGAATCATACAATGTTATGGGCCTGGTACTTGGGCACAAGACAGCTCATGGGGATACCAGACCCCTATTTACATGCTCAACCGAATCATACGGTTACAAACTGTCTTAGAAATAATCACTAATAAGACTGGCAGAGCCTTGACTATTCTGGACTAGCAAGAAACTCAGATGGGAAACGCTATCTATCAAAATAGATTGGCTCTTGACTACTTGCTAGCAGCTGAAGGTGGGGTCTGTAGGACATTCAACCTTACTAATTGCTGTCTACATATATTTGATCAAGGGCAAGTAGTTGAAGACATAGAGATATGACAAAACTGGCGCATGTGCCCGTGCAAGTGTGGCATGGATTTGATCCTGGGGCCATGTTTGGAAAATGGTTCCCAGTACTAGGAGTATTTAAAACTCTTATTATAGGAGTCATAATAGTAATAGGAACTTGCTTACTGCTCCCTTGTTTGCTACCTGTACTTCTTCAAATGATAAAAAGCTTCATCACTACCTGAGTTCACCAAAATGCTTCAGCACAAGTGTACTATATGAATCACTATCAATCTGTCTTGCAAGAAGACATGGGTAGTAAAAATCAAAGTGAGAACTCCCACCAGTGGGTGAAGTTCTCAACGTTGGGGAATAAGGGATATCACCCCTCATATTGTCTTATGCCCAATTTCTGCCTCCAAAGAAAGAAGAAGTAAAAACTAAAAGGCAGAAATGAAATCCACAGGCAGACAGCCCAGTGAAACACCCTGGGCCTGGTAGTTAAAGATCGACCCTAACCTAATCGCTTATGTTAGCTATAGATTACAGACATTGCACGGAAAAGCACTATGAAAATCCTTGTCCTGTTCTGTTCTGTTCTAATTACCAGTGCGTGCAGCTCCCAGTCACGTACCCCCTGCTTGCTCAATTGATCACGACCCTCTCATGTGGACCCTCTTAGAGTTGTAAGCCCTTAAGAGGGACAGGAATTGCTCATTTGGGGAGCTCAGTTTTTGAGACGTGAGTCTTGCTGATGCTGTCGGCCGAATAAAACCCTTCCTTCTTCAACTCGGTGTCTGAGGGGTTTTGTCTTCAGCTCGTCCTGCTACATCACAATCCCTGAAAACCATTATGTATAGAGGGATACTTTTCAACCTGGGTTGCATAATGCAATCATCTGGGAAAACTTTTTTAAAAATCTAGTGGCATTCTCTCCTTCAAAGTAGTTCTGAAATATTCCACAGATTAGTTTGGTTGTTTTTTGTTTCCTTGCTTTGTTTTGCTTTTGGTTTATTTTTTCAGACAGGGTCTTTCTCTGTCATCCAGGCTGGAGCACACTGGCACAATCATGACTCACTGCAGCCTCAACCTCCTGGGCTCAAGCAATCCTCCCACCTCAGCCTCCCAAGTAATTAGGACCACAGGTGCATGCCACCACATTCTGCTATTATTATTATTATTATTATTATTATTATTATTATTATTATTATTTTGTAGAGACAAGGGTCTTACTGTATTGCCCAGGCTGGTCTCAAACTCCTGGGCTCAAGTGATCCTCCTGCCTTGGCCTCACCAAGTTTTGGGATTCCAGGCTTGAGCCACTACACCTAGTCCTGATGACTTTCAAATATGTAGGCTGGGTGGAGAATGTGATATAGAGGCCTTCAAAAAGTACAGAGTGGATGTGTTGAGGAGATAGAAAAAGAGTTATAGGTAATAACAATTTCAGAGTAAAAGTAATCATACTATGTTAAAAACATTTTAATCGGGGTTACCTACACTCCAATAATTTATCTGGATTAATGCCTCTTGAGCTGCATAGACACTTCTAGTTCTGTTTTGGGATATCTTACTGAAATTGTTTTAGTCACAGTAAACATGACTCTGACAGTGGATATTCTTTGTAATCTCTCTCCAGAGTCTCTTCACTTGTCTTGGCACCCATTTTGCTTGGCTGTATGTATTGGACACTAAGTTAGATTCACTCACAAGCTCCTACACCCAACAAGGGCTTTACTTGAAATAATTGAAGAAGAGAAAGATACTAGACTCAGGAACTCAGATGAGTGGTTAGATTTAGGGATTTTGACTGCACTGAAACTTCATTCTATTGACATGGTCAGATCTCAGGTGTGTCATTTTTGGGGAGTTTTCTCAAGATTTCTCAGTATTCATTCTTATATTTGGGAGACCAGGTCCTCCTATGAAGTTCTCAGACTGTCTTCTGAGAGGCTTCACCTAAGGATACAATCCCCAACATCATTTCTGCTTTGCATATAAAGGATAATTATAGACAAAGGAATCTGTTAAAGGAAGTTTAATGACATTCTTTCCATAACATAAGCAATTAGAAGAAATGGCAGAGTTTTATCATAGACTCCAGAGACTCTTCTAAGAGCATATCAGGGTGTATAGACCAGGGGTCAGTTCTCTAAGCACTTTTTAATATTATAGAATAATTCACTTCTCTACCTCAGTTACTTGGTTAACCTGCCTGTTTTCTTAAAGGGAATGGCAGCAAAAAGCTTAAAAGCAAGAAGTCAGCTTCTTTGTTCTAAGTGCATCAAAGAAAGAAAGAAGGAAGCTGAGATATTGTGTTGTACACCCTGAGGGTTGTGACTTCAGTGTGTAGCGTGTATTGGGACAACCAAAGGGAAGAGGGAATCAAAGATAATACATAAGCTTCAGACATATCAAAGTGCCTCTTAAATATAACCTACACAGGATTCCATAGGTACCTTCAAATCAGCCTCAAAAAACAAACAAACAAACAAAAAACAAACTTACGCATTTACAGTCACCACATTATTTTGCCCTTATTTATTTATTTATTTATTTATTTTGAGACATAGTCTTGCCCTGTCGCCCAGGCTGGAGTGCAGTGGCATGATCTCGGCTCACTGCAACCTCCGTCTCCCAGGTTCAAGTGATTCTACTGCTTCAGATTCCTGAGAAGCTGGGATTACAGGTGCGTGCTACCACACCCAGCTAATTTTTGTATTTTTAGTAGAGACGGGGTTTCACCATGTTGGTCAGGCTGGTCTAGAACTCCTGACCTCATGATCTGCCCACCTCGGTCTCCCAAAGTTCTGGGATTACAGGCATGAGCCACTGTGCCTGGCCTATTTCCCTCACTTTTAAAAAGTTGCTCTTCTCTGAAGCCGTAGCTCAAATAATACTCTCTCCCTTTGCCTGGTCAGTCAAATGCCGAAATCTGGGAGACATCCTGCAACTCCTCATTTCCTTCCACTCCATCATTCTATCAGTTCTACTTCCTAAATAGATTCCAAATCAGTTGTACATCATCTGCTTTGCTACTATTTTAGTTTAAGCTCTCATTGTATTCTTTGCAGATTATACAGACACATACACAAACATATGAGAATATTTCATATATATGGGAATTGTTCAGCCATTGTGGAAAGCAGTGTGGTGATTTCTCAAAGAGTTTAAAGCAAAATTACCATTCAACCCAGCAATACCATTATTAGGTATACACACCCAAAGAAGCATAAATCATTCTACCATAAAGAAACATGGACGTGGATGTTCATCGCAACACTATTCCCAATAGCAAATACATGGAATCAACCTAAATGCCCATTAATGGTTGACTAGATAAAGAAAATGTAGTACATATACACCATGGAATGCTACGCAGCCATAAAGAAGAACAAGATCATGCCCTTTGCAACAACATGGATGGAGCTGGAGGCCTTCATCCTAAGTGAACTAATACAGGAACAGAAAAGCAAATACTGCATGTTCTCACTTATGAGTGGGAGCTAAACAATGAGAACACATGAGAAAGAAGGGAATAACAATGGAGCCTACTTGAGGGTGGTGGTTGGGAGGAGGGAGAGGACTGAAAACTTTCTGTTGAGTACTATGCTTATTAGCTGGGTGACAAAATAATCTATAAACCAAACCCCTATGATATGCAGTTTACCCTTATAACAAACCTGCACATGTACCGCTGAACCTAAAAGTTAAAACAATTCAAAAAATAAAAATAACAATACAACAAAAATAATACAAATAAAATTAATAAAGTATAGCAACTATTAACATAACATTTTACATTGTTTTGGGTATTATGAGTAATTTAGAGGTGATTTATCATGTACGGGAAGATGTGCAAAGGTTCTACGCAAATATTATGCTATTTTATAGAAGGGATTTGAGTGTCCTCAAATTTTGACAACCTTGTGGATCCTGGAACAATTCACCTGAGCATACTAAGGGATGATTGTACATATACAGGTGGGTTATCATTTGTACATATACATGTATTGTATATATATACACACAGGAATATGCACATAAACCTAAGCATGTGAACATATAATTCCATAAACATAGATCCATAAACATGTGTAATCATTTGTAAATATATGAGACATGTTCATGTTTATATATGTACTTATGTATATTGCTATATGTTATATATATTTATGCATTTATATTACCTATATTATCTATAAATAGATACTTTCATATGTGAGACTTAAGTAATAATATATACACTTAAGTATATGTCATATATAGTTCTTAAAATTACACTCTTCATAATTTAATCTTTGTTTCTCTCTTCAGCTCACCTCTAACCCTTCCCTTCCATCCTAACTCCCATTCCAGCTACAGTAAACTTCTTGAAAATTTCTGAGTTCCCCATCTTCTCTCCTGTGTCTTTCAAAGTGTTGCTTTCTCAACTTGGAAAGACTACTTGAATCCTTTTCTTAACTGGGCTAACGGGTAATTTTATTTCATGACCCCTCTCAGCCATTATTAGCTCCTTAAAGCCTTCCTTGAATGCTTCATTTAGTGTCTTTTATTTGTGTTTCCACGGCTCCCATTCTTTCCTCTCCAGGTGCAGGTATAACATTCAAAATAAATTTATTATAGCTCTTTTGTTCAATGCCAATTACATGAAATATATACATCAGATTCTGTCTTGCTTTCCTTCAGTGTGGCATGTCATGTCAGTAGGTGCATACTGCCAGGTGTAATCTGAAGTCGACAAAGAGTTCTGCCCACAGGTTGAAGCAGCCAGTCCCCTGGGAATTTCCCTTGGCCTGGAACATAAGAATTAGGCTGGCATAATCAAGTGCCCAGAGTCTGAGGGTAGAGGAAGGGTGTTTGGTAGGTAGTTTGCTTGATCCCCATCTGACTCTGGCATATCTTGCCCTGGCTACAGGAAAACTGCTGAAGCATGGTTGAAATTCATGTGACTCGACTGGAACTCATTTTATAGGGACAACAGAGAGTGGACTCTGGATCACCTGACTCAAGTAACTGAGGAGATTTAGAAAGATTTAGGGACACAGTTCTCTCTTCATTGATGGTCTTCATTTCTATTCCTCCCTCTCCTTTGTGCCTTCTGGGAGGAGCCCCATTCTACATTTCCAGGGACTTGACAGACCTGTATTTGGAGACTAATGAGATTTGAGATTTCCAAAGAATGAGATGCATTGAGAACTCTTAGTCACCTTCATGGAAAAACCTTCTCAATGTTTCTGTGTGGATTAGTGGGAACTCACTCTGTACCATTATGTTCTAGCAAATGTTGGGCTCATAGGGCTGATTCCTCAGTCACACAGTAGTAAGACTAGTCCCCATTGCATAGTATTCTTTGTGACTAGAATACCTCTTATCTAGTGTAGCTAGCTGAGATTAACAAAAATAAAGAGAAAGAGAAATACCTCATTTGAGAGAGTTGAGTTTAAAAATCATAAATCTATGAAATTGTTGGCTTTCAAAAGATGACAAAGACTCATGGCAAGTATTTTAGTCAGCTATCCTCAAATGATAAAGTAGTTATCTCAGAAACACTTTGATTTTGTTTCAAATACAAACACAGTAGAAAAGGGATGGATTGGGTGCTCTATAATTTCAGAAAAATTGGTGTGATCATACCTAGTTAAAGACAGGCTTATCTTCTTTTGTGATCTGATTCACTTTTCTGACAAGCTGAATATGTCAGGAATTCAACTGACACATTAACTTTCATAATCCTTAGATAGCATATTTGTCTTTTTGTTTAACATTTGAAAATTTTTGTGGTAAAATACACAGAACATAAAAGTTACAGTTTTGAACATTTTGAATATACCATTCTGTAGCATTCACATTGCTGTGCAGCCATTACTACCATTCATCTCCAAACTTTTTCATCATCCCGCTCTGAAATTCTGTGCCTGTCAAACACTAACTTATCATTATTTGAAAGCTTCTAAAACCCACATATGGAATGAGAAACATATACCCAATCAGATCAAGAGTCTCATTTGAGAGACTAAAATCTGTGGGTTCTCTATAGCAATATTTCAAGACTGCATTTTCTATAACAACCTCATTCCTGCCAACATCCATATTGGGCTTTCATTCCAATTTTGCTACAAATTACCTTTGGAGATGTGTATAGGCAAAAAGATATCCAGCACAGTCCACCACCTTTGTCTCTTAGCAAGAGTCTTGCCCACACTCTAGTCTTGTCCTTCAGTGAAAAGTTTGCATTCTTACCAAATGGGAGCCCCAGTCCTGTAAGCTACCATATCCTGATGGTTAATATTAATTTTGTCATATTTTACACCTGAAACCTAGACTGTCACCACCAGTGTTATTCATGTTATCTCTGGTAAAATGAATAAAAAGCCATAGTTAATAAACATAAAGCATAGCTGTTATCAACACAATTGGTCACAAAACACTAAATGGGCTAATTGTAGCTGCCTTTTTCTACCACTCATACTGTGTTCTGCATGTCTTCAATCAGCAACTCAGCTAGATGAGGTTCTTAACCTGATGGAGTTCTTTAAATTTTTATTTCTGTGGACCTCAGCCTTTGACTGTCTTGACTGATTGGGTTGCTTCAGTTGTCTATAGGCCAGGACTATTGGTCAAGGTACTATTTGACTTCTGGATCGATCTCCCCAGCTCTCCAGTTGCCCATATTTCTGGCTCTTGGTTCAGTGATGTGAGAAGTTCAAAATGGCTAGAGGGCAGTCTCAGCTTCTAACTCATCAGATTATTAACTGTATTCCATGGTGGAAACATTTCACTGTGAGATCCTAGAACCTCCAACCACACTGAAGTTGAAGATATAAGAAGGGAAGCAAAATTTTTCAAGTAAGTAATAAAGCCACATAGTGAGAGTATTACCTCCCAGGTGACATTTTCCAGCCCCGTGCATTCTACCACAGGAGAAATGGCACAATTTTTTAACCATTAATTTAAGGCATATTCGACATGTCATAGGGCTAGTGTCCTACCTAAGCATATATGAGTTTCTATCAAGTCAGGTGTATCTGGGTCACAAACGTGTAGTAAGACTAGAGATTTTCCTGATCTTGAGCCCATTGCTGTGCTTCCTTTGCTGTAAAATGATTCTCTTGGTGAGAGGCAATGTCATATGGGATACCATGGGGTGAAAAGGGCATTGAGTATGTACATGGTTGGTTGTACATTAAAAAGCACTGCTGGCAGATCCAATGATAGAGTAAGTATCAATCCCTTCAAGAATAATTAACATCTCTTTTATTATGGACTTGACCATCTAACCTGCTAGTTCTCTGAAAATTAAAAGCTGAATACTCAGCAGAGGTGATAGCCAAATCATCCCAATTGCAAGAAAATCTACACTTTTGATCCCATGTGTGGCTTCTCCATGTGTGTCCGTATGTTCTTGCCCAATATCTTCAAGTCCCAGACTGTCCTCCAATTCCTTGAACTTAGCTTAAGAAACTTTGTGAGGGGGAGCATTTAGTTGTTGCTCCAACTCTGCCATCTTTAAAACCAGACACTGGACTCAGTCCTCTGCTGCATGTCTTATGGCTAGAGAGAAGATGAAGGACTCCTCTAAAGCTGCAGTGGAGACCTCTGGGTTCTCCAAACATGTTCTCAATTGTATATTCATAGCTTTTAATTTCCCCTTTTCTTTAAGTCCATCTTTAGGGAAGTCTGAAGAAAGTAGAGGACTCCACGGTCTTTACAATTACTACTTTTGCTGTAACAATCAAGTCACTTTCTTTTCTTCTCTGTGCCTTCCTCCTTACTTGCAGTTAGTTAATCCTGTACCACGAATATTGACAAATTGAGTACATTTGGCACCATGGTATGCTACACATTGCCCTTGCTCATTTCCCTCCAGCAAAAAGGTTAGCTGTGCCCTTCTCAAATACATGAGGCTATCATGCATTCATGAATATCAGAATCATATTTTAAGGCTTTCTTTCTAGGACACACTTTCAATACTGATTCCTGTATCAGCCATGGCTCTAGTAAAGAAACAGACGTCATGCTTAAATTTTTAAAACATTCAAATAAAAGATTGTTTACAAATGTGTGAGCAAGGTGTAGGGAAACCCTGAGGAGTAGTGCATATCCTGAAGCTAAAATAAAATCCTGAGGAGAGCGCATATCCTGGCTGTCACCACCCACAAATCTATAGGAGCAGTGGCAGGAAGTAGTAACTAAAACCTGAAGAAGGTGAGGCTTTTTTGTTTTAATGGAAATTATGACTTTTGGGTGGGCATACAGCTCACCATAGCAATCCGGCAAGAGGGAGCTAAGAAAATAAATACTCCCACCTTGCTTTCTTTCATTCCAGCAATCTCCTGCTTAATATTCATGCTTGCAAATTTTACCAGAAGCCAGAGGGAGGGGTACTGATTACTGTAATCCTTAGAGCACAGCTTTCTGGTAAACAGATTGGGGCAGAGAAGAATCGAGATTAGATCTGGTGGAGTAAGCATGAGCTATACAGCACATATCTAGACACATGGCAAGATATCATAACATATTCTGAGATTAGGAAATATAGTTCCTATACTTGATGACTTAAAAATCTAATGGTGCAGTCACGTACCTCAACAATTACAAATGAGTTTGTGTGTACAAAATTCAATATGATAAAGAAAAACAATTGCATAGAAACCTAAAATTTGACCCATCCAAAGCTCAAACACATTTCTTCCCAAGATTCTTGTCATGACTAATGACACACCCAGTTACACATACCAGAAACCCAGGAGTCATGTGAAAATACATCTCCACCATATCTTACATTCTTTCGTGGTGGCAGTTGCACAATTGTTGTATCTCATAGCATGATCTTGCATTCCTTCTCTAACATCACCCATGTGAGCTGGAATATTTATGGCAGCTTGCCAGCGGCATTTCTGTCTCTGTCCTCTGTCTAGCTTACAGAATGACATTTCAAATGTGTACATCTGGATAGAGTTGGCCATGATTTTACATTTTTTATTAATTGCCAAAGATAACATTTATTGAGAATTTGTTATGATTTACTTTTTTATCTGAACATTTTATATTAATTTAATACTATGGCATATATACTCTTACTAACTGCTTTTCTGATAGTTAACAGAGGCAGAGTGGTTACATAGATAATCAAGGTCACACAGCTCTTAAGTAGTAGAGCAATGATTGAGTCTGGTTTCAAAGCCTTGGCTTTTTATCACTCTTAAACACTAAACTACAATATACTAAAACTGTTGAGAAAATTAATACTTTATAGTTCTTAAGTTATTTATAGTAAACTTCTTATTATAGTACTTATTGGGCACCATTATGACCACTTTACATATAACATCTTCATCAACTCCAATAGTAAACAGAATGAGGAAGAAATTAGTATCCCTTATTTACAGCTGAAAAAATAGTCACAGAGTTTTAGTAACATGCCTAAGTTCATACAACTAAATAGTAAAGACAAAATTTAAACTTAGCAGGATCTTGCTTTTAACCACTATGCATACTGCCTCCGATCATAGAGGAAAAACACTAAATTCATTACCCTAGCACATGAAGCCCTTCTCTGCCTCACTCCTTAATCTTACTAGACACACACATTCCTCAATTCTCCTTGTCCAGTAAGGTTTCTGCATATTGAATCTGGTGTATGTTTTTATTCCCTTTACACTGTATGAAATGACCACCTCATCCTTCAAAATGTAGACACCACCTCACTAGTAAAGCCTCATTTTGTGGACTTTCTCCCTGCCATGATACTGCAAAGTGCATTGCTCTCCAGGGTTACAAGACCTGCCGTCGTGCATAGTGTGGCATTTTTCACATTATTGTTACCATCCGAGTGTCTGTCCACTTCTCTATAACCCTGATATCTATCAAATCTCTTTTTTGAAGAATAAATAGATAATGATCACACTTGTCTGCTAAATTAAAAGCCAAAACATTATAGAACCAATGAAAAATCTTCATGTTAGAGTGAAATATACAATTCTATTTCTCCCTTTGTTCTAAATGGCCAAATAGAGCCATACATCTATCTCTAATTGTGAGTTCTTCAGAAGAAGAAAATTCAGTGGAATTGCAACAACTAAAGAAAAGAAAGGCATAGTCTCTTGTAAAGTGGCCACTTGATCCATCCCACCAAAATAATAAAGTTAAATCTGTCTTCAAACTTTTCTTTGAACCTAAATGTAACTAAAAGTGGCAGGTGTGTAGGCTCCTAAGGCTTTGGAGAACAGGGCCTATTCCCTAGACCTGCTGCCACTTTCTCTGAAGAAGCAGGTCATCTGATGAAGTTTACAACACCAGAAGACAAATGACGTCTAGCTTGGGAGGAAGAAATCCTTCAATGGGAAAGAAGCCTCTGGCTGGACGTGGTAATTTTTATCATATTTTATTATGACATTCATTATATGAATATTCTTACAAGTAGGGTTGCCAGATTTAGAAAATAAAAATTATATGATGCTAAATAGTGTACAAGAAATATTGACACTAAAATATTATGCATTGCTTATCTGAAATTCAGCTGGAGGTTCTACATTTTATCTGGCATCTCTCTCTGACAGTTACTCACTGCAGAGAGATGTGGAGATACATGATATCTGTGACATATTACTTCTGTTCTCACTGTTTCTGAACTTGCCTCTTTTCTTATCACAGGTGTAATGGAAACTGCAGGACTATCTTCTTTCAGATATTTAATTGTTACGAATCTCCTTCAGCTGATAGCACCAAGTTCAGGTATGACTCTTACCCATATGGGCCTTTGCAATTTCAAGTGTGCCAGAAAAAGCAAGGATCAAACAAAAGGGACCAGCTCTTTTGAGCATAGTTCCTTAGGTTTAGTTCATAGTTACGTAATGAGGACATGTACTGTAGGACTCATCTTACGGTTATGCATAAAGAAAGAGTAATATTCTCTCTGGCCATGAAAATAAATATTTCTAATATGCCTTCTTTTTCAGAGTTAATATTTCTGATGTTAAACAGACATTTTATTTCTGATTAACTTTTGAATTAGAAATGGATTTGAAATGTATGTAATAACTTTAACAGTGTCAATTGGGTTTATTATCATTGTGTTTCTCATTGGAACTATTGCTGCATCTTGTTATGCTAATACATTTTATAATATTAAAGTTCCATTTTGTTCTACCTGATTGGACTAGAAGCAAATTTTTACATGATTTTAAATTCTACTTACTAATATGAAGAATTCTTACATAAATTTCAAAGTTGTATTTTTTGTGCTCTATTTGACAGGTCTGCATGTTAATGTATACCAACTTTGTCAAATAATTTAGGAAGCTTACTCTTTTTTTATTCTCTTCAAAAATGTATATAACTGAAAATCTGTTATGATTTTATTTTTAAAAGTTGTTTTAAATGAACTAGTCTGTAATCTACTTAAGAGACAATTCTGTATGTTTTTTTGAGAAACTTGAAGTAACAGAAACATATTCACTATAATTATACTTCAGAATACAGTTACTAATATTTCATACCCGCTCTACCCCAAATCCCAAATATACAACTTTGGCAACAATTTGTGTCACCTGCTTTTTAAAGGTTACCTGATTATTGATGTAGTGTAATTTCCAATATTTTAAGTCAATTCTATTCATTTATCTTTGTCCATAAAACAGACTCCCTCATCAGGATAATAGTTTTGAATAGTTCTCTATTATTAACTGTTCTTTTATATTTCATTATCTTTTGTGTTATTTACCCCATTTCTTTTTAACATTGTTTGTAGGTATTTTTTACATTTTATTTTAATTTGGAAACCAGGGCTGTCATCTAGAGGTCTTTATTAAATGGATGGTATCAATTTCTAGTTTATTTCTGTTCCAAAATTTCTGAATTAATGTCCTCCTCTGAGTTTCTAATGTGATACTCCAATCCCACATTTTTGAGAAGTACTTTTTTTCTTCAACTTTTAAGCTCAGGGGTACGTGTGTAGTATGTACAGGTTTGTTACATAGATTAAACATATGCCAGCCGGGTGCGGTGACTCATGCCTGTTATCCCAGCACTTTGGGAGGCCACGGTGGGCAGATCACGAGGTCGAGAGATTGAGACCATCCTGGCCAACATGGTGAAACCCATCTCTACTAAAAATACAAAAATTAGCTGGATGTGGCGGCCGTGCCTGTAGTCCCAGCTATTTGGGAGGCCGAGGCAGGAGAATCGCTTTAACCCGGGAGGCGGAGGTTGCAGTAAGTCAAGATCGCACCACTGCACTCCAGCCTGGCGAGAGTGCAAGACTCCATCTCAAAAACAAACAACAACAACAACAACAACAACAACAAAATGTGCCATTGTGGTTTGCTACACAGATCATCCCACCACCTAGAAGTTAAGCCCAGCATCTTCTATTGTTCCTGATGTTCGCCCTCCTCCCATCCCCCACCCTCTGACAGGCCCCATTGTGTGTTGTTCCCCTCCACGTGTTCTCATCATTCAGCTCTCACTTATACATGAGAACATGTGGTGGTTCGTTTTCTGTTCCTGCATTAGTCTCCTGAGGATAATTGCTTCCAACTTTATCCATGTTCCTGCAAAGGATATGCAAACTTCTTCCTTTTTATGGCTGCATAGTATTTCATGGTAACACATTATCTTTATCTAGCCTGTCATTGATTAACATTTGGGTTGATTCCATGCTTTTCCTATTGTGAACAGTGCTGCAATGACTATACACATGGATGCATCTTCATAATATAATTATTTATAGTCCTTTGGGTTTATACCAAGTAATGAGATTGCTGGGTTAAATGGTATTTTTGGCTCTGGGTCTTTGAGGAATTACCACACTATCTTCCACAATGGCTGAATTAATTTACACTCCCACAAACAGTGTAAGGCTCCCCAGAAGGCTTAAATAGCAGGACTTTCCAGCACAAGTTGCTGCAATTCTGGCAAAGTGGGAGGTTAGATCACTTTATATACCCCTAGGAAAGGGACTGAATCCAGGGGCTGAGCAGCAATGATCTGCGGGTTCAGCTTCCATCACACCTCACAGGGTAAGACTCATTGGCTTGGAACTCCAGCCAGCTACTAGTAGCAGTGTTACATCTCCCTGAGGTAGAATTCCCAATATCATTAAAATGGCAATACTGCCAAAAGTAATTTACAGATTCAGTGCTATTCCTATTAAACTACCATTGACATTCTTTACAGAACTAGCAAAAACAATTTTAAAATTCATATGACTCAAAAAAGAGCCTGAATAGCCAAGGCAACTCTAAGCAAAAAGAACAATGCTAGAGGCATCATGCTACCCAATATCAAAATATACTATAGCACTACAATAACCAAAAAAGCATGGTACTGGTACAAAAACAGAGAACTCAGAAATGAGGCCATCTAATCTTCAACAAAGCTGAATAAAACAAACAATGGATTTCCTCTTCAATAAACGGTGCTGGGATAACTGGGTAGCCATTTACAGAAGACTGAAACTGGGACTCTTTTTTTACACCACATACAAAAATTACTCAAGATGGATTAAAGACTTAAATGTAAAATCCAAAACTATGAAAATCCTGGAAGACAATCCAAGCAATACCAATCTGGACATAGGAATAGACAAAGGTTTTATGATAAAGAGGCAAAGGACAATTTCAACAAAAGCAAAAATTGAGATATAATTAAACTAAAGAGCTTCTGCACAGTAAAGGAAACTGTCAACAGAGTGAACAGACAACCTACAGAATGGGAGAAAATTTTTGCAAACTATGCATCTGACAAAGGTCTAATATCCATTATCTATATGGGACTTAAACAAGTTTAAAAGAAAAAAAATTATTACACAGTGGGCAAAGGACTCTAACAGACGCTTTGCAAAAAAAGACATACATGTGGCCAACAATCATATGAAAAATGCTCAACATCACTTATCGTTAGAGAAATTCAAACCACCATGAGATATCATCTTACATTAGTCAGAATACAATTATTAAAAAGTCAAAAAATAACAGGTGCTGGCAAAGTTGCAAAGAAAAAGAAACACTTATATACTGTTGGCGGGAGTGTAAATTATTTCAACCATTGTGGAAAGCAGTGTAGTAATTTCTCAAAGAGCTAAAATAAGAACTACCATTTGATCCAGCATTTCCATTACTGGATATATACCCAGAGGAATATAAATTATTCTACCAAGAAGACACATGTATGCAAATGTTCACTGCAGCACCATTCACAATAGCAAAGAGATATAATCAACCTAAATGCTCATCAATGACAGATGGGATAATAAAAATGTGGTATGCATACACCATGGAATATTATGCAGTCATTAAAAAATCATGTCTTTTGTAGGTACATTGATGGAGCTGAAGTCTATTATCTTTAGCAAACAAATGCAGGAGCTAAATTATGAGAACTCATGAAACACATACTGGGGCTTACTTAAGGATGGAAGGTGGAAGGAGGGAGAGGAACAGAACAATAAATCTTGGGTACTAGGCTTAGTACCTGGGTGATGAAATAGTCTGTCCAACAAACCCCCATGACATGAGTTTGCCTATGTAGCAAACCTGCACATGTACCCCTGAATGTAAAATAAAAGTTGAAAAAAAACATACATAGGAATAAAATTATGTAAGGAGATGAAAAATCTGTACACTGAAAACTATAACACATTGATGAAACAAGTTATAGAAGGCACAAATAAATGGAAGGATATCACATGTTCATGAATTGGAAGATTTAATGTTGTGAAAATATCCATACTACCCAAAGTGATTTACAGATTTAGTTAAATCCTTATCAAAATTCCAATGGTGTTTTTTACAAAAATAAAAAAAAAAAACTAAAATTTGTATGGAACCACAAAAGACACTGAACAGCTAAAGCAAGCTTGAGCAAGAAGTACGAAGCTGGCATCATTAAACTTTCTGATTTCAAACTATGTTACAAAGCTATAGTAATCAAAACAGCATCATGCTGTCATAAAAGCAGACATGCAGACCAATAGAACAAAATACAAAGTCCCAAAATTAATCCATACATATATTGTGAAATAAGTTTTGATACAGACATCAAGAACACACAATAGAGGAAAGATAGACTCTTCAGTAAATGGTCCTGGGAAAACTGAATATCCATATATGAAAAATGAAGTTGGACACTTTTCTTCTTACATCATCCACAAAAGTCAATTCAAAGTGGATTAAACACTTAAAGGTAAGACCTGAAACTGTGGCATTCCTAAAAGAAAACATAAAGAAAAGGCTTCTTGACAGTGGTCTTAACAATGATTTTTTTTTTTTTGGATTTGGCACCAAAAGTACAGGTAACAATAACAAACAAGTAGGTCTACATCAAAGTAAAAATCTGCACAGCAAAAGAAACAATCAATAAAATAACAATCAATCAACCTATAAAATGGGATTAAATATTTGTAAAACATATTGCTTAAGTGCTTTTGAATATTTTTCTTACCTTAATACATTATTTATTATTCTCAAAATATATGTGTAACAGCTGATATTATATCAGTCTTATAATATATATTATATACATAAAATCAATATGTTAATTAGTTTATGGACTATAATTGTTTCAAGCTTATAAAATAAATGAATAATTTGTGTACCTTTATAATCTTATAAAAATCCTTTTCAATTACTCTTTTTAATTTAATGAAACATTCTTATAATAAAATTAGTCCTATATGAAAGCGAAGCATTTACAGAGATAATACACCAATAAGTGAACATTTCTGTGACTTCCAAAAACCATGAGAATCTGCTGAACTCAGCACTTTAGTCTCCACAATTTATTTAACTTTGTCATTCAGAGAATTTCATTAGTGCGTTCTTAGTTCTGATTCAATCATGCAGATCTCACATAGGAACTTTTCAAATTACCAAGAAGTTAAAAGAGAAGCAAGATTGCTTAAAAACAAGCCATATTTGCGATAACTCTATTCCTTAGAATCACCATATGTCCCTCCTAGTTTATTCTCTCTTATATTTTAAACCCAAAGGATTAACTCTCAAAATTCCAATTCAAATCTAACCTTCTCTGGAAATCCTTCCCCAAGGTGTTAGTTTCACACCAAACTTATTCTTCCCTGAAGTTTTGATTAAATTCTAAATCTTATTATATTAAAGTCTCATGTAGACATTTATACATTGCCTTGGATTAACTTTGCACTGAGTTAGAAAAGTACATTATGCCTAAATATATTGCTTTTCTCTATGTTTTATACTAGACTATATATATAGTGATCACAAAATTACAAATTAAGACACAAGTATTAAGACAGCACTACATAATTACCAGAATGGTTAAATTGAAAACATTGACTTCCATTACAATAATATAATAATCTTTTTTATATCAATGGTAATTATGATTTCTATATAATTTCAAATATTAACAAAATATACAGCTGCTATTTTCCAGGTGTTTGTTTTTCCATTCTTTTAAACAAAAACTGCTTTTAATCATTATGTTTTTTATATATTCTTAAGTTTTGTGGGTACATAGTAGATGTATATATTTATGGGTTACATGAAATGTTTTTATACAGGCATACTATCAATAATAATCACATTTGGGTAAATGAGGTATCCATTGCCCCAAATATTTATAATTTCTTTGTGTTACAATAAAATTATACCTAATTATACTCTTTTGATTACTTTTAAATGTGCAATAAATTATTGTTGACCAGCTACCCAGCTGTGCTATCAAATACTAGATTTTATTCATTCTGACTATATTTTCATAACCATTAGCCATCCTCATGTTATCTCCCCTTCCTGGCTAATCTCCCTAGACTCCGGTAATTGCCATTCTACTCTCTATCGCCACGAGTGCAATTGTTTTGCTATTTTTAGCTCCTACAGATAAGTGAGAACATTGGAAATTTGTCTTTCTGTGCCTGGCTTATTTCACTTAACATAATGACCTCCAATTCTACCAGCATTGTTTCAAATGACAGAATCTCTTTGTTTTTATGGCTGAATAGTGCTCCCTTGTGTATATGTGCCACATTTTCATTATCCATTTCTCTGTTGATGGTCGCTTAGGTTGCTTCCAAATTTATCTACTATTGTGAACAGCACTGCAATAGAAATGAGAGTCCAGATATCTTTTCCATATAATGATATCTTTTCTTTGAGGTATATACCTAGCAGTGGAATTCCTGGATCATACAGTAGTAATTCTATTTTCACTTAATTGAGGAACATCCACACTGTTCTCCATAGTGATTGTACTCATTTACATTTCCACCAACAGTGTATGAGAATTTCTTTTTCTCCACATCCTTGCCAATGGTCTTTTGGATAAAGGCCATTTTAACTGGAGTGAGATTACATCTCATTGTAGTTTTCATTTGCATTTCTCTGATGAGCTGATGCTGAGCTTTTTGCCATTTGGATGTCTTTTTATATACCTTTTTGCCATTTGGATGTCTTCTTTTGAGAAATAGATATTTAGATTTTTTTTCATTTTTTAATCAGATTATTAGATTTTTTTCTTATTGAGTTGTTAGAATTTTGCAGAGTTTCTTCAATGTTTCTTGTAGTAATTTCATAGTTTGAAGTAAGTCTTCAGTCCATTTTATTTTATTTTTGTATATTTTGAGAGATAGGAGTCTAATTTCATTCTTCTCCATATGGATATCCAGTTTTCTCAGCACCATTTATTAAGGATACTGTCCTTTCCCCAATGTATCATCTTGGCAACTTCAACAAAAATGAGTTTGCTGTAGATGTATGGATTTCTTTCTGGGTTCTCTATTCTGTTTTCTCTGTCTATGTGTCTGTCTCTATGCCAGTATCATGCTGTTTTGGTTACTATAGCTTTGTAGTATAATTTGAAGTCAGGTAATGTGATGCCTCCAGTTTTTTACCTCTTTGCTCAGGATGGCTTTGGTTATTCTGGGTGTTTTGTAGTTTCATATAAATTTTGGTATTGCTTCTTCTACTTCTGTGAAAAAAATGTCATTGGTATTTTGATAGAAATTATATTCAATCTGCAGATTGTATTGGGTAGTATGGACATTATAACAATATTCACTCTTCCAAACCATAAACATGAAATATCTTTCCATTTTTTGGTGTCCTCTTCTATTTCTTGCATCAGTGTTTTATAGTGTTTATTGTAGAGATCTTTCACTTTTATGGCTAAGGCTTCTTTTTAGTTTTTAAATTTTAAATATTGTGGGTACATAGTAGGTATATATAGTTATGAATTACATAAGACATATTGATACAGGCATAAAATGTGTAATATTCATGTCAGGGTATATAGTATATCCATTACTTTAAGCATTTATTCTTTATGTTTTAAACAAATCAATTATGCTATGCTAGTTATTTTTAAATATACAATTAAGTTTTGTGGGTTTTTAAATTTGTTTTTACTAAGGTTAACCAGATGTGCTAGTAAATACCAGGTCTTATTTATTCTTTCTAACTATTACTTTGCACTCATTAACCATCCCTCCTTCTCCACTCCACCTGCAACTACTATTTCCAGCCTTTAGTAACCATCTTTCTACTTTCTATCTCACTGATTTCAATTTTTTAAATATTTTTAGCTCCCACAGATAAGTGAGAACACGTTGAGAGAGGAAGTAGAAAGAAACTAACTAGGCAGACAAGGCAAAGAGTCCTTGGCAGAACTTCTCTTCTAAAAAAGAGCAGTCTGGAAGATCAGGCTACAAACATAGATAAGGAAGCTGGAATCTTGTTCAGGGGGATACCTGCAGTTGCACCAGTAGAAAGGATTACCTGGGGCCAAGCATGTGAAACATGAGGGCACCACCTCCCCTTTTCTAGCACATGCACAGTAGGAAAGAGATAAGCTACATGAAGTAGCTCAGGCCAAGGACCTGCCGGGGTAATAAAAGGTCAGGACAGGGGCTGCCAGATATTCACACTCCATGCAGATGGCACACCTAATCCTAAATGGTTTTTCTTGTCCTATATAGCTAAGATACCCCCTCCCACTAGCTCATTTATAAAAACCCTTGCATTTCACTGTGGAATGGCAACCCTTTTAGGGACCCCTCTCTGCAGCAAGAGGCTGTTATCTTTCCTTCACCTTTTAAATTTCTGCTCTAACCTCACCTTTCATGTGTCCACATCCTTGATTTATTCAGTCAGGAGACCAAAAACTTCGGATGCCACCCCAGGCAACGAGGCCATTAAATGTGAAGTTGTCTTTCTGCACCTGGTTTATTTCGCTTAGCATAATAACCTCCAATACCATCTATGTTGTTGCAAATGACAGAATCTCTTTCTTTTTATAGCTAAATAGTATTCCTTTTTGTGTATGTGTCACATTTTCATTATCCATTTGTCTGTTGATGGCCATGTAGGTTGCTTCCAAATCTTAGCTATTGTGAACAGTGCTGAAATAAACCTGGCAGTGCATATTTCTTCAATATACTGATTTCCTTTCTTTTGGGTATATACCTAGCAGGAGAATTGCTGGATCCTATGGTAGCTCTATTTTTTATACATGTACTTTAAGTTCTGGGGTACATGTGCAGAACTTGCAGCTTTGTTACATAGGTATACACATGCCATGGTGACTTGCTGCACCAATCAACCCATCACCTACATTAGGTATTTCTCCTAATGCTATCACTCCCCTAACCCCCCACCTCCCAACAGGCCCCAGTATGTGATGTTCCCCTCCCTGTGTCCATGTGTTCTCATTGTTCAATTCCCACTTATGAGTGAGAACGTGCAGTGTTTGGTTTTCTGTTCCTGTGTTAGTTTGCTGAGAATGATGTTTTCCAGCTTCATCCATGTCCCTGCAAAGGACACAAATGCATTCTTGTTAATGGCTGCCTAGTATTCCTTGGTGTATATGTGCCACATTCTCTGTATCCAATCTATCACTGATGGACATTTGGGTTAGTTCCAAGTTTTTGCTATTGTGAATAGTGCCGCAGTAAACATACACATGCATGTGTCTTTACAGTAGAATGATTTATAATCCTTTGGGTATATACCCAGTAATGGGATGGCTGGGTCAAATTGTATTTCTAGTTCTACATCCTTGAGGAATCGCCACACTGTCTTCCACAATGGTTGAACTAATTTACACTCCCACCAACAGTGTAAAAGCATTCCTATTTCTCCACATCCTCTCCAGCATCTGTTGTTTCCTGACTTTTTAATGATCATCATTTCAACTGGTGTGAGATGGTATCTCATTGTGGTTTTAATTTGCATTACTCTGATGACCAGTGATGATGAGCTTTTTTTCATATGTTTGTTGGCTGTATAAGTGTCTTCTTTTGAGAAGTGTCTGTTCATATCCTTTGGCAACTTTTTGAGGAGGTTGTTTGTTTTCTTGTAAATTTGTTTAAGTTCCTTGTAAATTCTGGATATTAGCCCTTTGTCAGATGGATAGACTGCAAAAATTTTCCCCCATTCTGTAGGTTGCCTGTTCACTCTGATGATATTTTCTTTTGCTGTACAGAAGCTCTTTAGTTTAATTAGATACCATTTGTCAATTTTGGCTTTTGTTGCCATTGCTGTTGGTGTTTTAGACATGAAGTCTTTGCCCATGCCTATGTCCTGAATGGTATTGCCTAGGTTTTCTTCTAGGGTTTTGTGGTTTTAGGTCTTAGGTTTAAGTCTGTAATCCATCTTGAGTTAGTTTTTGCATAAGGTGTATTCAGTTTTCTGCACATGGCTAGCCAGTTTTCCCAACACCATTTATTAAATAGGGAATCCTTTCCCCATTTCTTGTTTTTGTCAGGTTTGTCAAAGATCAGATGGTTTTATATGTGTGAGGTTAATTCTGAGGCCTCCATTCTGTTGCATTGGTCTATATATCTGTTTTGATACCAGCACCATGCTGTTTTGGTTACTGTGGCCTTGTAGTATAGTTTGAAGTCAGGTAATGTGATGCCTCCAGCTTTGTTCTTTTTTCTTATGATTGTCTTGGTAATGAGGGCTCTTTTTTGGTTCCATATGAATTTTAAAGTAGTTTTTTCCAATTCTGTGAAGAAAGTCATTGGTAGCTTGATGGGGATCGCATCGAATCTATAAATTACTTTGGGCAGTATGGCCATTTTCACAATATTGGCTCTTCCTATCCTTGAGCATGGAATGTTTTTCCATTTGTTTGTGTCCTCTCTTATTTCATTGAGCAGTGGTTTGTAGTTCTCCTTGAAGAGGTCCTTCACATCCCTTGTAAGTTGGATTTCTAGGTATTTTATTCTTTCTGTAGCAATTGTGAATAGGAGTTCACTCATGATTTGGCTATTTGTCTATTATTGGTGTATAGGAATGCTTATGATTTTTGCAGATTGATTTTGTATCCTGAGACTTTGCTGAAGTTGCTTATCAATTTAGGAGATTTTAGGCTGAGATGATGGGGTTTTCCAAATATACAATCATGTCATCTGCAAACAGAGACAATTTGACTTCCTACTTTTAACATTTTGAAGAACCTTCAAACTGTTCTCCATAGTGGTTGTACTAATTTACATTCCCACCAACGGTGTATGAGGTTTTCCAATTTTCCACATCCTCTCCAGCACCTGGAGTGACATGATATTTCATTGTAGTTCTGATTTGCCTTTCTCTGATGGTCAATTATGTTGAGCATCTTTTCACATACCTATTTACTATTCTTATATCTTCTTTTGGAAATGTCTATTGAGGTCTTTTTCCAGTTTTTTTAATCAGATTATTAAAATTCTTTTTATAGAGTTGTCTTTTAATATATATATTCTGGTTATTAATCCCTTGTCAAATGAATAGTTTGCAGATATTTTCTCCCATTCTGTGGGTTGTGTCTTCACTATTTTGATTGCTTCCCTTGCTGTGCAGAAGCTTTTTAACTTGATGTAATCCCATTTGTTCACTTTTGCTTTGGTTGCTTATACCTGTGGGGTATTACTCAAGAAGTTTTTGCTCACTCCAATGTAATGGAGAGATTCCTTGATGTTTTAATTTAGTAATTTTATAGGTTGAGGTCTTAGATGTAAGTCTTTAATCCATTTTAATTGGATTTTTGTATATTGAGAGAAATAGGGATCTAGTTTCATTCTTCTGCATATGTATATCCAGTATTCTTGGCACCATTTATTAAACAAGCTTGTCTTTTCTCCAGTGTGTGTTCTGCACACCTTTGTCAAAAATGAGCTCACTGTAGATGCATGGTTATTTAACTGGGTTCTCTATTCTGTTCCATTAGTTTATGGACCTGTGTTTATACTAGTACCATGTCATTTTGGTTACTATAGCTCTGTAGCACAATTTGAAATAAGGTATTGTGATTCCTCCAGTTTTGTTCTTTTTGCTTAGGATAGCTTTGGCTATTCTGGGTCTTTGTGGTTCCATATAAATATTAGCATTGTTTTTACTATTTCTGTGAAGAATGTCATTGGTTTTTACATTTGTCCCCTGGGTTCAAGTGATTCTCCTGCCTCAGCCTCCTGAGTAGCTGAGATTACAGATACCTGCCACCATGCCCAGCTGATTTTTGTATTTTTAGTAGAGATAGGGTTTCACTGTATTGGCCAAGCTGGTCTCAAACTCCTAACCGCAAGTGATCCACCCACCTTGGCCTCACAAAGTGCTGGGAGTACAGGCATGAGCCACCACATCTGGCCTTTGTTATTGGTGTTTAAATAACAATTGCATTAAATATGTAGATTGCTTTGGATAGCATAAACACTTTAACAATATTCATTATTCCAAACCATGAACATGAAACACCTTTCCTTTTTATTTTTTAACAGTGTCCTTTCCAATTACTTGAATCAACAATTTATGCTTTTCATCAGAGAGATCTTTCACTTCTTTGGTTAAGTTAATTTATTTCTAGCTATTTTATTTTATGTGTAGCTATTGTTAATGGGATTACTTTCTTGATTTTGTTTTCAGATTGTTCACTGTTTGGCATATAGCAATGCTATTGATTTTTATATATTGATTTTGTATCCTGCAACTTTACTGAATTTATTGGTTCTAATAGGTTTGTGGTAGAGTCTTTAGGTTTTTCCAAACATTAGATTGTATCATCTGCAAACTAGGATAATTTGGCTTCGTCCTTTCCTGTTTGGATGCCCTTTGTTTTCTTCCTGTGTTTGATTGTTCTAGATAGAATTTCCAGTACTATCTTAAATAACAGTGGTGACAATGGGCATCCTGGTTGTGTTCCGGATCTTAGAGAAAAGGCTTTCAGTTATTCCCCATTCAGTATGATACTAGCTATGGGTCTGTTGTATATGGCTTTTATTACGTTGATGTATGTTCTTTCTATATTTAGTTTTTTTATCAAATGCTTTTTCCCTTTATTCTATTGATATGATGTATTACATTGATTGATTTATGTATGTTAAATGATTCTTTCATCCCTGAATATATCCCACTTGGTCATGATGAATAACCATTTTAATGTGTTGTTGAATTTGATTTGCTAATATTTTGTTAAGTATTTTTTTCATCAATATTCATCAGAGACATTGACCTGTAATTCTTTTTTATTTGTCATTGTCTGGTTTTGGTATCAGCATAATACTGGTCTTGAGTTTAGAAGTTTTTCGGAATACTTTGAGTATAATTAGTATTAGTTCTTTAAATGTTTGGTAGAATTCAGCAGTCTTCAAGTTAACTAATTTTTTCTTCTGCTTGATCAATTCTGCTATTAATAGACTCTGATTCTTTAGTATGACAACTGCATTTTTCAGCTTCAGAATTTCTGCTCCATTTTTAAAAATTATTTTAATCTCCTTGTTACATTTATCTGATAGAATTCTGAATTTTTTTTTCTGTGTTACGTTAAATTTCTTTGAGTTTCTTCAAAACAGCTATTTTGAGTTCTCTGTCTGAAAAGTCACATATCTCTGTTTTTCCATGAAGGAAAAGTCATGTTCTTCTGTGATATGGTTTAGCTCTGTTTCCCCCACCCAAATATCACCTTGAATTTTAACAATCCTCACATGTCATGAGAGGAACCCAGTGGGATATAATTGAATCCTACGGGTGGGTTTTTCCTGTGCTGTTCTCATAATAGTAAATCTTACAAGATCTGATTGTTTTATAAAGAGGAATTTCCCTACACAAGCTCTCTTGTCTGCCATCAAGATGTGTCTTGCTTCCCCTTTGCCTTCCACCATGATTGTGAGGCCTCCCCAGCCATGTGAAACTGAGTCAATTAAACCTCTTTCCTTTATAAATTACCCAGTCTTGGGTATGTCTTTATTAACAGTATGGGAAAAACTAATACTTTCTGGATTGTCTTGATGCTTGTAGATGTTTGTCAGTGTCTGGGCATTGGAAAGGTAGGTATCTTCTGTAATCTTCACAGTCTGGGCTTGTGTGTACCAGCTCTTCTTGAGAAAGCTTTCCATGTATTCAGAGGAATTTGGATAATGTTATCTAAGTCTTTGTTCACTGTAGCATATCTATTTTAAGGTGTACCCCAAGCCCATTAATGCTGTGGCTCTTGCAAACTCGTAGATGTGCCACCTTGGTGGTCTTTGGTAAGATCTGGGAGAATTTCCTGAATTACCAAGCAAAGATTCTTGTTCTCTCCCCTTACTTTCCCCCAAACAGTCTATCTCCTTGTTGAGCTGCCTGTTGCTGAGGGAGGAGTGACACAAGCACCACTGTGGCTACCACTACTGGGGCTATACTGCATCAGGCCTGAAGCCAGCACAGTACTGGCTGTCACCCAAGGCCTGCAGTGACCACTGGCTGGCTACTGGCTATGTTTACCGAAGGTCCAAGGACTCTATAATCAGCAATTGGCAAATTCATCCATGCTTGCATTCTTCCCTTCGGGGCAGCAAGTTTCCCTTATTCCCACGTGGGTCCAGAGATGCTATCTGGGAGCCGGGGCCTGGAGTCAGAAACCTTAGGAATTGACCTGGTGCTCTATGCTGTTGCAGCTGAGCTGGCACTTATGCCACAAGACAAAATCCTTCCCACTTTTCCCTCACCTTTTCTCAAGCAGAGGAGTCTCTCCCCATGGCGACCACCACCCCAGGTCTGTGGCAAGTCCTGTCTGGCTACTGTCAGTGCTCACTCAAGACCCAAGGGCTTTTCAGTCAGCTTGTGTCAATTGCTGCAAGTCTTGAGTGTCTCCCTTAAGGGGAGTGGGCTCCCCTTTGGCCCAGGGCAGGTGCAGAAATGCCATCCAAAAGCCAAGTCCTGGAATTGGAGACCCCCAAAGCCCAGCTAGTACCCAAGCTGCAAGACAAAGTCCCCTCAACTTTCCTTTTCTCAAACAGAAGGAGTCTCTCCCTGTAGCCACCACAGTTGGGAATGTTCTGGGTCACACCTGAAGCCAGTATGGCTCTAAGTCTTTACCAAGGCCTGTGACAAGTACTATCTGGCTGCCACTACAAATTACTCAGGGACCAAAGGCTCTTTAGTTAGCAGGTGGTGAATCCTCCTAGGATGGGGTTCTTCCCTTTAAGGTAGGAAGTGCCCTTCCAGCCCAGAGTGTTTATAAAGGTCGTTCAAGGGATACAGGATGAAAGGGGGACCTCAGAACCCTGCCTGATGCCCTGTTCTACTGTGACTAAGCTGGTATCTAAGTTGTAACACAAAGTTCTCTTTACTCCCCCACCTCCTCTCCTTAAGTAGAAGGAAAGAGTGTCTCCTGGAATTATGAGCTTCACTGCTTGTCTTTGGAGGAGAAGTCACACATGCACTCCCTTGGCCATCCGGCTGGTGTCTCACTAAGTCACTTATACCCCAAGTCCACTGGCTCCAAGCCCTGCACAGCACGAGGACTTTCCCAGGAACTGCAGCCCTTGTAACTGAGATAGTCTTTCAAGGGCTCTTAAGCCCATGGTATTAGGACTTGCCAGAACTCAGGTTCCAGCTACTGAGATGAATAATTTGCCTCTGGCTGGGACTGGTCTAAATGTTCCCTCCTTGGGTTCTGGGCACCAGCTGAATTCTGCCCTGTGTTGCTTTCCACTCTGTCAGGAAAGCACTGAGTTCCAATACAAAATAGCACAGTCACTGTGCTCTGCCTCCTTTAAGCACACAGATTCTCTCTCAATGCCGCATGACCATTGCTAGGCAATGGGGGAAGGATGTGCAGGCAGTTCAAGACTGTCTTTTCTACACTCTTCAGTGCCTCTTTCCTGAATATGATGTTAAAACCAGTTACTCTGATCACTCACTTGATTTTTGGTTCTTATGAAAGTACTTTTCTGAGTAGATAGTTCTTCAATTTGGTGTTCCTACAGGGAGTACAATTGCTGAAGGCTTCTATTCAACCACCTTGCTCCACCTTTCCCTCTCGTTAAGTTTTAAGCATATGTCCTGAAAACCAAACATATTTTATTTTGTTATTTTATCCCATTTTAGTCTCAATTTAAAAACCAGAGATTTTAGTCATTTACACTTCTGATTTTCATATATTTACTTTATTTCAGGGAAATATTTAGATTTTATGATACATTTGTTTATTTGCTATTACTTTTCTACATATTAGATATTCTTTAGATTGAGATCCTAATTTTGATGCAATTACATTTGAATTAGGTAATTCTCATGTAAACTTGCAACGAAGATATATTGAGAATCTTTAAATTTCTATTTTCTTCCTATACATTGGTAATTATTTGACTTCACTCAAAAGTATAGACTTTTGATCCAAATGCTTTTTCTTCAATGTTTTACATCACTGGTTCTACTGTCTTCAAGCCTCCTCTGTTTCAGATGAGAACCCTGAAGTCCATAGTTGTACAAAATCTGTTAAGGAAGCAATCAGTGTTATTGATGGCATATTGATTTTAAATCTATTTAATTAAGATGGAGAAGGAGTGTACACAGAGGCCACAACTATACTCACTGGCGTCTGCAACACAACAAAAATCAAGATCAAAATCTACATTTTCCAGACAGAACACAATTGGATTAAGAAAATAATTTCTTTAATTGTAATGCAAGTAGCAAGAAGTTTAGATGTGGTCTCCATTTTTTCTCATTGTATAGCCCCCAGATCCCTAAAGAGATTACATTTATTTATTAGTCCCAGAAAGTACAAAGTAAAATGACTGCATAACTAATTCAGGTTTTGGAGCCATGACAAGAAGGGTATGAAATAAACCTGCTTCGGTGTGAGCACAGACTTGCTGTTCCCTCAACTTTTTCTTGTAGTTGGCTGACATGTAGCTCTTACATGGGAATTGCTCACAGTCTGAATGGTGGGCTGCCCCTCCCTGCACATGTACCTTCTTTACCATGTCACAGCTTTAGTTGAAGGAAGAGTTGAGTGGAGATGTCAAGGAGAACCTTTCCTGTGGATCTACAGTAAACGTTCAACAATCAATTGGGCAACAGCAAGGTGTGACTGAACTGGGGTCTTTTTCTGGTGCCACTGATTTTTATTATTATTATTATTATACTTTAAGTTCTAGGGTACATGTGCATAAAATGCAGGTTTGTTACATATGTATACTTGTGCCATGTTGGTGTGCTGCACCCATCAACTCATCAGCACCCATCAACTCATCATTTACATCAGGTGTAACTCCCAATGCCATCCTTCCCCCATCTCCCCTCCCCATAATAGGCCCCGGTGTGTGATGTTCCCCTACCAGAGTCCAAGTGATCTCATTGTTCAATTCCCACCTATGAGTGAGAACATGCAGTGTTTGGTTTTCTGTTCTTGCGATAGTTTGCTGAGAGTGATGGTTTCTAGCTACATCCATGTCCCTACAAAGGACACAAACTCATCCTTTTTATGGCTGCATAGTATTCCATGGTGTATATGTGCCACATTTTCTTAATCCAGTCTGTCACTGATGGACATTTGGGTTGATTCCAAGTCTTTGCTATTGTGAATAGTACTGCAGTAAACATACATGTGCATGTGCCTTTATAGCAGCATGATTTATAATCCTTTGGGTATATACCCAGTAATGGGATGGCTGGGTCATATGGCATTTCTAGTTCTAGATCCTTGAGGAATCGCCATACTGTCTTCCACAATGGTTGAACCAGTTTACAATCCCATCAACAGTATAAAAGTGTTCCTGTTTCTCCACATCCTCTCCACCACCTGCTGTTTCCTGACTTTTTAATGATTGCCATTCTAACTGGTGTGAGATGGTATCTCTGTGGTTTTGATTTGCATTTCTCTGATGGCCAGTGATGATGAGCATTTTTTCATGTATCTGTTGGCTGTATGCATGTCTTCTTTTGAGAAATGTCTGTTCATATCTTTTGCCCACTTTTTGATGGGGTTTCTTTTTCTCATAAATTTGTTTGAGTTCTTTGTAGGTTCTGGATATTAGCCCTTTGTCAGATGAGTAGATTGCAAAAATTTTCTCCCATTCTGTAGATTGCCTGTTCACTCTGATGGTAGTTTCTTTTGCTGTGCAGAAGTTGTTTAGCTTAATTAGATCCCATTTGTCAATTTTGGCTTTTGTTGTCATTGCTTTTTGTGTTTTAGACATGAAGTCCTTGCCCATGCCTATGTCCTGAATGGTATTCCCTAGGTTTTCTTCTAGGGTTTTTATGGTTTTAAGTCTAACATTTAAGTCTCTAATCCATCTTGAATTAATTTTTGTATAAGGAGTAAGGAAAGGATCCAGTTTCAGCTTTCTACTTATGGCTAGCCAATTATCCCAGCACCATTTATTAAATAGGGAATCCTTTCCCCATTTCTTGTTTTTGTCAGGTTTGTCAAAGATCAGATAGCTGTTGATGTGTGGTATTATTTCTGAGGGCTCTGTTCTGTTCCATTGGTCTATATCTCCGTTTTGGTACCAGTACCATGCTGTTTTGGTTACTGTAGCCTTGTAGTATAGTTTGAAGTCAGGTAGCGTGATGACTCCAGCTTTGTTCTTTTGACTTAGGATTGTCTTGGCAATGCGGGCTCTTTTTTGCTTCCATATGAAATTTAAAGCAGTTTTTTCCAATTTTGTGAAGAAAGTCATTGGTAGCTTGATGGGGATGGCATTGAATCTAGGCATTGAATCATACCTTGGGCAGTATGGCCATTTTCACAATATTTATTCTTCCTCTCCATGAGCATGGTATGTTCTTCCATTTGTTTGTGTCCTCTTATTTCACTGAGCAGTGGTTTGTAGTTCTCCTTGAAGAGGTTCTTTACATCCCTTGTAAGTTGGATTCCTAGGTATTTTATTCTCTTTGAAGCAATTGTGAATGGAAGTTCATTCGTGATTTGGCTCTCTGTTTGTCTGTTACTGGTGTATAAGAATGCTTGTGATTTTTGCACATTAATTTTGTATCCTGAGACTTTGCTGAAGTTCCCTATCAGCTTAAGGAGATTTTGGGCTGAGGTGATGGGGTTTTCTAAATATACAATCATGTCATCTGGTGCCACTGATTCTTAAAAGTAGTTGGTGAAAGCCGATTCTCACACATGTTCTTTATAAGTAAAGGGAGATTTGCAGTATAGTGAAATGAGCAATTAGCAAGGTGTAGGTAAGTCATAAAATGCTCCTGTCAGTTTGCTGAAATAAGGGAAAACGTGAATAACCCAAGCCACTATTTTTTCAGAGTTATTTGAGCCTTTAACAGATATTTCAGAGTGAAAGCTAATCCTTCAAGAGATTCAGATAAAAGTACAGGATATACTTCCTTGGAGCTCCCACCCTTGCTGCTTCACTTACCTTTCAGAGTATAAAGTAGAACAAAAATGAGTAGGGTGAAGAATAACATTAGAATACCCAAGATTATGCATAAATCATCTGTCCAAATACTATACAATAAGAACAGATCATCTGAAACAGAGACTGAAAAAAAGAGAAAGAAAAAATGCAAACAATTCATTATAAAGAAATAAAGACTTGAAAATATTCACAAATTAAGAATCCAGATATGTAGAAGCCCACTTAATAAAGGTAAAAGGAGGTTGAGTAGGTTCATTTACTTGTTTTTTCTGGGCTTATCCAAGGTTTTATGATGTCATAGAGTATGTAGGTTGGTCGAGCCTATATGTGCAATTTGGGTTGAACCATGAATACAATCTGTGAGAAGTCATCTCTACTCATTAATCCACAGGAAACTGAAAATACGCTCTCATTTATTTTTACACTTTTGTTGAAGAGATGTAGAGGCAAAGTGTCTGAAAATGTCATAAGGAGGCTCTGAACAGTTGGATAAAACAAATTATTTTTAATTGCAGCTCAGTGGCAGAAGAGGAAATTTTAATATACAAAGTACACAGGATGATCATAATATTGGAGGAGGTCAAAGTCAATCATAAGGAACAAATGGACAAAAGATGATAAAGAAGGTGCCATGATTACTAAACTCAAATATTTAAAAGGTTGTCATAGGGCTCAAACTCTAGAAGGACCAATAATAAAGTTACAGATGATACTTTTGATTTCATTAATGCAGAACATTGTGATGTTCACTGTTGAATCCCCAGTATTTAGAAATGTGTTTGGTATATAGTAATCTCTTATTAAACATCTGTTAAGTGATTTAGAGCTACAAAGACAACATCCAGAGGAAATCAGAAAACAGTTACAAAACAATTTTAGCTATTTCAAAGATGAAACAGGGTCCAAAAAATACCACCTGTACATATTATATTTAAAAATTGGATGAGACAAGCTAAGAAATATCTGCAGAACAAAAATTATTAAAGGTAACTTGAGAAGAGGTACTTTGAAAAAGTAGTAAATAAAATTGATGATATTGAAACATAATGTCTGAAGTTAAGAATTCAGAGTGGGTACCACAAAAATCACTCATATTTAGGAATTGATTACTAAACTTGATAATAAACTGGAAGGCATAAACATGGAGAGAAAAAGTCAAAAATAAAGGAGAGAAGTTAAGAGACATAGAGAATGGAGTAGAAAGTTCTGATTGACAGAATCTAAAGTTAAAAAGAAGACAAATTAAATAAAGGAGAAAAGGAAGTACAGTTATGTGCCACATAATGACGTTTTGGTTAACAGTGAACCATATATATCACAGTGGTCTCATAAGATTATAATGGAGCTGAAAATTTTCTTTCATCTAGTGATGTCATCCTGAGGAATTAATTAATGAGCTGTTGGAACTGTAACAAGAATGCATAGCTGAGGAACAAAAAAGAGACAAGGAAACTGCAGGAGAAGAAAAAGAAGAACTTCTCAGGAAATCCAGAGTGAATGGTTTAGCAGAAGCTTTTGCAGACATCAACAAGCTCCTTAAAATATTTGAAAATATGAACCCCAATACTGAAAGGATTGCATTAATGAGCAGGAATGTCTGTGGTACATTATCTGCTTACAAGCAAATCTGTAATGAAAAAAAGAAAAAAATCAAGCAAACCACAATGGATGCTTCTGCAGAGACACCTCCTTTAAGAAGAGCCTCCAGCAGGTCCTTCAGGAATTATCACAGAAGAGAAAACATCCTTATCATAGGAGGTGACAGGTCCATATGTGCTATTGCCCTTGAAGATCTTCCAGGGGGACAAAATATGGAAGTAGAAAATGGTGATAGTGATGATCCTGACCCTGAGTAGGCCTAGGTTAAGGTGTGGATTTGTATCTTAGTTTTTAACAAAAAAAATTTTTTAATTGTTTTATTAGGAAAAGCTTATAGAATAATGACATAAAGAAAGAAAACATTTTTGTATGATTGTACATTTGTATCTTAAGCTGTTATTACAAAACAGTCAAAAAGTTAAGAAATGTTTAAGTTTACAAGTAAATAAGTCACAATAAGCTAAGGTTAATCTATTACCAAATAAAGTAAATTTAGTGTAGGCTAAGTGTACAGTGTTTATAAAGCCTACAAGAGTGTACAGAAATGTCCTAAGCCTTCTCTTTCACTCACTACTCATTCAGTTACTCACCCAAAGCAACTTCCAGTCCTGCAAGCTCTATTCATAATAAGCGCCCTGTACAGATGTACCATATTTTATCCTTTATACCATATATTCACTGTCCCTTTTCTATGTTTAGATATGTTTAGATACATAAATACTTACCATTGTGTTACAATTGCCTATAGCACTCAGTACAGTAGCATGCTGGTCTGGTTTTTAGCCTAGGATAATAGGCTATACCTTATAGCTTAGGTGTGTAGTATGCAATACCATTTAGGTTTGTGTAAATATGCTACATGGTATTTACATAATGATGCAATTGGCTACATAAATATTTCTCAGAATGTATCCCATTGTTAAGCAACACATGGCTGTATTTAAAACAATGGTAGCTGAGATTTTTTGAGACCTGACAAAAAACACTAATGTAGAAAATCAGGGAGCCCAATTAACCCTTATTATTAAAAAATAAAAAGAATTCCACAAAGGCATGTACATGGGCATGTGCTCACACACACACACACACACTAAAAACTCTGAGCAGCCAGAGAAAAAGAAAGTTCACATTCAGAAGCGCCAATTAGACTAAAAGCAGACTTCTCAATAGAATAGAAACAGTGGAAGTCACAATAGTGAAATAATATGTTCAATGCACTGGAAAAAATCTTCAAACTAAAATTCTGTAGCCATTGAAATAAATGTGAGACAAACGCTATCAGATAGTGTGATAGTATTTGTTAAGTCTGATATGCAAGAAAAAATAGAAGTCAAAAAAGTTGTAAACTATAGATAAATATAAACAAGCAATGCTATATAAAACAATAATTAAAATAATGTTCTATGAGGTTTAAATAACATAGAATTAAAATCTTCAGCGATCATAGCATATGTCCTGATGGAACTACATGTTACTAAACTATTCCAAGATCTTTTTATCTTCTGAGAGTGTTTAAGATATTGATATGCTTAGGCTTTTTGTTCTTACCCAAATCTTATCTTGAATCATAATCCCCATGTGTAGAAGAGAGGGAAGTGATTGGATTATGGGGGTGGTTTCCCCCATGCTGTTCTCATGATAGTGAGTGAATTCTCACAAGTTTTAGAAATGGTAGTTTTTCCTGCTCTCTCATGTGCGCTCTCTCACCTGCTGTCATTTAAGACATGCCTGCTTCCCCTTCCGCTATGATTGGAAGTTTCCTGAGGTCTCCCCAGCCATGCAGAACTACCAGTCGATTGAACCTCCTTTGCTTATAAATTACTCAGACTCTAGTAGTATCTTTACAGCAGTGTGAGAACGGACTAATTCAGGTATTAATTAAATTTAGACTTGATAGTAAGTACACACACGTTGAAATTTCTAAATGAACCACTTAAATAGTGGGGGAAAAAAACGCTGTATAAATTATATGTCGTTATAAGTAAAAACAGATGGAATAATTAAAATTACAAACAGAAAATGAAATGTTTAAAACACAATACAATGAAAATGAAGAAAAATAGAAATATGTATATAAAACAGGAAGGTCAGATAAGCACAAAATGATGTTAGAAATTTGAAACATCAATAAGCTAAAAGTATAAATGATTCATTTAAGAGGCAATAATTATAAAATAGAATAGATTAAAAATTTAAATCTAATTATATCCTTTTCCAAGAGATGCACAAAATCATAAATATGCAGAAAAATTTAAATATAAAATATTTTAAGCTAAATAAAAAGAAAATATGTACAATACAAATATAAATCAAGATTGTAGCCATTAACTTGGTGAAAATTGGTAAAATTTGAATATATTTTGAAGATAAAGGAAACTGATTAATGTCCTGTTGATAGTGAGATGCAAGAAAACAAAAAGTAGCCATACTACTATTGGGAAAATAGATGGCAAGACAAGAAAGCATTACTAGACACACATAATAATTAATGTTTTCTTTTGCCAGTAAAGCTTATCCACTTCAATGGTATATCAACTTAATATCATGACTTCAAACTGTAAAGGCATAATTGACAAAACTAGAGAATTTATATTTAAGTAATTATTACCATTTTATTACTTAATTTCTCTATTTTTCCTGTTTGTCATACCTGTTTACTCTTTCCTGCATTTTAGAGGAACTTTTTTAAAATCACATTTTAATTTATTTATCTTTTTTGGTTTTGACTCTATCAATTTGTATCATTTTGATTACACTAGGAATTAAATTATACATGCTCAACTTTTCATAATCTACTGAGAAACACCATTTTATCACTACAATAGAGCTCTTTATCATTTCTACTTATGTTGTAGTTATTTTATATATTACAAGTATATATACATAAATTAAAAATCCAATCGGATAATGTTATTTTTTTTTGCTTTTCATCATCAAACATGTTAAAGAACTCAAGAGGAAAGGAATATTGTAATAGATTTACTTCAATAGTTATGATTTGTCTTCCTTAACTCCTAATGACCACATTTCCTTCTGCTGTTATCTCCCTTCTGAAGAACTGCAGTGCTTTGAAGCAGTTCTGCTGGTAAAGAATTATCCAAGATTTTCTTTCTCCTTAAAATGTTTTTACTAACTTTCATTATTTAAGTATATTTTCACTGGACATAAAATTATGGTTTGGCAGTTCTTTACTTTCAGCGTAGAAAAAAGTCACTTCCTTCTGACACCATGGATGGATTTGGATTAGAATTCCACAGTTGTTTGTACTATTGTTTTCCCTCATAAGTAATGCGTCCATTTTCTCTGGATGTTTTTAATAATTTTTCTATGGCTTTACCTTTGGAATCATTTGATTGTTATGGTATGGCCATGGATTTCCCTAGATTTCTATTTGGGGGTTCACTGTACTTTTTGAATGTGTAGGTTATGTCTTCTGACAAATTTGTGAAGTTTTCGATTTCTTCAAATATATTTACTGTGCTTAACTCTTTATATTTTGTACTGAAACTCCCAGGACACAAGTTTCATTCTATTGCTATTGTCCTACAGGTCCCTGAAACTCTACTCTTTTTTTATTCTTTTTTCTCATTGGTCTTCACGTTGAATAAGTTCTATGCATCTATCTCTCAAGAACATTGAATATTTTCTCTGTCATCTCAATTCTGCTATTGAGCCTATACTGTGATAATTTTTTAAAAAAAATACTATTGTAGCTTTTAGCGCTAGGATTTCTAGGTGGTTCTTCTGTATATTTTCTATTTTTTTGCTGAAGCTTCATTTCCCATTTGTTTCAGAGTGCTTGCCATTACTTCTTGGATATTTTTATAGTAGCAGTTTTAAATTCTTTGATAATTTTAACATCTATGTAATCTCAGTGTTGCTCCCTATTGTTCTTACCCATGCATGCTGAGATTTTCCTGATTCTTCACATACTGAGTAGTTTTGGATTGTCTTCTGGATATTTTGAATATGATGTTATAAATCTCAGATTCTTGTTAAATCTTATGGGGCATGTTAATATTTTTGTTTTCGTGGACACCTGACCCAGTAGGGTTTGGGTTATAAGTCCTATGAACACTGACCTTTCATGTATTTTTCAATTCCTCTTTGAAAGCAATTATTTAAAAATTATTGCTAAATTATTTTTTAAAGTATTTTTCATATTTGTCTTGTGTGTGTGCTATAGGCAATGATATTTCCCTTAGCTTAGTCCTCAATATCTTCTATGTGCTGGGATTTTTTTAATCAGATGTATACATTTAAAGTTCTGAGATGAACCCTGGAGTTCATAAACAACTTTATGGAATCAATTTCCCAAGGTTCTTTCCTCTCTGCTCTCTCTCTGGTAATTTCTAGTTCCCTAGGGCTTGTCTATTTGGTATTTCAGGCCAGAAATCTTGGGTTTTGATATACCTCCACTATGCTGTACACTTCCTGTGACTGTACTTGTGTCCATGACTGAGCAGCACTAGGACATGGAGAGACAAAGTCACTTAGGGTTTCTCCACCCTCTTTTTGCCATAGATCTTCTGAGAAAAGTGGAAAGCCTATTTCTAGGAGTCACAAACACTTCTAGTTTCATGCTACCACTACCACCACAAACCAGAGATTCCTTTTTCATTTCTGAAATCTTAACTAGAAGATTTTTCCTGGAGCTTTTACTGTTTGCATTGATGACACCTTCTGGGATTCATGGTGCTTTGAGTCCAGGCTTAGTGTATTAGTCTGTTTTCATGCTGCTGATAAAGACATATCTGAGCTGGCAAGAAAAATAAGTTTAACGGGACTAACAGTTCCACATGGCTGGGGAGGCCTCAGAATCATGGTGGAACATGAAAGGCACTTCTTACATGGGGGCATCAGGAGAAAATGAAGTGGAAGCAAAAGCAGAAACCCCTGATAAAACATCAGCTCTAGTGAGACTTATTCACTATCACGAGAATAGCATGGGAAAGGCCAGCCCCCATGATTCAATTACCTCCCACTGGGTTCCTTCCACAACGTGTGGCAATTCTGGGAGATAAAATTCAAGTTGAGATTTGGGTGGGGACACCGCTAAACCATATCATTCCTCCCCTGGCCTCTCCAAATATCATGTCTTCACATTTCTAAAGCAATCATGCCTTGTCAACAGTCCCCCAAAGCTTTAACTCATTTCAGCATTAACCCAGAAGTCCACAGTCCAAAGTCTCATCTCAGGCATGGCAAGTCCTTTCTGCCTATGAGCCTGTAAAATCAAAAGCAAGCTAGTTACTTCCGAGATACAATGAGGGTACAGGTATTTGGTAAATATGGCCATTCCAAATGGGAGAAATTGGCCAGAACAAAGAAGTACAGAACCCATGCAGAGCAGTCAAAATTTAAAGCTCCGAATTTACCTCCTTTGACTTCATATCTCACATCCAGGTCATGTTGATGCAAGCAGTGGGTTCCCATGGTTTTGGGAAGCTCTGTCTCTTTGGCTTTGCAGGATACAGCCCCACTCCTGGCTGCTTTTATGGGCTAGCACTGAATGTTTGAAGCTTTTCCAGGAGTATGGTACAAGCTGTCAGTGGATCTACCATTCTGGGGTCTGAAGGATGGTGGCCCTATTCTCACAGTTCCACTAGTCAGTGCCCCAGTAGGGACTCTTTGTGGGGCCTCTGATCCCACATTTCCCTTCTGCACTGCTGTAGGAGAGATTCTCCATGAAGGCCCCACCCCTGCAGCAAAAGTTTGTCTGGGCATCCAGGCATTTCCATACATCTTCTGAAATCTAGGTGGAGTTTCCCAAACCTCAATTTTTTACTTCTGTGAACCTGCAGGCTCAACACCACGTGGAAATAGCCAAGGCTGGGGGATTCTACCCTCTGAAACCACAGCCTAAGCTTTATGTTGGCCACTTTCAGCCATGGCTGGAGCAGCTGGGACACAGAACACCAAGTCCCTAGGCTTCAAACAGCACAGGGACCCTGGGTCTGGCCCACAAAACCACTTTTTCTTCCTGGGCCTCCAGGCCTGTGATGGGAGAGGCTACCATAAAGATCTCTGACATGCCCTGGAGACATTTTCCCTGTGGTCTTGGGGACTAACATTAGGCCCCTTGCTACTTATGCAAATTTGTGCAGCTGGTTTGAATTTCTCCCCAGAAAATGGGTTTTTCTTTTCTATTGCATAGTCAGGCTGCAAATTTTCTGAACTTTTATCCACTGTTTCCCTTTTAAAACTGAATGCCTGGCCAGGCGCAGTCGCTTAAGCCTGTGATCCCAACACTTTGGGAGGCCACAGCAGGTGGATCACCTGAGATCAGGAGTTTGAGACCAGCCTGCTCAACATGGTGGAACCCTGCCTCTAGTAAAAATATTTTAAAAATTAGCTGGACATGGTGGCAGACACCTGTAATCCCAGCTATTGAGTAAGCTGAGGCATGAGAATTGCTTGAACCCAGGAGGTGGAGGTTGCAGTGAGCCAAGATTGTGCCACTCCGCTACAACCTGGGCAACAAGAGTGAAATTCAATCTCCATTAAAAAAAACTTGAATACCTTTAACGTTACTCAAGTCACCTCTTGAATGGTTTGCTGCTTAGAAATTTCTTCTGTCAGATACCCTAAATCATCTTTCTCAAGTTCAAATTCCACAAATCTCTCAGGCAGGGGCAAAATGCCACCAGTCTCTTTGCTGAAACATAACAAGCGTAACCCTTGTGTCAGTTCCCAACCAGTTCCTCTTCTTCACCTGAGACCATCTCAGCCTGGATCTTTTTTATTTTTTTTTTTTGAGACAGAGTCTTGCTCTGTTGCCCAGGCTGGAGTGCAGTGGCGGGATTCAGCTCACTGCAAGCTCCGCCTCCTGGGTTTACGCCATTCTCCTGCCTCAACCTCCCGAGTAGCTGGGACTACAGGCGCCTGGCACCTCGCTCGGGTAGTTTTTTGTATTTTTTAGTAGAGATGGGGTTTCACCGTGTTAGCCCGTATGGTCTCGATCTCCTGACCTCGTGATCTGCCCGTCTCAGCCTCCCAAAGTGCTGGGATTACAGGCTTGAGCCACTGCGCCCGGCCTTGGATCTTATTGTCCATATCACTATCAGCATTTTAGGCAAAGCTGTTCAACAATTCTCTAGGGAGTTCCAAACTTTCCCACATTTTCCTGTCTTCCTCTGAGTCCTTCAAACTGTTCCAACCTCTGCCCATTACACAGTTCCAAAGTCTCTTCCACATTTTGGGGTATCTTTTCAGCAATGCCCCACTCTACTGATAGCCATTTACTGTATTAGCCCGTTTTCATGCTGCTGATAAAGACATACCCGAGACTGGGAAGAAAAACAGGTTTAATTGGACTTACAGTTCCACATGGCTGGGGAGGCCTCAGAATCATGGCAGGAGGTGAAAGGAATGTCTTACATGGTGGCAGCAAGAGAAAATGGGGAAGAAGGAAAAGCGGAAACCCCTGATAAACCCATCAGACCTCATGAGACTTATTCAATATCACAAGAATAGCGTAGGAAAGACTGGCCCCTGTGATTCAATTACCTCCTCCTGGGTCCCTCCCACAATATGTGGGAATTCTGGGAGATAGAATTCAAGTTGAGATTTGGGTGGGGACACAGCCAAACCATATCACTTGGGTATACCAGAGGGAAAAAATGACAAACTCATTGCTGGTTCGGTATTTCCTTGGTTTCTGGTCTTCCTTAATCTGATTGCTACTGTTTGCTTTACAATATCCTCAAATATCTGCTTGATGCATTCTGTCCAATTTTAAAGCGATATTCAATTAAAGAGACAGGGCAGGATGTACTCACGCTATCTTATCTAGTGCCAACAGTCCAGTTCTCTTTTAATTGTGCCTGGTCGCCTGTTTTACTTATCCACCTTGTGTTTAAATCTTAATTATTATATATTTAATTCCTAGACATTCTAGTTGATCTCTTTCAACTATTCTTGATCTTTTTATTAGTTTCATCTTTGATTCTTATTTTGAATTCATTCTTTTATTTTTTAAATATATTAAAAATATTTATATTGTGTATCTAATAAACAGTAACTCTATTTCATAGTTGCTATTTCTGGAAAACCTAAAATCATCTTTGACACTTTTTGTTTTCTTGCACCTCAATATCTAATAGGACATTAATCAGTTGCCTTTATCTTCAAAATATATTCAAATTTCACCAATCTTCACCAAGTTAATGGCTACAATCTCATTAAGGGAGGGTTTATGTATATGAATGATTAAGGCAGAATTATTTTCAAATTCTACTGTTTGGTACTGATGGAGAAAAGGTATTTTTCTTATTATTATGCTCTATGAGATATATTTTTAGTGAATTGTTACACAGACTATTTTGATGTTCACTTCTTTGGGGTCCCAGATATATGTGGATATTTTTATTAGACTCTTCCTTTATGAGGGCTCTGGTAATCATCCTTTGTCCACTTGACTCCAATGTGGACTTCAAAACAAAATAAGCAACCTGGATTTAGAAGATGCCCATGGAGAGAGAGAGGGAGGGGGGGGAGAGAGAGAGAGAGAGAGAGTGAAAGAAGAAGAAGAAGAAGAAGAAGAAGAAGAAGAAGAAGAAGAAGAAGAAGAAGAAGAAGAAGAAGAAGAAGAAGAAGGAGGAGGAGGAGGAGGAGGAGGAGGAGGAGGAGGAGGAGGAGGAGGAGAAGGAGAAGGAGGAGAAGGAGGAGGAGGAGAAGAAGAAGAGAAGGAGGAGGGAGGAAGAAGGAGGAGGAGCAGAGGAGGAGAAAGAGGAAGAGGAAGAGGTGGGGGAGGCAGGGAGGGAGGGAGGGAGAAAGAAAAAAGTCAAAATAAGGTTTTGATTGCATCTTTTGATTTCTTCCAGTACACGAAATATTTTCTTAGTCTTCTCAATTGCTTAAAAATAACTTGAAAATAATATTTGGTGGATATAGACAGACAGATAGATATTGCAGTATATATACTGTAGTCAGAAAGAGTAGTTTAGGAAATTACATACTGATTGAAATAGAATTCTATTTTATACATTCTTAAACATTCTTGCCAGCTTTTGTTGATCCTGGTGGGCTTGTCCTTTGGGCTCATTAGTTTGTTAAGATTTGAGGCTTGGGTTTATACTTTGAGGTGCAAATAGATGGAATGGGTTATGCTGGGGAAAATTCAAAATATATAAAAGGTTTGAAAAGACTATCTATGTAGCATCTGGACCAGTTATGTCTTAGGAGTGAAGGCAAAGCTCTTGCAAAGAATAAAGTGATTCTTTTGTTTAGTGTTTACTTTGATCGTCATTGTTTTATGTAAATAACTCCCAGTAACTGCAAACAAATAAAAAGTATTGCTAAATTCTCAGATGCTATCATAACAAAGTATATAAATATAGCTGCACTTCTAGTAACATCTAAATATATAGGCAAGATGTATTAGTTCATTCTCAAACTACTATGAAGAAATACCTGAGACTGAGTAATGTATAAAAAAAGGAGGTTTAATTGATGCACAGTTCCAATTATGGTGAAAGGCACCTCTTCACAAGGTGTCAGGAAAGAGAATGAGTGCCAAGTGAAGGGGGAAGCCCCTTATAAAACTATCAGATCTCATGAGAACTCACTCACCATCATGAGAACAGCATGGGGGAAACTCCCCCATGATTCAATTATCTCTACCTGGTGTCGCCCTTCACACGTAAAGATTATCACAATTCAAGGTGATATTTGAGTTGGGACACAGAGCCAAACCATTTCACAAGATGATCAATTAATGGCTTTCAATAGTCTTGAAACTGAATAGGAAATAAAACATGTAATATTGGCCTTTTGAACTCATTAATTTTTCAAATGGGATCTCTGATGCAAAAATGGTTATTAATCACTGTCTTGGAGCCAACATTTGGTGACACAAATAATTGTGTTTTGTAAATGAGCATCTGGACCCCATAATCTTGGATGAAATGGTTGCCAGACCTCAAGGAATATATCTGTTCCCCTGGTATGCAAGCAATTGTGACCACAGGTGATGCTGGAAATACAGGCAGTCATCAGAGAAGCCTAAGACTCTGCAACTTGCACAGTTCAGAGGGCAGCATCTAAAGTTTCTAAGGTGTCCCCAAATCCTGACTCCTTCTGTTGTTGCTAGGAAAGTTGCCCAGCTTTATCTAAATACATCCAAGTAAAGAGGGTACCAGGCTAAGAAGAGATGAACTGAGAAATTCTATTTTTCTAGTACCACTTACCTCTTTTCCTGAATTGTAAATAGATAGGCAAAATGCCAATATACATCAGGAAAGGTAGACACTGAAACACAAGGTGAACACACCTTATATTCTCTGTAACTGAAAAAGGATCAAGGAGAAGGAGAATTAGGAAGCTAGCTCTTTTGGAATACATTGGAACAGCAACAAACATGCTAGATTAAGGAAATTATTTTAAGGTCTCAATGTAATGTCTATTTAGGTCTATTCAGCCTAAGTCACAGCTCAGGCATCAAAAGCAGGATTGTGAATGAGATAGAGCCAGGAATCAGGAATGAAGGGAGGACTTGTTTGGGCTTAGGATAGATGAGGGTACTGGAGAACAGTATTTTCCTACTTTCCCACACTCTGTGCAGTATATTTGTTGATCACAACATGAAAATAAGATGTAGAGAGAATGGGACCCTGGTCACTATAACATATATGAGTCTGATGTTTGTAGGACAAACAAAATGGTAGTTTGGGGAAACTCTGAGTTAGCTAAGAGGACAAAAGTGCTTTGGAACCCAATAATTTCACAGTTGTAATGCCCTGAAGGTATAACTGAAGGATCTTCTTTATAGCATTCCTGCTATTTAGTCACTCAAACTTTGCTTGAAAACTTATATTCTAGAGAGCTTACTATGGTGTGAGAAAGATTATTTCAAGTCTGGGCAATTCTCCTTATTAAACCATGCTTTCCCATATCAAACTAGATATTTATTTATTTATTTAGAGACGGAGTCTCACTCTGTCACCCAGGCTGGAGTAAAGTGGCACGAACTTGGCTCACTGCAACCTCCACCTCCTCTGTTCAAGCGATTCTCGTGCCTCAGCCTCCCAGCTAGCTAGGAACTACAGGCATGCATCACCACACCCAGATAACTTTTTGTATTTCTATTAGAGACGGGGTTTCACTATGTTGGCCAGGTTGGTCTCGAGCTCCTGAACTCAAGCAATCTGCTCCTTTTAGACTACAAAAGTGCTAGGATTACAGGCATAAGCCTCAAACTAGATTTTTAAAAGATTCTTTTGCTTATTTATAACATTTCTAGAAGAAAATGACAAGACTTGTATAATTCTGAGACACATTATGCAAAGAACCAATAACTATAAATACTTGGCTTAGGGTGAAGAAGATCCAGAAAAGAACATGATGCTTTCTGTTTGAGTTTTTCTTTTGTTTTGGTTCTGTGTTTTTGTGTGTGTGAGTTTTTAAAACCACAAATGCCAGAAACTATTAACAGGAAAGTCCTAAAAGGAAGAGTTTCCTTACATCACACTAGAAGTAACCTCTACAAGGACAAAGACTTTAAGCTGTTTTTTCCTTTTGCTTTACTGTTAATATCTAGAACAGTACGTAATCCCTGAGATGCTCAGCATACATTTGTTGAGCAGATAAGTCAAATTGCCTAATGAGTGAGTTAGTGACCTCCCCATCACTGAAAGTACGCAAGGATGATATTGATACCTCACATCTTAGTGGAGAAGAGCATCACTACATTTGGAGCAAAGTGTTCGCATTTGAAACGTCTAAGTTTCAGCCCTGGCTCTACATGTTTGAGCTTGAACAATTTAACCGAAAACTCTGATGACTAATTTCTTCATCCAAAAAATGGTGATAATAAATGGAACCTATCTCATAGGGTGTTTGGATGACATTAACTATAAATTGTTTATCACATTTCCTGGCACATGATAAATACTCATTCAAAGTTATACAGGTCTTTATGAATTATATAGGACTAGCCAAGATGAACTCTATTTTCATTTTTAGGCTTATGTTTTCTGAACTATAGAAGAGTTTCATTTTAATGATAACTCTCAAAAGGCACCTTGTCTTATCAATTATATTTATGTCACTATGGATGAAATTATTTCCCAAAGACTCCTAGTCCATCTCCTTCTCTATACAAAGCAGCCTGGAATGTATCACAGTTTCTTTCTCTCAGGAAATCTAGAATACTTGATGGCATAACATGTCATTTCTGTTACTCATCTTGCATGGTCTGAAGTTCTAAGATCCAGTACTGTGAGGGGCCATTCTCAAATGTATCCAATGCCTTCTCTGCCTTCTGTTTTCAACTCCCTGAAATTAAGGCTGCATTTCCCACCCTTAGTGATGCAAGGGGTGTATGTTTAGGTTAATTTCATAGGAAAAACAAAGGGGAGCTGAGAGAAGATTCAGGAGAACCAAGAATTGGATTATTGGTTCATGTGTTTTTCTTTTTCTTATAATCAAGGTAAAATATTCTGGAGAATTTGAGGAATAAGTCTGAAAATCCATAGATGCCTGTGGAAGAGAAAACTATTCCAGCCTGGGCTACAGAGCAAGATTCTGTCTCAAAAAAACAAAAACAAAAACAAATATATATATATATTCAAAACTATTATTATTTTTGTTGTTGTTGTTGTTGTTGAGACAGAGTCTCGCTCAGCTGCCCAGGCTGGAGTACAGTGGCATGATCTCGGCTCACTGCAACCGCCATCTCCCAGGTTCAAGTGATTCTCCCGTCTCATCCTCCTGAGTAGCTGGGATTATAGGCACCCACCATCATGCCTGGCTAATTTCTGTATTTTAGTAGAGACGGAGTTTCACCATGTTGTCCAGGCTGGTCTTGAACTCCTGATCTCAGGTGATCCACCTGCCTTGGCCTCCCAAAGTGCTAGTGATTACAGGCGTGAGTCACTGTGCCTAGCCTCAAAACTATTATTATTTAAATTCCAGAAAATGGCCCAAGTGAGAAGAAATAAGTAATGATGGCTCCGCAAGGATCAGGAGATTTTGGAGGTGACAGCTACTATGGCAGCAGCAGCACTTTCGCTCTGGAGAACCACATAAACATGGAGAACACTAGCTCATCCTGAGATATAACTCAAGATATTAAGACCTTCTTTGGCAAGTACAGCAGTGAGATGCTTTGAGGTTGACACTGTTTTGTGTGAACCTCCTCCAAACACTTGGTATCAAGTAAAGAAGGAATGGCTTCAGAACTCATTACCTTTCCTGAATTAAATACCTTTTATTCTGAGAAACAGAAGAGCAACCACAATGCTCAAATATATCCAAGGATATGAAATTTTATGTGACATCAATGACATATATTCTGATTTGAACAGGATATCTGAAAGAAAGAGTAGAAAGACTTGGTAAGTACAGCAACAGAATTATAAGATTACATTGTGCATGGAAGGTTACTGCTGAAGAAGTAGGAGCCACACTTAAGGTCCCCATTGCACTCCATGCTATAAACTCTGAGCCCAGATGAGGGTTGTCAGTCAGTGAAGCTGAACTAGGGGAAAGAACAGAGTTTGGGAGTTATTGTGTCAAGAATAGAACAGTATTGGATGAAAGGATGAATTCCTACTTCTGTTCCTACATTCTAGTGGACAATCCACGAAAGGAGGGAAATTATAGAACAGAGCCTTGGATGCCACAGTAAATGTTGAATTTGGAAAACTCCATAGTTGTGAGACTGGATCAGAAGTGCCACTGGTGAAATTTTAGAAAGTTTAAAGAAAAAGTAAGAGCTCTAAAGTCACAGAAATAAAACTAAGAAAGACATCTGACATTCAGTGTTTAAATTCCCTGTAGGGAGTTCCTGTGAGACCAATTTAACAGAAAAATTCTCCCAGAAGAGAATACCTAATATCCTGATCAAAATGTAGAAGGAAGGAAGGAAAGAAGGAAGGAAGGAAGGAAGGAAGGAAGGAAGGAAGGAAGGAAGGAAGGAAGGAAGGAAGGAAGGGATAGGGTCCAGCCCTACTGGGCCTGTGGGTTTTTCTCTTCATGTGTGGAGATGAGAGAGCATAGAAATAAAGACACAAGACAAAGATATAGAAGAAAAGACAGCTGGGCCCGGGGGACCACTACCACCAAGACGCAGAGACCGGTAGTGGCCCCAAATACCTGGCTGCGCTGTTATTTATTGTATACAAGGCAAGGGGGCAGGGTAAGGAGTGTGAATCACCTCCAATGATAGGTAACGTCATGCGAGTCACGTGTCCATCAGACAGGGGGCCCTTCCCTATTTGGTAGCCGAGGCAAAGAGACAAAGGGAACAGCTTACATCATTATTTCTTCTATGCATTTTTCAGAAAGCTCAACGGCTTTAATACTTTCACTAATTCTGCTACTGCTATCTAGAAGGTGGAGCCAGGTGTACAGGGTGGAACATGAAAGTGCACCAGGAATGTGACCGCTGAAGCACCGCATCACAGGGAGACTTTTAGGCCTCTGGATGGCTACGGACAGGCTTGATGGATATCAGGCCTTCCACAGGAGGTGGTAGAGCAGAGTCTTCCCTAAGTCCCCCGGGGAAAGGGAGACGCCCTTTCCCAGTCTGCTAAGTAGTGGGTGCCTTCCCAGGCACTGGCACTACTGCTAGACCAAAGTCTGCTAAGTAACAGGTGCCTTCCCAGGCACTGGTGTTATCGCTAGACCAAGGAGCCCTCTAGTGGCCCTGTCTGGGTGTAACAGAGGGCTCACACTCGTGTCTTCTGATCACTTCTCACCATGTCCCTTCAGCTCCTGTCTCTGTATGGCCTGGTTTTTCCTACGTTATAATTGTAGAACAAAGATTATTATAATATTGGAATAAAATGTAATGCTACAAACTAATGATTAATAATATTCACATATAATCATATCTATAATCTATTTCTAGTATAACTATTCTTATTCTATATATTTTCTTTATTATACTGGAACAGCTTGTGCCCTCAGTCTCTTGCCTTGGCACCTGGGTGGCTTGCCACCCACAGGAAGGAAGGAAGGAAGGAAGGAAGGAAGGAAGGAAGGAAGGAAGGAAGGAAGGGAGGGAGGGAGGGAGGGAGGGAATGAGGGAGGGAGGGAACAAGGGAGGGAGGGAGGGAGGGAAGGAAGGAAGGAAGGAAGGAAGGAAGGAAGGAAGGAAGGAAGGAAGGAAGGAAGGAAGGAAGGAGGGAGGGAGGGAGGGAGGGAGGGAGGGAGGGAGGGAGGGAGGGAGGGAGGGAGGGAAGGAAGGAAGGAAGGAAGGAAGGAAGGAAGGAAGGAAGGAAGGAAGGAAGGAAGGAAAGGAATTGCTGAGTGTTGATAAAGCAGGTAATTCCTCAAATTTCTCAAAGTTTAGAAAATCAGGAAAGTTGAAAGTCAACGTTTGCCCATCATTTTCTGCCAATTACTAGGGATTTGGAGAGTGGAGTTTTAAGATCCTTGTATATAAGATATAAAAAGAGACAAACATGGGTTCCCAAATAATGAAGGAGAGATTGGGAACAGAAAAACCACAGAATTATACAGGCAATACCTCCAGAGACTGGGATTTTCAGATACAGAACATAAAATAAATATCTTAGTGTATTTCAATTTAAGATGATGTGAAGTATAGCAGGCTAACCTACTAAATTAACACCAGACTATTAGAACCTGAGGCACACATGGATTCTAGAAACAACAACAACAAAAATAACATGTAAAAATAGCACAAATCCATTGTCAAGGCATCCCCCCTACTTGGCTATCACCATGACTCAATTTGCTTTCTTCATTTTTGAAAGGCTTCTATTTGAAATTTTAAAAATAAACAGGAAAGGAGCATGAGATCTGAGGTTCTAGATTCACACCTTACCTTCAACAACGCTGATTACTGTTGGTCAGTCCGGGAAACCTAAATGGCTCAGAAGGGAAACGTGGGATTAAAAGGGAAACCAGAAGTAATACTCCCATGAAGTGGCGCAGAAAACTGAAATGGTGAGTTGATTAAAGGAGTTTATTTTGGGTCACAAAGGGACCTAAGCACCTGAAATAGATGGGTTTCTGCTGAACAGAAAGAAAAAAAAAAGTACTTACAGTATTTATTTTATCAGCTTTCTAATTGTTCACTCATGGCTGTTAAGAGACAGGATATTTCCTTGATATGAAGCCTCTGTGAACTGGATCCAGTTAAATGCTTACCTTCTTCTATTCAGAGTAATCTAACAACAGAGGTAAAATTGATCTGAAATCACATCCAAAGACCCTCTGGTAGACACCAATGATGTCTCTCAGGGAACATTCTCCTCCTTCTTCTTTTTTGGGAAAGCATCTCTTGAGAAATGAAACTAAAATAATTCCTGTCTCTGTGTTAAGCAATACTAGGACCAAACCAGTTTCTGTAATAAAGTACACTTGTGACATCATGATTTTTAAATCCATATTAATTTTGCATATTGCTTTGTTTTGTAAAACTATCGCACTGGCAGTATTTCATTTCAAGCTCAAAATAACATACACTTTATCATTTCCAAATGAGATAAATCAATGGTCTTGAAGGTTAAGTGATACCCAAGGTCACAAAGCCCAAAAAAGGTGAATCTAGCACTCAAAGGACATAAAAACTTTGGAAGCCTTAACATGCTATACAGAACAAGGCTTTTCCTTTAATGATTCTAGTATCTTCCATTGTTTAAAATAACTCCTTAGCACCTGGTATTTTCCTTGTCCCAGCAACTTAATACATTTTCAATAGTGCATGTCTACAGCAGTTCATAGTTTATAAAACAACCTCACATTTATTATTCCACTTAATTTTCTCTTTAGTTGGCCACATTGAAGAAGGACATGAAATTTTATGTGGCAATTCTTCCTTGATAAAACCAAGCCACAAGCACTCACCTGATATGACAATACCTGCCCTTTTCTCTTGACCAGTGACTGGGTTGTAAAAGCAGCAAGTTACAGGACCATGGGTGCTATTTTTTAGAAGAATGGTCATCTTCAAATGTAATAATCCAGCTCCATCCTGAGAGTAAGATTTTGATGAATGTGGAATTACATTCCCACTGCTGTCTCTCCATGCCATCTGGGCTTGTGGGAACCACCCTCCTGAGGTACACTCCACCACAAACCCCTCTGTGCCGAGAATCTGAACATTAATCTGCACATCCAAGCCTACAGCTGGAAAGAAGAGAGAGAAATTACATTATAGTTATTGGTGTGGACTCAAGAATTGAGAAGTAAATCAGTCTTTTCATTCTCTGTGCCCTATGTATACCATAAGTGTAATGGGGGTGGCCACAATTAGAACAAGAATAATACTTCCATCCAAATCCAAGCTAGCAAGACATCAAAAATATTATCTATAAAAGAAAAGACTGATAATTGGGACTTAACTGTTGTTCTTCAAAAGACCACATGTAAAAAGTGAAAAAAAAGTCACAGCTAGGAGCAGGCACTTGCAATACATCTGGAAAGTAGCATCCAAAATATATTAAGTACTATAAATCAATAAGACAGATAAACTTTGTGTTTTCAATGGGAAAAATATTTGAAAAACCATCTCATTTAAAAAAATATCCAGGTTACCAATAATTATATGCAAAGATGTTCAACATCACCAGCCATCAGGGAAATACAAAGTAAAACTTTAATGACATTCCACTTCACCCCACCAAAATGTCTTAATGAACAGCACTGGCACTGACATTACCAAAGACTGGAGAGGCTGTAGAGCAACTAGAGCTCTCCTATATGGCTGGCTCCAGGACTGTGAATTGGTTTAACCTCTCTGGGAAATTGTTAGTATCTACTGAAACTGAGCATACGCCTATGCTCATGACCCAACACTTTCACTCCTACTTATAATACATAACAGAAATGAGTACTGATGTATACAAAACAAAATGTTCAAAAATATTCATGGCAGTATTAGTCATAGTAGCCCAAAACTGAAAGTAACCCAAAAGTTCATTCACAGCATAGAATACAAGGAAAAACAAAGAAGAAATTTCTGCCACTTACAACATAAACGAATAATGGTAAGCAACTGCACACATATATGTGTGATTCCATTTATATAAGTTTTAGAACAGACAAAACTAATCTATGGAAATAGAAGTTGGAATCTCAGCAAGAGAAGAGTGGTATTGACTAGAAAGAGGTAAGACGGAACATTTGGATATATTTAATATCTTGATCTGAGGGGTGAATTTGTGGGTGTCCCTATATGTAAAAATTTATTGAGCTGTGCACTTGAGATTTGTGCACTCCATGTATATAAAGTATACTGGAATACAAAAATAAAAATAATTTAATCAATCCAAGCCACAGCCAGATTCAGCTGGGTGCCCCCATCTCTCAACTGGCTATTTTGAAATTTGCATCGTCATTTCTTAAGCATATAAATTGAATCAAGTTATTTTGGGGGCATAGAATTGTATAAGTGAAAACAATTTAATAAAAATAGAAATTACGTGTTTCAATTTTGGGCTGCCATTAATGGCAAGGTAATTGTGACCATCTTTCCTGTTGGAGACAACCCAAAAGGTAGATAAAATACAAAAAGCACCTCATAAAATTGGATTAAAAATACAACAAGATAAAGAATCATTACAGGACTTGAATGGGGAAGTGACTGGAATTCAAGAAGGTTCTAGCTATTTCTGCCCCTGTAGCATTTACTTGTCAGGAAAGGCAGCAAATATTCTAAATTTCCTCTAGAGAACTTCAGGTAGTAAAAGAAGATCAGAATCCTAAAGCTCAAAAGGATAAAGATCCTAATGGATCGACACCACTCCATATCCAAGGGGACAAAAGCCCATTCCTGGCCTTTCCCCATGTATACCTTTGCTGACTTCATACAGGTAAATAGAAAATAATGAGCAAATAACAGACATGTAGGATAAACAAATTTAGAGATCCAGTATACCATCTGAGGACTAAAGGCAATAAAATTGTACTGTATTAGAGATTTCTACCAAATTAGTAGATTTTAGCTGCTTTTGCCACAAAGAGGGTTACTATGTGAGATAATGAATATATAAATCTGCTTCACTATAGTAACCATTTTACTGTTTATGTATCCTACAATATCATGTTGTATACTTTAAATACAGACAATGAAATTTATTTTTAAAAAATAGAAAATAATGAGCAGTTTGGAGGCCTCTAGAGGCTGAGCAAAGTGCAGCACCTACCAATGCAGAAATCTCCCCATAGAAAGTGAAGCTATGGATTAGGATCCCATATAGTGCCATCTGAAGTAGCAGAGTAAACAGTACTCAGTGCAGAAAGAAATGTCAGTTATCTCCAAATTGCTGAATCAATTCAATAAAGCCTAATTAAATGTCCAAAGGCTTTGAGTGTATGTGTGTGTGTGTGTGATTTGATAAACCAATGGCATAATTTTTATACACATACAAAGAGACGTACAATTGCACATGTGTGAAATTACACATCTAGTAGTTTATTTATATTATTAATTTAGAGGACTGCTTGTACACCCACAGCTTGAAGTAACTTGCGTGTTCTTTAAAAGCATATGGCTAAAATAATTTCTGAATTATCCACACCGTGGAATACTTTGCCATCATAGAAAGAATAGAAAGATTCATATACTGATACAAAATTACTTTCGGGGCCAGGTGTGGTGGCTCACACCGGTAATCCCAGCACTTTGGGAGGCTGAGGTGGGCAGATCACGAGGTCAGGAGATCAAGACCATCCTGGCTAACACGGTGAAAACTTGTCTCTACTAACAATACAAAAAATTAGCTGGGCGTGGTGGCACACGCTTGTAGTCCCTGCTACTCGGAAGGCTGAGGCAGGAGAATTGCTTGAACCCAGGAGGCGGAGCTTGCAGTGAGCCAAGATCGTGCCACTGCACTCCAGTCTGGGCTACACAGCTTGATTCCATTAAAAAAAAAAAACAAAAAACCTTCAACTCATGTTATTAAGTTTAAAAAAAGGCAAGTTGCAAAAATACATACATAGTATATTAGCAATTATTTTAAAAGTATCTATTGTACATCTGTATGTTTGTATACACATGTACATATATGTTGATGTACAGTATGCTTATGCAGTATATTTGTGTATACACACACATTTATATGTTAAAAAAAAACTCAGGAAGTGGTATCTAAGAAACACATCACATTAGCTGCCCGTGAGAGGTGAAATTTATGGTTTCATGGTTATGGAAAAGAAGACTTTTTATCATGGATTTTTAAAATTACTAAACTTTGAATCTTGAGGAAGTTTTTATTCAAAAATAACTACGTAAAGAAAACAAAAAATAAAAAAATCAATTACACTCCTATATCAAAACCATAATCATTAAAACTTTTAACAATAACATCTCATTCATAATTTTACAAACTAACTATAGAAATTTGACAAAAGATGTGCAAGACTTTTATGGGTAAACATATGAAATTTAACTGAAATAAAATTGAAGTAAAATTGAAAAGCTTAAGTAAGTGTTCATTGACAGGACATTTCAATAAAAATACATAGCAAATCTCTTAAAATTAGTCTATAAATTCAATTTTACTTCAATCATAATTCCTAACAGAATATAACTTTATAATTACAATTTATATAGTAAAGCACCAAGGCACTTTTGAAGATGAATAGTGAAGTTGTAAGACATGCCCTATTTTATATTAAGGCACATAACTTGTAGTCATTTAAACAAAGCAGTACGGTCATAGGTCCAGAAGTTATGTCATGATGATTCAATAGAAAATTCAATTAAAAACTCATGAAAATACCCATGCACAGATAAGGACTTGATCAATGACAGAAGTGCCTGACAATTATTGGGAATATTCAATAAATATATAATTTAATAAGGAGAGACATTGTTACCCAGCGTAATGCCTATGTGACACAGCTGAATTTCTACCCTGCCCTAGCTCTACTTATATTCAAGAAACATGGCACCTGCAATAAAAAGTTCCATTTGTACCCAGACCAGCCGAGACTGGTTAGAACCAAGATGGCGGACAAAACAGCTTCAAAACGACAAGGGGCTTCATTATAATCTCATTTCCATGCAAAATGACACCCCCACCAGAACCATGACAGTTGACAATCATCAACTGGAAGAAGCCATATAAGGACAAAAGGGAAGGCAGCACTCTGGTTACCAGAGGTTCACTCCCCAGCTCCAGAAAATACATTAATATTCCTCCCGTTAGTTTTAATGTCCAACTTCTTTATTAGAAAAACCCTATATTTTAATCCCCTCACCCATCACTAATCAAGAAACTGATTTGTGAGCCATGCTCCCAATTCTCAATTCCGTGACCATCGAATAAGTTTATACTGCTTGAAACTGACTTTCAGTTTTATGTACTGGCTTTGTGACACTAAACAAGGAAAGACTACATCTTTGACGAGATTAGCTTTGTCAATAACAACATCATTCCCTCATAAATACACAAGAGTAAAATCCATATGGGTTAAGAACTACATTTGAAAAAAGAATTTTAAGAAAGTCAAGTGTCTAAGAGCAATCAGTGTCGTTCCCAGTCTTTGTAAACCAGTTGGGAGTGGTGATCCCAAAACCAGTCCACCTCCATATGTTGTGCACTCTGGGATGAAGACAGCTGGCAGCTGATGTTCTTAAAATTTGAAGAAAAAACAAAAAAAGAACCATAAGAAGTATAATGGCTACTTCTTGGAAAGCAGAAAAGTAAATAGCGCTATTGAGGGGTACAAAGGTGACTTTAACTTAATCTAAAGGAACTATGACAAATTGCTAAGAGTATCTGTGCACTATATTACTCTCTATTTTTTCAAAAAATTCTATTATTATTTTATTATATTTGAAAGTTGTAAATTTTAAAAACTATTCATGAATTCGGGGTCATGGAATTGCCAAGGAAATCTGAAGAGGACTCTCCTGTCCTTACCTGCCACCCTCAGATCCACGATGCCTTCTTCATAGGTGTGGCCATCTTTAAAGAAGCAGTGATACTGCCCACCATGAAAAACAGTGACGTTGTAAATCTGGAGGGTAATTTTGCCTTCTTCTAGTGCATCCTTCAGGAACACTGTGCGATTCATGTAGTTCTGAATGCCTTCTCCAGAGTGTTCTTCCCCATCTTCATACAGGTAAATCATTTGGGAATGGCGATCCCGAAACCAGCCCACCTGCATGAGCTGTGCATTCTGTGGTGGGGACAGTTGGCAGCTGAGCTCAGCCTGGCTGCCGACCATGACCACGTGGTGACTCCTAGAGCTACTCACAGTGAACTGCTCTGTGGAGAGTTGAAGACCAAAGATTTAGTCTGAAGACTACAATAGAATGCTCTCCTAGATCCTCTTTTTTGGGATGCTCTGACCTTTCTTCTGATTCTTGATGTTGTTCTGACTTCAGAACTTTGCTCTCAGATATATCTTTACTCTGATGGCAGTGTTTTTCCCCCAGATGCTCATAGCTGCCTCCTTCTCATCACTCAGGTTCCATCTTAAAAAACTACTCCTTAAAGAAATGTTTTATGATTGCTCATTCAGCATTTCCCAAAATCACATTTCCCCAGCACATATCACTATCTGATATTTTATTTCTAATTCTTTTCTTCATTTTCTCTCATGACCTATTAATATGTAGGTAATGAAACAAAAGAGTCTCTTTTTTCATTCTTTTTTATATCCTCAGTGCATAAAGCATTACCTGAACATAATAGGCACTTCATAAATATTTAAAGAATGAATGGAGGATGCTCCAATTGTCAAGAGGTGGGATGTGGAACCTGATTATTTTACAATCTTTACTTAAAAAATATACCAGCTACTTTTTCTAATATCAGTTTTTAGTGGGCTAAAAGTGGCCACAACAATTTTTATGTCCCTTCCATGAAGCAAAAAGTATGACTGTTCCTCTTGAATTAGTGTGTTCTGTGATTTCTTTGTTCAGTAGAATGCAGCAGAAGACATGCTGCAATAGTTTCTGGGCCTGTTTTGATAAAAGAGCAGCAGCCATTCTTTCCTGTTGTAACAATATTTCTTGAAGCCCTGAGCTGCCTTATACGAAGTCTGACTACCTTGTGACCACAATAGTAGAAAATCCACATGTGGATAGATCAGTTGACAATCTCAGCTAATCCCAGCCTTCCAGCCTACTCCACCAAAATGCCAGACACCTAAGTGAAGCCACCTTGAGCCCTTCAGATCATTTCCTCCACCAGCAGATACACCAAGTGACCTCAGTCTATGTCACATGGAGCAGAAGAATCACCCGGGTGAGCCCTGGCCGAAGTTTCTGACCCACAAAATTGTGGATAGAATAAACTGATTGTTATTTTACATCATTAATGTTTAGGCTAATTTGTTCCAAAACTGTAGATAACTATCACATGGGTCCTTCCATACCTTTAGCTTTTGCTTCTCTATACTATGTCAAATTCATTTCTGTCTCTGCTAAGAATGTTTACCCCTCTCATCATAAGTAATCTGAATTATAAAACCTAATAGTCCTCTGCTCTAAGAAAAATTTGTGGACAGCTCCCACTCACACTAACTTCTTTATGTGAAGTCCTGCTAATCCTATAAACTTATAATTCATATGGTTACATAAATAATTGTGGTGTGTTCTTAAATATAAGATATATTTATTATGATTTGCCAGTGAGAATTTAAGCTTCCTAAGGAGACATGTTAAACATTTATCTATGTTGTCTCATAGGCACATCATTGCAACTCTGTAGCATAACAATTGAAATAACATTTCTTAATCTTAAGCTGTTTTAATACTCATTTCTACCACCGAAACTGGAATATAAGGGTAAAATCTGTGAAATAACAGTGAGAAGCTTGCTCATTTTTTTCAGTGTAATTTGCTCCATGAAAAAGAAATAGATATCCCTACCTGAGGTGAGTACTGTTATCTGTAAAAGAAGAATGGCCACAAAGTATCCAGATAAAGAGGAAAATGCAGGCTCCATCACACCTGGAAAACAAAACCATAATTACAGTATCAGGAAGCAAGAACCATGGTAACACAGGGAAAGAAAAGAAATAAATAATTTTCAAATCTTGTCTTTTGAGAGAATTTCATTTGATGTGCAACCAAATGAGCTCATCAAACCTTAGGTGTCAGGTCCACTGAAATGATCTCTTCTCCCCTTTCCTTTATATGTGTTGACTTGGCTTACTGCCTTTATCAGGTTAACTGTTCTGAAAGGAACTGTGGTAGATAAGAGCATAAAAGATGTCCAGAAACCAAGCTATGCGCATTCCCACATTCACTTGGCCCCACCTGCCCCTTGACCTATGCTACTTGCTTGGCTGAAAGCCCTGGCTGCTGCTGCCAAAGTTGCCTCATTTCCTGATGCAAACGATGATTTGCCTTCTTTTGTTGGGGAAGGGCCAGTTTCAGCAAAACATGTTATGGGCATGGTCTGACCTAATTGGATCCATGGAACTTCTGGTTCTACCCACCACTCCCTCATTCAAAGGAAGGTGAGACCTAGATTCCCCAGTAGTTTCCCAGAGTGCCTGGTTAAAATAACTCATTTGTAAAGGTGTGTTAAATGCCTATAAGATAAAGTTGGATGAATCCGATACAAGAAATAGGAGGAAGCGAGCAGATAAATGCTTCTTCTTTCTTGTTTCACATACTAATTTTCCCCTTCACTTTTGCTACCGATTATTACACCACCACCCTACCCCTCACCAATAGAGTGTTAGTAATAAGTTTAGGCACAAGCTGTTTTTCTAGGAATCCAGATAGAGGGGGAAAAAAGACACTGCTAAGATATGGAGGTACACATTTGCATGCTGGATTGCGGAGTATATATTTGTTTTCATACACTCAGTAGCTATGCAAAGTTTGGTTCATGAAGGACCTCAAATACGTCAATGAATAAAATGTTAGATTTATCATCTAGAAAATGGTGTGCATACATGCAAAATATAAATGACGTAATTCCATGGTGAGATTTATGTTTTATAATACAAGAATATAAAATAATGTACCAAAGGAGAGAAAACCTACAGGTTAGATGGCTCTTGCAATTGTCTAATCTATTCATTAAAAAGCAAATGAGATTGAAAAGAATAGAATAAATGAAAGCAGTGTTAAATGACTAAGAGAGTGGAAGGACAAGTCACAGAGTTGGAGAAGATATTCACAAATATTCAAATGATAAAGAGTGCATATCCTGAATATTTATTTTTTAAAATGTTTAGTTATACAAATTATTTTTAAGGGAGCTGAACCAGTAGAAACACAAGTAAGACACCTGAACAGTTAAGTATAGAAAATAACCAAATAGCAGTAAACATAAGATAAGGTGTAGAACCTCGTTAAGAATCAGGAAAATGCATATTAAAACCATAACCAACTTTGAAGTGAATATATTTGGGAAAAAATAACAATACAACAATAAAAATAATAAAAATTATAAAACAGCATAATAATTATTTATATACATTTATGTTGTACTAAGTATTATGAGTAATTTAAAGATGATTTAAAGCATATGGGAGGGTATGCATAGGTTTTATGCAAATACTACATTTTATATAAGGCACTTGAGCAACCAGATTTTGGTATTTGCAGAGATCCTGGAACAAATCCCTTATGGATACCAAATGATGACTGTATAAACTTAGAACTTCCATCCAGAATATCCATAAAGAATTCTTATAATTTTATAAAGACAGAAAAATTGACAAAATTGCTTGAGTCGACACTTCACAAAAGAAGATATCTGAATGGCAAATAAGACATATAAACATGATCATCATTTGTCACCAGGAAATACAAATTAAAACCACAATAAGGTACCTCTGCACATTTGAATAGTTGAAATTAAAATGACTGACAATATCAAATGTTGATGATAATAAGGAGCAAGCAAAACTGCTGGGTATTTTTGGTGGAAGGATAATATAATACAATTGATACAATGCATTTAGTTCAGGAAGTTCAGCGGAGCAGCACTGTAGCCAGTACACCAAACTGACAAGGACAAAAAAACAGAAGAGGAGGAAAATTGATCAATAAGCAATCAGTTATTGACCAGAGACCAAAACAGTAAGGGTTTGAGGAGGAAAATTGATTAATAGGCAATCAGTTATTGACCAGAGACCACAACAGTAAGGGTCTAAACCAGCATTTGTTTACATACATGAGGACTAGGCAAATAAGCAAGTATTTTTAAGGATAATGACAGCCAGGTGTCTTATAATGTGAGAAAGGAACTACAAATATAGAAAGGAAGTTAGAATACATTCTATGATATTGAGTTGAAATTGGAACAATTCATATAAAGTCATGGGTTTCAATAGATACAGGTAGATAGAAAATTAAGTATTAAATACATATGTGTGAATAGTTAGATACATAGATATTCTGAGTTCTGTCCACTGGCAGCACCCAGGAGCAATAGCTAGCAGCCAGATCTTGGTCTCTAAATACCACTCCATTCTCAACACAACCAGGTTCTTCCGACAAATAATTGATTCCAGGGTGTGTTAGTCTATTTTGGCATCACTAAAAGAAATACCTAAGGCTGGGTAATTTATAAAGAAAAGGGGTTTAACTGGCTCATGGTATTGCAGGCTGTACTGGAAGTGTGACTTAAATAGAGTCTCTGAGCCTATTGGAGCTCTTTTACTATTCTTGCAATGTTCATAAAAATTTGAAATTATTTCAAAGTTTAAGTAATAAAAAACTGTTACTTCTACACAAATAAGAATGTTGGTAAGCTACAGAATTATAGCTTTTTTAAAAGCCATGAGAGAGCTAAGAACACAAAGAAACCTAATAAACCAAATTCCAGAAAGTGAGGACACCTTCCTAGGCGAGAAGAAACCTACAGCTGATTTCACCTCTGGTAAAATTATGAGAGAAAAGAGAATCTACCATGAATAGGAGTAGTGCACAATATGCTAAATTGTTAAGAGTCATATGTGGTCTGGGGGAAGAGCCCCTGCCACAGAGAAAATCTGTATGTTCCACCAATTCTTTATCATGGAAACTCAATTATTACATGGGAATAGTATACCAAAGGATGCAGACAGAGCACAAAAGGTGAGAGAGATTTTGAGGCATGCAGGGCCTTCCCCAAATGACTGCTGAAGATTCAGGGAAAGACAGATAAAGTGTGGTAAATCTTCCTAGAGACACCCTCATCAGTCACACTACACTGGTCTTCTAATGGCTGAGGGCTGGAAAAGAGAATGGAGAAAGATTGTCTAAGACACAAAAGAGCTAAAGTATGATAGGAGAGCAAAAAGAATTCCTTGGTGAACCAGAAAGCTGGCAATTGAACTGTAAAGCAGAGAGAAAGAGAGAGTTCAAAGTTCAGGAAGATGGCAAGTGGATTGAAGACATCTTTTGCAACTTGCTGGTCCTTGAGTCTTTGACCCTTTTAAGGGGAAGTCCTAATTCCACTGAAAGACTTTGAAGTAAGTGGTGAAACTGAATCCAACTAAAGCTTAAACTGCCCAAATACAACTCAAATACAAGTTACATTGGCACAGTTCCCCATATTAGCAACCTGACAAAAGAAGGACATATCCTTTTATAAGTAGAATTAGCATTAGTATTTACTCTTCATTGTCATGTCAATGTCTGACATACAAGCAAAGTTTATAAGACAATAAAAAGTAATAAAATATGACACATTACTAAGAGAGGAAAGAATCAATAGAAGCAAATCCAGGGATGGCCTAAATATTTAGTTCACCACTTATAAACGTTTTAATAAAACTATAATAAATACAATAACAGATCTATTTAGAAAAGCGACAACTTGCATGAGCAGATGGAAAATTTCTTCAGATAGGTATTATTTTACAAAAAAGAATGAAATGAAAATGCTAGACACGAAAAATATGATATTAGATATAAAGAGATAATTTGAGGGCTTAACAGACAGGACACAACTGAGAAAGGAGTGGTGAACTTAAAGAGAGATCAAAAAAAATTATTTAAACTGAAATTAAAATAGAAGGAAAAGTAAAAAAGATAGAAGAAAGCATTTATGACATTAACAGAAAGGAAAAAATTATATGTATAATCATCTCAACAGAAGTAGAAAATAATCATTTGACAAGATTCAACTCTTACAATAAAACTTTCAAAATCTGAATAGAAGAAAACCCATCCCTTTAAAATATACAATTTATGATAACATCAAAAATTAAATACATTTGAATAAATTGAATAAGTAGAATATTTTTATAATGAAAACTGAAAAATATTATTTAGAGATATTAAAGATGACCCACATTAATGGATAGATATATAATGTTCATAGATTTAAAGACTCAATATTATTTATAAATCTGCTTTTAATCTATGGATTAAACTTAATCTCCAAATTCAAGTCGTCTTTCTGAGGAAACTGACATAATTTATATAAAATTTTATAGAAAAGGTCAAGATATAGAATATCTAAACATTTTTTAAAATAACAGATTTGGAAACCTAGCATTAATCAATACAATAATCAAAATAGTGTTGTATTGTCAGAGGGATAGTGTTGTACTGACAATGAATTCTTGACAAAGACGCAAAGTACAGAAAGTTCAGATCTATTTCTAGACTCTCTTTTGTTTCACTGATCTATTTGTGGGCTTTTACATCAATAGCACAGTCTTGATTAGTGCAATTTTATAGTGAGCTTCAAAATCACATTCTCCAGCTGAATTCTTTTTCAAGAGCCACCATGCAACTATCTATGGAATTGGAGAAAAGGCAAATCTTCTAAAAACAACTATTCTCCTGTGGAGAATCAACTTCTGGCTTACTACTAGAGTCTGGTAGAGATCGAATGCCTAATAATGAGACACTAAGTGATCATAATGATCTACACTGGCTAATGAACTGATTGGCCAGCAGGTCAGAATCTTGGAATAAACCAAGTTGGAAGATTAGTGACAGGCAGTCTTGGGTCATGTGTGAATGTGCTTCTCAAAATGAACACAAAATCTTGACATATTTGTGAATTATTTACATAGTTATCCAAGGCTGTCTATTGGAGAGGAAGTCTTCAATAATCAAGTGGAAAAGGTATCTCATGTTGTGAATATCAATCAGGCCTCTTTTCTGAGAAACTCTGGTGCTTGTTTAACGGACTTATGTACAAAACAGCCATGGTGGTGGGATAAAAGTTATGCATAAGATCAACAAAATGGACTTTCCCTCCCCATGATTCTTCTATCTACTGAAACCACTGATTGCCCAACTGTCTATGGTAGAGCTTAAACATGAAGTCTCAGATTTGCAACCATTCTCCACTGACTGATTATATTGGACTTCTTCCACTATAGAGAGGAGATCAATTTTTCTCCACTGGATTAGACAATTATCCTGTATATGTGTTTGTCTTTCTTGACTGCAGTGCTTCTGCCAGCATCATCAAGCACAGACTTATGACATTTTGTTGTCATTATGGTATTCAGTTGAAAATAGCTTCTGACCAAGGAACTAATTTTATCATAAAACAAGAATATCAATGAGTTCCTACTTATAGAACTGGCCAATCTCACCACATATATTCCTTTACATGGAAGCAGCTGCTTTTCCAGACCATTGGAATGGTCTATTGAAGACTCAGTTATGGTGCTAGCTGGAAACACCACCTGCAAGGCTGCAACACTCCCCCATAAGATGCAGTCCTTTCTTCAAATAAAGTATATGTGGTGTTTTTTAATTATATTGCCATAATGCATAGCTTCAAGACTAGAGAGACAAAAGCAGAAGAGGTTTCTCTGTCATACCCAATAATCCATTCATTATACTCTCACTTCCCATTCCCACAGTTTTCAGTTCTGTCAGTCTAAAACGCTTCCCAAGGGAGGAGTAAATTCACATGAGTGCCAACATCTGTCCTGGTGATACGGAAGTTGAGACTGCCACCTGTCCAAATTGGGCTCCCATTGCCACTGAATTAACAGACGAATAAAAAGGGAATGATTTTCAGCTATCAAGGGGAAATAGACACCATCAAGGCAGAAAGAACCATGCCTGGAGTCGGAGGACTTTTTTAGATACATGTAATCACTTCAATTCAGTAGTAAATGTTAATTAAAGACCTCAGTAATGCAATAAAAACAGGGTCAGTTAGGGGCTTTAGGAATAAATATTTGGGACTTCCCACCAGATAAAGAGGCCCAATATGCAGAGGAATGGCTGAGGGAAAAGGAAATCTGAATCAGATAGTGGTAAACATTATAAATATTATTTATAACTAGTTCTTGGAGAAGAGGACTGTATCAGCTATGCCCATTTTCTCTCTTGTTGGGGAAGTATTACAGGCATACTCCACAAAATCTTTTCTTGTAAGACTGGGTAAGAAAAAAATATGTACTTGAAAGCCTGGTGATCAGAGTTGATCAAAAAGCTTGCTATTCTAAGAAACATGCTTCCCTTTATAATACAGACATATGTCCACTAACAGAGTATGAATGCGCCCTTTCAATGGTCGGCCTCCAGATCATCACACTGTGGTCCACTGATACTCAGTCTCTGTAGTTTCTGAAGAATGCCACACTATAAATCTGAGGGAGACCAGTTTAAATGATGCTAGTCATAAAGAAAAATCAGGATGAATCATTGTCTTAAAGAAAAATGAGTATCCCTTTCTCTCATTCTGAATCTGGACATATTTTTTTCTAAATTCCGTTTCTATTAATGTCTACAACCAATCTGACCAAAGAGAAGGCAAACTTGTTTTTGGTAGCTGCCCTTCTCAGCATCTATTTGCCTCTGCATTAATTGTGAGACTCAAAGTATTTATCTTTGTAAAGGTTCCAAAACTGGTCAATAGCAAACTTCCCTTCTTGAAGCAGAGCAGCATAGTAGCTCATATACTAGAAAAGTTAGATTTTTCTTAAAAATTACAGAATAAAATCTGAGACTCATTGCTGCCTGACTGGAAGAGAAGCATTAGCCTACTCACCTGTGTATGATTTGATCAATCCAAATTTTCAGCACGTCCTTACTCCCTCTGTGTTCCCAGAAACATCACCTTGGTAACTAATGCTGCTACGTGGTGAGAAAAGAGCAGGGAAGTACTGAAATAGCAACTAGCTCACTCACAGTGAGTGATTCAAATCAGCATTAAGTCAAGCCAAGGCAAGTCACTGCAGCACCAAACATAGCATAAACACCAAAGTATCAGCGAAACTCCTGAGCGAAGAAAATCCCCTCTCAAAGATAAGCACACAAAATTCAATTTGGTACTTTTTACAGCTTTAATGAGGTATAATTGACAAATAAAACCTATGTATATTTAAGGTGTGCAACTTGATATTTTCGTATACATATACACTGTGAAATAATCACCACAATCAAATTAATTAATACATAAATCATCTCAATCACCTGACATAGTTAACTTTCTATTTTGGGGTGCTAAGGACACGAAAGAACCACCCTCTCAGCAAATTTAAACTATATAATACAGTATTGTTAACTATAGTCCTGTTGCTGTACATTAGCACTCTAAAACTTATACATCTTGCATAACAGAAACTTTGTACTCTTTGAACATCACCTCATTTTTCCTCCTCTTCCCGGCCCATGGTAATCACCATTCTACTCTCTGCTTCTGTAAGTTTGAATATTGGAAATTCCATGTGTAAGTGTAATTATGCAATATTTGTCTTCCTGTGACTGGCTTATTTCATATAGCCTAATGTCCTCCAGATTCATTTATGTTGTCACAAACAGAAGGATTTCTTCCTTTCTTAAGGCTGAGTAATATTTTACTCTCTCTCTCTCTCTCTCTCTCTCTATATATATATATATATATATATATATATACACATATATATATATATACACACACATATATAACTTTTTTTATTATTTCATTCATTGGTAGACATTGAGGTCTTTTCCATATCTTGGCTACAGAGAATAATGCTGCAATGAACATGGAGGTGCAGATATTTCTTCCAAATACTGATTTTATTTCCTTTGGATTTATAGCTGGAAGTGGGATTGTTGGATCATGCAGTAGTTGTAACTTTAACTTCTGGAGAATGTTTCATACGGTTTTTCCATAATGGCTGTACCAATTTACATTCCTATCAACAGTACAAGCATTTCCTTTACTCCACATACTCTCCAATACTTACTATTTCTTTTTGATAAGAGCCATTCCAGTAGGTGTGTGGAGATATGTTATTGTGGTTTTGATTTGCAATGCCCTGATGATTAGTGATGTTGAGGACCTTTTCATATCTTCTTTTTATATCTTCTTCTGAGAAATGTATATTCAGGTTCTTTGCCCATTTTTTTGTTGGGTTATTTGTTATTGTGTAATTAAGTTGAATGAGTTTCTTGTAAAATATGGATATTACCCACTTATCAGGTGTATAGTTTGCAAATATTTTCTTACATTCTTTTTTTTTGAAATCTTGTGGGTACATGGTACATATATATGTATGGGGTACGTGTGATTTATTTTTATTATACTTTAAGTTCTAGAATACATGTGCAGAATCTGCAGGTTTGTTACACAGGTATACATGGGCCACGTGGGTTTGCTGCATCTATCAACCCATCACCTAATATCAACCCATTAGGTATTTTTCCTAATACTATCCCTCCCCTACCCCCTTCACCCCCCGACAGACCCCAGTGTGTGATGTTCCCCTCCCTGTGTCCCTGTGTTCTCATTGTTCAACTCCACTTATGAGTGAGAACATGTGGTGTTTGGTTTTCTGTCCTTGTGTTAGTTTGCTGAGAATAATGGTTTCAAGCTTCATCCATGTCCCTGCAAAGACATGAATTCATCCTTTTTTATGGCTGCATAGTATTCCATGGTGTATATGTGCCACATTTTTCTTTGACCAGTCTATCACTGATATGCATTTGGGTTGGTTCCAAGTCTTTGCTATTGTGAAGAGTGCTGCAATAAACATATCTGTGTGTGTGTCTTTATAGTAGAATGATTTATAATCCTTTGGGTATATACCCAGTAATGGGATTGCTGGGTCAAATGGTATTTCTGGTTCTAGATCCTTGAGGAATCGCCCCACTGTCTTCCACAATGGTTAGACTAATTCACACTCCCACCAACAATGTAAAAGCGTTCCTATTTCTCCATGTCCTCTCCAGCATCTGTTATTTCCTGACTTTTTAATGATCATCATTCTAATTGGCGTGAGATGGTATCTCATTGTGGTTTTGATTTGCATTTCTCTAATTTCCTCTTTAATCCTCATGATCTCAGTGATGATGAGCTTTTTTTCATATGTTTGATGGCCGCACAGATTTCTTCTTTTGAGAAGTGTCTGTTCAGATCCTTCACCCACTTTTTGAGGGGTTGTTTTTTTCTTGTAAATTTGTTTAAGTTCCTTGTAAATTCTGGATATTAGCCCTTTGTCAGATGGATAGATTGCAAAAATTTTCTCTCATTCTGTAGGTTGCCTGTTCTCTCTGATGATAGTTTCTTTTGCTGTACAGAAGCTCTTTAGTTTAACTAGATCCCATTTGTCAATTTTGGCTTTTGTTGTCATTGCTTTTGGTGTTTTAGTGATAAAGTCTTTGCCCATGCCTATGTCCTGAATGGTATTGCCTAGGTTTTCTTCTAGGGTTGTTGTGGTTTTAGGTCTTACATTTAAGTCTTTAATCCATCTTGAGTTAGTTTCTGCATAAGGTGTAAGGAAGATGTCCAGTTTCAGTTTTCTGCATATGGCTAGCCAGTTTTTCCAACACCGTTTATTAAATAGGGAATCCTCTGCCCATTGCTTGTTTTTGTCAGGTTTGTTGAAGATCAGATGGTTGTAGACATGTGGCATTCTTTCTGAGGCCTCTGTTTTTTTCCATTGGTCTATATTTGTTTTGGTCCATGCTGTTTTGGTTACTGTAGCCTTGTAGTACAGTTTGAAGTCAGGTAGCGTGATGCCTCCAGCTTTGTTCTTTTTGCATAGGATTGTCTTGGGTATGCAGGCTCTTTTTTGGTTTCATATAAAATTTAAAGTAGTTTTTCCAATTCTGTGAAGGAAGTCAATGGTAGCTTGATGGGGATGGCATTGAATCTATAAATTACTGTGGCAGTATTGCCATTTTCATGATATTGATTCTTCCTATCCATGTGCATGGAATGTTTTTCCATTTGTTTGTGTCCTCCCTTATTTCCTTGAATAGTGGTTTGTAGTTCTCCTTGAAGAGGTCCTTCACATCCCTTGTAAGTTGGATTCCTAAGTATTTAATTCTCTTTGTAGCAAATGTGAATGGGAGTTCACTCATGATTTGGCTGTCTGTCTATTCTTGGTGTATAGCAATGCTTGTGATTTTTGCACATTGATTTGGTATCCTGAGACTTTGCTGAAGTTGCTTACCAACTTAAGGAGATTTGGGGCTGAGACGATGGGGTTTTCTAAATAAACTATCATGTCATCTGCAGACAGAGACAATTTGACTTCCTCTCTTCCTATTTGAATGTGCTTTATTTATTTCTCTTGCCTGATTGCCCTGGCCACAACTTCCAGTACTAAGTTTAGTAGGAGTGGTGAGAGAGGGCATCCTTGTCTTGTGCAAATTTTCAAACGGAACGCTTCCAGCTTTTGCCCATTCAGTATTGTATTGGCTGTGTGTTTGTCATAAATAGCTCTTATTATTTTGAAATACATTCCATTAATATTTAGTTTATTAAGAGTTTTTAGCATGCAGGCTGTTGAATTTTGTTGAAGGCCTTTTCTGCATCTATTGAAATCATAATGTGATTTTTGTCGTTGGTTCTGTTTAAGTGATGGGTTACATTTATTGATTTGTGTATGTTGATCCAGCCTTGCATCCAGGGATGAAGCCAACTTGATCATGGTGGATAAGGTTTTTGGTTGCTTTTTAACTCTGTTGATGGTTTTTTTTCATTGTGATGCAGAAGTTTCTTGGTTTGATATAGCCTAACGTGTTTTGTATGTTTTTGTTGCCTTTGCATTCAGTGTCATATCAAAAAATTCATTGCGAAAACCAATCTCAAAATGCTTTTTCCCTATGCTTTCTTCTAGGAGTTGTAACGTTTTAGGTCTTATGTTTAAGTCTTTAATCAATTTTGAGTTGATTTTTTTATATGATGAGACATAAATGTCCAATTTACTTCTGCTACACGTAGATATGCAGTTTACCCAATATCATTTGTTGAGAAGGCACCCCTTCCCCCATTGTTTTCCTTGGCACCAATGATCAGTTGACAGTAAATGCATAAATTTGTTTCTGAGGTCTCTATTCTGTTCTTTTGGTCTGCATGTCTGTTTTTATGGCATTACCATATTGTCATGTTATTTTGGCTTCGTAATATAGTTTGAAATCAGGAAGATTGACATGTCCAGCTTTGTTCTTTTTTATTTAACTATTGATAACAAAATTGTTTTAATGGTAAGTGCAAAATTTAGAAGGGCAGTCATGCATCAAAAACACACAGAACAAAAAAATGTTAATTTATATAATAAGAAGAGAAGAGAAAATGGTATTATACTAAATTTAGTCTACCATCCTACTGCAGGGAAACATTACAAACGTATTGTCATCTATACTGAGTCATAATAATAGGCCTTTTAAATGTTAATAAGAAAGACTGAGAGGCATATAAACAATATACAACATTTGAGTGTGGTAATTCAGATTGCATTCCTTTTGAAAAGGCTTTATGATGCAGTTGATTCATCAAGATGAAACTGTTTTCTGTGTCTTAACAAGCCTGGCTTCATGCTACACAGACTTCTGTGGGGTTGACTCTTATTTGGAACCATTTCAAACTAATTAGCACAAAGAGAAACGGTGGTGTTTGTAAGTACCACAGCTCTGGTCCTGTTTGAACAGCTCTTCTCCAAAATTAATTCGGTTGTAGCCCTGCATGAATAATAACTTTATGGCAACAGTTTAGATAAATATATTGTTAATCAATGCCATCTTTCTGAACAAAATGCTGGAGCAAATTTTACATAACAACACAAGGCAACATAGAAAAGTGAGTTTGCGAAGCTTTGAAAGACATAGTTTGCAGTTCAATTTTGTTTCTTTTTTGCAAATGATAAGTATTTATTCATTTTTCAATTAATTTATTTACTTTTGTTTATGGTGTTTTATGATCCTGAATTATTATCACACAGTTGAATAGTAATTGCCAACCAGCCCAAGGTTCTGGGGCTGGGGGACCATTGCATACTCGGCTTAGTAGGTTTATAAGGATTGACAAAGGCTGGGAACTGACTGGACAATGCAGAGCTTTAAATATTGACATTTTTTAAAATGGTCAATAGTCCTGTCCTTTTATTTTCAACTTTTATTTTAAATTCAGGTGGTGAATGTGCAAGTATGTTACATGCATAAATAGTAAAGGCATAAATTTGCATATGTTGACCCAGCCTTGCATCCCAGGGATGAAGCCCAGGTATATTGTGTGATGCTGAGTTTTGGAATATGAATAGTCCCATTACCCAGGTATTGAACACAGTACTCAACAATTAGTTTTTCAACCTTGGCCCCTACCATTTCCCTTTCTAGCAGTCCCCAATTTATATTGTTGCCATCTTTATGTCCATGAGTACTCAATAATTTAGCTCCTACTTACACATGAGAACATGTGGTATTTGGTTTTCTGTTCCTTCATTAAGTCTCTCAGGATAATGGCCTCCAGCTGCATCCATGTTATTGCAAAGAACATGATTTCATTCTTTTTCATGGATGCATAGTATTCCATGACAAATATGTACTAGATTTTTTTTATCCGATCCACCGATCCACATAGTTTAAATCCATGTCTTTGCTATTGTAAATGATTTCCTCTTTAATCTTCTTTCTAAAGTTTGCTTTGGCTATTTTGGGTCTTTCATGACTCCACACAAATTTTAGAACTTTCTATTCCTGTTGAGAATGTCAGATTGATATTTTAATAAAGATGTATTGGATCTGTAGATCATTTTGCATAGTATGGATTATTTTTAGAGGCAGGTTCTCACTGTGTCATCCAGGGTAGTCTAAAACTCCTGACTTCAAGTGATTCTCCTGCCTCAGACTCCCAAAGCACTGGAACTGAAGGCATGAGCCACTGTGCCTGGCCTACATTTTAGCAATACAAATTATTCTAATTTATAAATATTGTATGTCTTTTTATTTATCCATATTTTCTTTAATTTTCTTCATCTATATTTTATACTTTATAATGTATAAGCTTTTTACCTCCTTGGTTACATTTATTCCCAAGTATTTTATTCATTTTGATTTTTGTGTGCTAAATTTGTATTTTGCAATTTCACTAATTTTTTTATTAGTTCTAAAAGTTTTTTATTGAGTCTTTAGGATTTTCTACATGTAGATCATGTCACCTGCAAACAGAAATAACTTTACTTCTTTCTAATTTAGATATCTTTTATTTCCTTTTTTTTTTTTTTTTTTTTTTTTGTTTTTTGGCCTAATCGCTCTAGCTAGAACTTTTAGTAGTATGTTGAACAGAAGTGGTAATAGGGAGCCTCCTTGCCATGTACGAGATCTTACAGGAAAAGCTTTCAGTTTTTCCACATTGATTATGATATTATCTATGAAGTTTTCATATATTGTCTTTATTGTGTTGAGATAAAATGGATAGAACACTCAGACCAAAAAAGTTATAAAGAAACAGCTAACTTGAACATTGCTACATACTAAGCAGACCTAATAAGCATATTAAACTTTCCACCTAACAACAGAAGAATATACATTTTTCTCGTGTACATAGAATGTTCTCCAAAATAGATTACATTTTAGATCACAAAACAAGTTATAGCAAATTTAATAAGATTGAAATCATTCCAAATATCTCTTCTGGCCACAATGGAATGAAACTAGAAATCAATAACAGTAAATAAATGAGAAATCTTACAAATACGTAGTAACTAAAAACACACTCTTGAACAACCATTGGGTAAAAAGAAAATCAAAAGAGGATTTTAAAAATATCTGAAAACAAAATTATAAAAATAACATACCAAAACTTAAGGTACACAGCAAAAGCAATACTAAAGAGGAAATTTATGGTAATGAACACCTACATTAAAAAGAATAAATATCTCACATTTAAAAACCTAACTTTGCACCCCAAGAAACTAGAAAAAGTAGAACAAACTAAGACCAAAGTTAGCAGAAGAAAGGAAATAGTAAAGATTAAAGCAGAAATAAATCAAATAGTGAATAGAAAAAAAAAGTAGGAAAAATCAACAAAACTATTTTTTAATTAATTTTTTAAATTTTTAATTAATTTTTAATTAAACAATGCAGCAAACTCATAGCTAGGCTAACTAAAGAGGAAGAGAGAGAAGACTCAAATAAATAAAATAAGAAATGAAAGATGAGACTTTACAATGGATGCCTCAGAAATAAAAAGGATCACAAGGGACTATAATGAACAATGATACACCAACAAATTGGACAACTTAGAGGAAACTGATAAATTCCTAGCATCATATAACCTACCAAAACTGAACCAAGATGAAATAGAAAGCCTGAGCAGACCAATAAAATTTAAAAAAGGTGATTTATCAAGAATTAAATACTTTCCAACAAAGAAAAGCCTAGGACCCGACACCTTCACAGGTGAATTCTACCAAATATTCAGAGAAAAATTAGAACCAATCCTTCTTAAATTCTTCTCAAAACATAGAGGTAGATGAACTACTTCCAAACATTTCATGAGGCCAGCATCAATCTACGAGCAAAGCCAGACAAAGATACCACAAGAAAAGAAAACTACATGCCAATTTTTCTAATGAACATAGATGCAAAAATTTTCAACAAAATACTAGCAAACCAAATTCAACAGCATGTTAAAAGAATTACACACCATAACCAAGCGGAATTTTCCCCTGGGATGCAGGTGTGGTTCAACATGTGCAAATCAATGAGTGTGATGCACCATATTAACAAAATAAAGGATAAGAAAATATTATCCTGATAGACGCAGAAAAAGCATTTGACAAAATTCAACCTCTACTCATGATAAAAACTCTCAACAAAATATGTATAGAAAAAACTTATCTCAACACAATAACTGCCACATGTGAAAATTTGTATTTTATTTTGTCTCTGATAATTCTCTTTCTTCTGGATTAAGAATTTTGTACCATCAATTACCATTATTTTCTAAATACTTATGGGGTTAAAACAACCCTAATATTTTCATATAAACCAGAGAAACTACAGGATTCTGATCCCCTGACAATTACAATCAAGGGCACAGAAAATATAAAGTATTTCAAAGTTATAGAGTCCAGACTGAGGATCTACTATCACATCAGCAATTGAGAGTGGGTACCATACTTTCCCACCAAGGACTCCTGTGACTCATGCTTTAGAATATTGCAGTGTATAACATTGATATGCCCAAACTGGAGGACTTATTTATTTTCCCCCTTTGGAGCCGGGACCCATATCCTGCTCACGCCCATCAGGGACCTTGCAGTCTAACAATGACTTATTAAAGATCTCTAATGTATAAGCTGATTAGACTCTAGATAACAGTCACCACCAACCCCTATCCCAAATAACCAGAAACCTGTTGGATCTGAAATCAGCTCAGCATTCATTAGTATCATGACAAAGCAAAGAAAGAGTTTAGGCCAAGGTCTTAATGAGATAAAAGAGTAGTTACATAGAAAAAAAATGTGTGAGAGAACCTGAAGGTATAAAGTTACAGAGATTGATATTTTAAAGCTTATATACAGACCCATACTAAATGGAAACATAATACTTCCTAATTACTCTTATGTACTGAGTGCCTACTAATGGACTCACAGTGCTAAACACTGTAGACATACTGGCCCTAATTCTGACAATTTCCCTTCAAGAAAGATATTACTGTCTCAGGTATATAGGCTAAAGTCAGACATTGTCATCAAATGATAGGAAGGTTGGTGGTTGACAAAAGCAAAAAATTTAAAAGTAGTGCATACTGTGTTAGTTGGATAGTGTTAATAATAAAGAAAGATGTGATTTTCCCTGACAAGAAGAGAAGTGGGAAGTATATGGGAGCTTCAGAATGCTGACAGATTCCTGGCTCTTTGGTCTAGCGTGGGAGAGCAAAAACAGTAACAATTAGTGACACCCACAAGGTAGGTGATTTCCATGGGGCAGAGTCAAGGTTTTTTAAGGGATTGTATGAGTAAATGTTTTTCAGAGAAACAAAACCAATAGGATGTTTATGCATAGAAAGAGACTTATTTGAAAGGATTACCTCCCATGATTGTGGGAGTTGGCAAGTTTGAAATCTACAGGCAGGCCAGCGATCTGCAAAGCCAAGGAAGAGGTGCTGATGTAGCCTTGAGTCCAAAGGCCATGTGGAGGCTGAACTCCTTTTTCCTTGGGGGACCTCAGTTGTTTTTTCTGGAGGCCTTCAACTCGCTGGGTGAGCCTCACCCATATTATTGAAGGTAATGTGCTTGACTCAAAGTCTACCGATTTAAATGTTTATCATATCTAAAAAGCATCTTCACAAAAGCACCTTTATCTGACAGCTGTTTGACAAGCAACTGGATACCATAGCCTAACCAAATCAACAAATGAGATTATTCATCACAGGGAAAAAAAAAGATAATTATTTAAATATAGTGAAAACATGGAGTAGAGTAAATGTATATAGAATGAGCATCCTGAGTCAATAGATAGAATATGAGAAAAAAGAAATGAAAGAGAAAAGGCATGAAAGGATCCAAGAGAAGAGGGACTACAGGAGTTTGCATTATGGAATGGCCTACAACGATAAAGATAAGAAGCATGGTGGATTTGACATTTCTCAAAGGGAAGGCCAGAGCCAATGAGGTGATCCTCACACTGTTGGAGGCCTGAGCAGGTTAGTAGAGTGAATATTTCTCATTACTGAAATGGAATATTGTGGAGGCAACATTAAAATTTTTTGGTAAAGATCTTTTAGGAACAGAAAAGGATCAATTGCCCTAACAACGACTAAGTCAGTATCAGTCCCTCTCTTGTGGTCAGAAAGCCCTAAACTCTGTAAGTGAACCTGGGAAAGACTAGAGTTTTTCCACACTGCTTGAGTGAAATCTAGCAGCTATCCTAGACTTTTGTCAATCATCCACCCACACCTTTAAATCTAATTTGAGATGTTTACAAGATATTCCAGTGGGCATGTCACTCCACGTCTCTACTTTACATTTTTGAGGCTTGCCTAGCCTACTTCTCTAGAACTGGTTTATGAAATCTGTCCTACTAGAATTTCATCTGCTTGTGATCTATGCACCTTTCTGGTGTCCCATGTGTGGCCACTGCTTCTGCTGTGGTCTCTCCTCCTAAATTCCTGAGAATGACTCTCTAGCACTGTTCCTTGTCTTGAGCCAGTCCGACTTTGTTCCAGACACTGTTTCACATAGCACCACAGTCAAGCATATTCTAAGCCCTTTCTGAAAATATTGCTGACAACAGGTTTAGGCATCAAGGCTCATACATAGCAAAACAAAACAAACAAACAAAAATGAACAATAACAAAGCTTTGTGCTCAGTCTGCTCTGTGGGACTATTTTAACTGATTCTGAACTGCTAGGTCCTAAACCCTGCAAGTCTTCTGAGTCATAGTAACTGCCTGCCCAACTTGTTTAATCTTAACTACATCCTAGAATCTACTCTTATTGACTTCCAGAATCCCGTACTAGAAAGGCTCGAAATTTGATACCCTCATGATCCATGTGATAATCCACAGACACCTTGAGAAAGTAGTGTAATGGATTGAGTCAGACTGACCTCTGTTATAATCCTGCATGCTATTTGCTAACTGTGTGATGCTCAAGGCATTATAAAAGAGAAATATTAATTCTCAAAATGTTACTGTATATGTTAAATGGAACTAGTCTCATGTTTGTGAAACCAAACTACCACACTGTGTAACATGTTAAGCCTGTTAAATATGAATATGAATGAACAGAAATATGACTTTGACATCCCACTTGCATTTCTCTGGGATAAGAAAAACATAAAGACCTTAGTCTTGCTGACAAATAAACCAGAAAATATTGAATATAATAGTCTTTATAGTAGTCAAACATGATAATTTGGGATATATAAAACATGGAGAGATTATACCATTCATTTTTCAAAACATTTCCTTAAACTGCAAGTTCTTTCTCTTGGAATAGTATATTATAAGATATTAAATATCTGTTAAAACTGCTGATTGTAAAGCAAGCTGGAGAAACAAATTTTTATTCTTGTTACTCCTTTGCCCACTCCATTATCCCAGTTGATTTCTTGCTCCTCTGAGTCAGAAAAAGAAATAGTTTCTGAATATTCAAGGAGAAAAAGAGGGAAGAGTGAAAGACACATCCCTTCTCACCACTACCCAACACATTTACTTCTTAGTAGAAACCAATGATAGGCAGACAATCAATAAGCTGGAAGGGCAGTAGCTATATTTTCCTCAAGCTATGGGCAGATATAATATACTTGGAATTCTGTGGGTTTCTTTCAGTAAGTCTTCTTCTATCTGAAATAGCATATAAGATGGGATTGTGAGTGAATAATTTTAAGGAGTATAGCGAAAACTTTTGTACGTGCTGAAATGGTACAATGACAAAACATATAGAGAACAAATTAGAGCAAGGGAGTAGCCTAGTCCAGAGAAAATGGGATGCCATGTAACAGGCAGAAGCTTGGACTGGTTAATGAACTTAGAATTAAGAGAGGGTACAAACAGAAAGCCTAAGAGAGAACCCTGGCCATACCTGGACTAAACTCTGGTGGCTGAAGGAAAAGTAAAAGGAATGACTAACATTGGCCTCTAATTCCTTCAGTTTGTATTCCTGCTTGGCCCTGCCTGGAATCCCATTTTTTATGGACTGGTGACTGCCTGGTTCTAATTGGCTCTGATGGGAAGGTGGAGGGCAGGAAGGGGGCAGGGAATTGGCCAAAATGGAGGGAAGCCTGTGTCTTCCTACAACTCCTCATCCAAATTAAACAATTTAGCTTTTCTTAGGCAGATATAGTTTTGCATCATTTTAAGCAAGTTTTTCTTTCACCTTCTAAACCCTCACTTACTTGTAATTAATTACTCGTCAAGATGGTCCATAAAACAAGCTATGCCAGGAAGCTTTGAAACAATAAAGCAATAGACACATGGTGAGTCACTAAACAGACAAGGATATTTCTACCTTTATACAATGCAAAATTCCAGAGAGCCCCTTCATCCCAGAGATTTTTCTTTTGCTTTCCAAAATCAGTCGGAATGTTGAGGGTCTAATCACTGGCAGGCATCCAGATAATGTCATGCCTTTTTACAAAGGCAAGGATATCCATTGAAGCCTTAATTCATTTTAAAAAATTGGAAGAGACCCAATAAAAACAGGAGAAGCTATAATTTGATTTTTAAAAGTCCCAGATTTTGAATAAGCATGAAACAAAGAGAAGACATCTTGATAGAGTTCAAACAGGTTACTTGGACTGCTGAATTCCCCAGAAGACATAATAATACACGATGGGCAGTATTGTCATTAGCAAGAGAACAGAACCAAGGGGCAATAATCCTAAAAGTTACCAGTGAGGGTCCTAGATCACAAAGACTTGGGAATTTGGTAACCAATGATAGATAACTACAGAATAAACAGGCAGTTCTGAGAGAACTAAAAGAATTAGTGATTCATAATTATAAATGCAGTCTATATCAGGACTAGTTAGATCCAGACAGGGATATCATTCCAAAGAAAACAGGTTTCTAGGCAGGGCCAGGGCAGAGATTAGAACTAAAAAGTAAAGCAAAAAGGGTAATTATGTGGGATGATAAATATGATAATCTTGCTTTACTATAGTAACCATTATAGTATCTATAATGCTATGAGTTATGTATAAATACCTATGTATTTATACATAACTCATAGCATTATTTTGTAAACCTCAAATAAAATTTATTTTTTGAAAAAGCAATCAACCAGGAAATTTAAAAATCTAGAATAGAGATACAAGGAAATACAAGGAAAGGTAGTTGGCATTGTCTATCTTTCCTCTTATTGATCCAATCTTATTTTTAGAATCATGAAACCAGACAACAGATCCATATGTTCATTTTAAACTGAGTACACAAATGGTGTTCAAATGAGAATCTCCCACCCTAACCCAAGACTAGAAACTTCTACCAGTTTAGGAGCCCCTGGGAGGTCATAAGCCAGTATCTGTGGGTAATATAAAGTAATACAAAACTCTTATTATGGAAGCTTCAGAAATAAGAGCTAGACATGATAGAATGAGACCTGAGATTGGCTGAATGTATAGGTAATTCAGATGTCATTTGGAAATTTCCTCTTCCTCAGTGCCCTAGGTTGAAACGTCCTTGAATCCTTACTGATTTCATATTTGGAGAAAGTCTAAGAACCTCTCCAACATCCATAGAATCAAAATATCCATGTCACCTCTATCTCTAGCCCCTACATTCAAGCATTTCATCTCTGTTTAGTTTCCATATCAACCCAAAATCAAATATCCCAAGCATTTTATAATGGTCTTTGATTTACCAATGACTTGAGGTTCATAGAAACTGATACATGATACTATTATCATGATCTCCTTTCATGTCTCCTTTTTCCTTTCTGACTCTCTGTCTCACACAGAGGAAACAATTTCACCTTGTCTATTATGTATTATTTTTCTCATCTTTTTTAGAAGTCTTGGCACTAACTAAAACCAAAGCTTGTCAGTATTTTCCTACCTCAAGATGGCTTAGAAAGACAGTTTCCAAAAAAAGCAATATTCTCCCTAAGATGATAAAATCTCTCACCACCAGAAAAACAGAAAACTATTTTAGATTATTATTCTTTTCTGAAAATGATATTTGTAACTTATGCAAAATTTGAGCTGAAATTGGATAGGTCATATGCAAGAAAACTGAAAATTGATAAAGGGGACCAATCCCTGAGTAAGGCAGCAATGTTGACACAGACAAGGTAAATTGTGCAAGCTCAGAGAGGCAGAAATTAACCTCCAAAATACATGGCAGTGACCATTACACATTATTTCTTCAAGCAGAGGACTGCATACCCGACCATTCTCCCTGTCAATAATAGAATTCATTCATACTCTTATTTAGGTCACAGAACAGTAACAAGTGAGGTTAAGAGCTTTGTAGGGTCACAGATAGAGGCATAAAGAAAGTAAGGAAACAGAGGGCTCAGCAAAAAGGGCAGGGATGCAAAAGCCAAACTGTGGGCCACAATAAAACTTGCAAAAACTTGACAATGCCTCGTGTACGAAAGATAAGAATTATAGAGAGAAGAAGCACAGAATCTCAGGCAGAAAGACATATAATTTGACCTTATCATGTGTCCTTGATACACACAAGGATAGTGAAATAGGAGTGTGAGGTATAAGATTCGTGGATATTCCTATGTGTGTTCTTGTCAGGATCCCTGGTGTGCTGCTTCACCACCTGGAAAGCTCTGTGGCCAACAGCACCTTCTGCCTGAGTGTTGCTCATGCTCACTGGGCTCATTCCACCCATTGGCCCAGCAGGCTACACTTGGCTATGGGTCCAGATCCCACACCTACCAAGGGTGAGCCAGGTGTGGAGAGGCAAGGGTTGTGTGAGCAAGCAAACACAGAGTCCAGCCACTGCACACAGTCAGGCATGTCAGCTGCTGGGGCAGGGTGGGCAGCTTCAGATGCCAGCACAGATGTCATCTCCATGCGAGGCTGCAACTGGACCTGATGTACTGCACATGGCTTCTACTGCAGACACGCGCATCCAGATAAGAGGAACACAATGGTGCCCAAAAGCTTGATGATACTACAAATTGCAGAGCCCCAAAGAGAGTGTCACAACACTGGCTCAGGGACCCCCTAGTTCTGGGCTTGCTGAGGGGCTGCAGCTCTTCTCTCCTTGTCACCTACAATGTGGCAAGCAGGGGGCATACTTCAGCCCTGTTTGTGTTACAGCTGTTTCAGTCCTGTGATTCAGCAGGTCTCCAGTTTTTATCTGGTGTCCAGGAAGAATGAAGTACCCAAACAACTGGAGGGTGAGTAAGGAAGAGAGGAGCTTCATTGAGTGACAGAATGGCTCTCAGGAGACCTAAAGTGAGTAGTTCTTTTCTACAGGCAGGTCGTCCCAACAAGTGTCCAACATTCAGCAGAGAGGAGACCCAGAGTGGGTAGCTCCTTTTCACAAGCTGGTCATCTGGACAAGTTGAGGAGACCCGAACTGGGTATCTCCTTCCTACAGCTGGTCATCTCAACAGCTCTGTGAGTCTGGCTGAGTTTGGAGTTTTTATGGGCTTCAGAAGGGTGGAGGTGTACACTTATTAGTTCATCAACAGCCATGGGTGGGTCCGGAAAATGCATTATAAGTTCTCACTCCAGGCCACAAACTGCTTGGAAATGAAAGCCCAGCCCCCGTGCTTCAGGTCATCCTTGGCTTGAAGGTGAGGTTTCACCAGGGATGTACCCCTTTCTGCCCAGAAGCCTGTCTACCTCCTGCCACCATCGATGATGTTGTCCATGGAACCCAGGCTGTTTGTGTCATGGGGCACATGCAGGCCCATGCCAACCTGCCCTCAGCCCCCCTCAGCCTCCCTCACATGCCTGTCAGTACCAAAAGTCCAGAAGGGGCTGAGGTGTCAGGTGGCTAGCATGTTAGAGTTGCTCCAAGTGTGCACACCTAGCCAGCTTTTGACAGCACCCAGGCTCAGCCTCAACTTTTCTCCAAAATTAGAGTGGGCACCAGGAACAGGGAGAGGCCAGGGAGTGGGAGGAGAGACTTTTGAGCCTTTGGGGTCAGGGAGGACTACCTGGGCCTCCAAGAGTTCAGGGATGCCTAGGTCTGCAGCCATGGTTAGGCAGCTGCAGCTGCAACCAAGAGGGTGGGGTCCCACCCCATAAACTCAGAAAGGGGCAGGGCTCCTGCCTGTTCCCAGCTCCCACTTGTTGTGGGAAGTCAGGGATCCCAAAAAGAGGGACTGGCTGGAGCCACAGTAGAGGAACTTAAATTGTGAAGATTTCTTGGACATACATCTGTTCCCCAAATTAATACCTTTATAATTTCTTATGCCTGTCTTTACTGCAATCTCTGAACATAAACTGCAAAGATTTCATTTTAATATGAACATTTATCAGTTCCCCAAATTAATACTTTTACAATTTCTTATGCCTATCTTACTTTAATCTCTTAATCCTGTTATCTTTGTAAGTTGAGGATGTACATCACCTAAGGACCCTGTGATGATTGCATTAACTGTACAAATTGATTGTAAAACCTGTGTGTTTGAACAATATGAAATCTGATTGCAAAATATGTGTGTTTGAACGATATGAAATCAGTGCATCTTGAAAAAGAACAGAATGACAGTGATTTTAGGGAACAAGGGAAGACAACCATAAGGTCTGACTGCCTGCAGGGTCAGGGAAAAACAGCCATATTTTTCTTCTTGCAGAGAGCCTATAAATGGATGTGCAAGTAGGAGAGATATCACTAAATTCTTTTCCTAGCAAAGAATATAATATTAAGACCCTAGGAAAACAATTGTATTCCTGGAGGGAGGTCTATAAACGGCTGCCCTGGGAGTGCCTGTCCTATGGGGCTGAGATAAGGACTGAAATACACCCTGGTCTCCTGCAGTACCCTCAGGCTTATTAGGGTGGGGAAAAAATCCTGCCCTGGTAAATTTGAGGTCAGACCAGTTCTCTGCTTTCTAACCCTGTTTTCTGTTGTTTAAGATGTTTATCAAGACAATACATGCACAGCTGAACATAGACCCTCATCAGTAATTCTAATTCTGCCCTTTGCCTTGTGATCTTTGCTTTTGTCCTTGCCCTGTTTCCTCAGAAGCATGTGATCTTGGTTCTCCCTTTTGCCCTTTGAAGTATGTGATTCTTGTGACCTACTCCCTGTTCGTACATCCCCTCCCCTTTTAAAATCCCTAATGAAAACTTGCTGGTTTTGTGGCTCAGGTGGGCATCATGGACCTACCAATATGTGATGTCAACCCCTGTGGCCCAGCTGTAAAATTCCTCTCTTTGTACTCTTTCTCTTTATTTCTCAGACCAGCTGACACTTAGGGAACAGAATATACATTGAAATATTGGAGGCAGGTTCCCCGATACCCACTGGCTTTGTGGAGCACACAGCCCTGCCCATGCCTCCCTGCTGTAGCCAGTGTCTTCACAGTGGCTGCTCCAGGTGGGCTGCCACTGCCACCAATTCCCTTCTGAAGAGGTACACCTAACTACTGTTAGGATAGGCATGATGATCACTCTTAACTGCTTCATTCTGACAGAAGGTGCAGTTTTGGGGAAAACAGCAGTCAGATATGTCTCAGAGGCCTAAGGGTCCCTGGTAAAAAGGGAGTCATCATCCATGGCTCCAGTTGCATGACTGCTTGGAGTTGATAATCTCTAGGTGAGAAGAAACAGATTTTACAAGAAGGTTAAGTATGTGAAGGAAAAAAAATCCAGTGCCAAAGATAACAGAAATAAGAAGCAAAATAGACTAACCATTCTGAAAACAATGTTGTAGCTGGAGCTGTTTCACCCTGATGAAAGAAATTGAATCTCATTTGGTGTTAGAAGAGAAATAACTGTTTAGGGGAGTAGATAATCCCTTGGTTTTGTTTTCCCATAAATAAAAGCTCCGGGTTATGGGCACCCCATTTACCCTCATTGCCTGGTAGAATTTGCAGGATAATTGACCAGAATGAGAATATTGATCAAGACTTTTACATTACCCATTCCCTTTGTTTCTTCTGAGCTGCAGTCAGAGATCTCTGGTTGGCTCACAAAAAATAAGAATGGTTCTTAATCCAAAATGCAGACAAAAGCTTAAAAACAACTAATGAGCACCTGTCAAATTCCTATAGTTCATTAAAAACTATCTTTTGAAGTGGATCAAAACACAACAATAATTGTCTGTGAATGACAAAATGTCTTATGATAGTCATAGTTAAAAACATGATTGACAAATTTGGTTATTTCTGTGGTTTATAATAACATAATAACCCTAATTATGATTGATAGCATACACTCAGACATTAGAATTTTAGAAATCCCATACCATTTTGGAACATATGTTAATAATGTTTACTAAAATATAACCTGAAGAATAAACCTTATTTTTATTTCAACAATTCCTTGTAACTAAACATGCCAGATATATCTGTTTACCTCTATTCTGGATGTTCTGGTGGCCCTCTGTAGCATCACAAAGTAAGGGGTCAGAAAAGACTATTCTGAAGCTGAAATTTAATTTTGGAAAGCCTATCAAATATATATTAAAGATTTAAAACATTTCATGTTTTGAAAAGAATTTCATGTTACCTTAAGTCATTTATTTACCCAAAATAATGACTCAAAACTGTAAAAAGAAGGCAAAAACCTTTCTCATTAGGAGGGAAGACTTAGCTTTCCAAACAATCTGTCTCTTGTCCTTCCCTTCTTTTTTTGGAGTTTATTTACAAAGCAAACAAAAATCTTTTATTATTCTTTAACACATGAAAATCTTGTTCCAGAGAAACAGAGCCAAATTTCACCATTGCATTAGTCTATTATTAATGTCAACCCCAATTTTTAAATAAAAACTTATGGACAAATCTATCTAATCTTAACCAATTTGACCATGAGATGAGATTCTCATAAACCTTTTATAACCCATTACAAACTTTTGTTAAAGAGCAAATCATTGCCTTAAGAAAACCCTGTTTTGCTTTTATTCTAATGTTCAACACACAGAAAAAGCTAATAATATCCTCTTGAATAAGTAAATATGTTCACACAAAAAATTTTGTTAAAAGATTAATTTTTGCAAAACTTCCACAACTTGTTCAAACCTTTCATTTTATCTTATCTAATTTCAAACAATTCTTTAACTCTCTAAACAGACAGAAATTTACATTCTTATGCCTTCGTTTAATCTTTTACCAAAAAAATTTACTTTCCTTACACACCTTGAAGGTAAACCTATTTTCAATAGACTCAATTACATGTTATAGTGGTAACTCTTAGCAATTTTTAATTTTGGCATAAAATTGGTAAGTTACCTTAATTATGTAGTAGGTGCAGATAAGATTTGACTCTTTCCAGCATAGTTAGGGGTGTGGTTAACTCCATATGTCCCCAGACTTTACCAAACTGTAAAGCAAGCAAGTCAAACAATTTTCAAAAGCCAAAGAAGCAGTTTATGACCTTAAAGAATTTAGCAAACCTACTTTCTGACCTGCATAATTTAGGCCATATGTCTACATTTTGAAGACATTCTTACATTACCAATAATATTTAAAGCTGTTTTTAATTCTCAAAGATTAAAGTCACATGAACTAAAAGGCATTACAGATTCATTTTTCTTTAAAAAATATTTGATCTAAGTCATTATTTTTCTTTAAGCCAATCAATTAGAGCTTTTTTTTTTTTTACATAAACATCACACACATAACACATATATAACTACACAGACAGGGCGAGGGGTGGAGCAAGATGGCCGAATAGGAACAGCTCCAGTCTCCAGCTCCCAGCGCGAGCGACACAGAAGACAGGTGATTTCTGCATTATCAACTGAGGTACTGGGTTCATCTCACTGGGGAGTGCCGGACAATCGGTGCTGGTCAGCTGTTGCAGCCCTACCAGTGAGAGCTGAAGCAGGGCGAGGCATCACCTCACCTGGGAAGCGCAAGGGGGAAGGGAATCCCTTTTCCTAGCCAGGGGAACAGAGACACACAACACCTGGAAAATCGGGTAACTCCCACCCCAATACTGCGCTTTAAGCAAACAGGCACACCAGGAGATCATATCCCACACCTGGCCGGGAGGGTCCCACGCCCACAGAGCCTTCCTCATTGTTAGCACAGCAGTCTGTGATCTAACGGCAAGGCAGCAGTGAGACTGGGGGAGGGGAGCCCACCATTGCTGAGGCTTAAGTAGGTAAACAAAGCCCTGGGAAGATCAAACTGGGTGGAGCTCACAGCAGCTCAAGGAGGCCTGCCAGTCTCTGTAGACTCCACCTCTGGGGACAGAGCACAGCTAAAAAAAAACAACAACAACAACAACAAAAAAAAAAAGCAGCAGAAACCTCTGCAGACGCAAGCAGCTCTGTCTGACAGCTTTGAAGAGAGCGGTGGATCTTCCAACACGGAGGTTGAGATCTGAGAACGGACAGACTGCCTGCTCAGGTGGGTCCCTGACCCCTGAGTAGCCTAACTGGGAGACATCCTCCACTAGGGGCAGACCGACACCCCACACCTCACACGGTGGAGTACACCCCTGAGAGGAAGCTTCCAAAGCAAGAATCAGACAGGTACACTCACTGTTCAGCAGTATTCTATCTTCTGCAGCCTCTGCTGCTGACACCCAGGCAAACAGGGTCTGGAGTGGACCTCAAGCAATCTCCAACAGACCTACAGCTGAGAGTCCTGATGGTTAGAAGGAAAACCAACAAACAGGAAGGACACCCACACCAAAACCCCATCAGTAAGTCACCATCATCAAAGACCAGAGGCAGATAAAACCACAAATATGGGGAAAAAGCAGGGCAGAAAAGCTGGAAATTCAAAAAATAAGAGCGCATCTCCCCCTTCAAAAGAACGCAGCTTATCGCCAGCAACGGATCAAAGCTGGACGGAGAATGACTTTGACGAGATGAGAGAAGAAGGCTTCAGTCCATCAAACTTCTCAGAGCTAAAGGAGGAATTACGCACCCAGTGCAAAGAAACTAAAAATCTTGAAAAAAGAGTGGAAGAATTGATAACCAGAATAATTAATGCAGAGAAGGCCATGACACGAGAAATAAGTGACAAATGCACAAGCTTCAGTAACTGACTTGATCAACTGGAAGAAAGAGTATCAGCGATTGAGGATCAAATGAATGAAATGAAGTGAGAAGAGAAATCTAAAGAAAAAAGAAGAAAAAGAAATGAACAAAGCCTGCAAGAAGTATGGGATTATGTAAAAAGACCAAATTTACGTCTGATTGGGGTGCCTGAAAGTGAGGGGGAAAATGGAACCAAGTTGGAAAACACTCTTCAGGATATCATCCAGGAGAACTTCCCCAACCTAGTAGGGCAGGCTAACATTCAAATACAGGAAACACAGAGAACACCACAAAGATACTCCTCGAGAAGAGCAACTCCAAGACACATAATTGCCAGATTCACCAAAGTTGAAATGAAGGAAAAAATCTTAAGGGCAGCCAGAGAGAAAGGTCGGGTTACCCACAAAGGGAAGCCCATCAGACTAACAGCAGATCTCTCGGCAGAAACTCCACAAGCCAGAAGAGAGTGGGGGCCAATATTCAACATTCTTAAAGAAAAGAATTTTAAACCCAGAATTTCATATCCAGCCAAACTAAGTTTCATAAGTGAAGGAGAAATAAAATCCTTTACAGATAAGCAAATGCTAAGAGATTTTGTCACCACCAGGCCTGCCTTACAAGAGACCCTGAAGGAAGCACTAAACATGGAAAGAAACAACTGGTACCAGCCATTGCAAAAACATGCCAAAATGTAAAGACCATTGAGGCTAGGAAGAAACTGCATCAACTAACAAGCAAAATAACCAGTTAATATCATAATGGCAGAAGCAAGTTCACACATAACAATATTAGCCTTAAATGTAAATGGACTAAATGCTCCAATTTAAAGACACAGACTGGCAAACTGGATAAGGAGCCAAGACCCATCAGTCTGCTGTATTCAGGAGACCCATCTCACATGCAGAGACATACATAGGCTCAAAATAAAGGGATGGAGAAAGATCTACCAAGCAAATGGAGAACAAAAAAAAGCAGGGGTTGCAGTACTAGTCTCTGATAAAACAGACTTTAAACCATCAAAGATCAAAAGAGACAAAGAAGGCCATTACATAATGGTAAAAGGATCAATTCAACAGGAAGAGCTAACTATCCTAAATATATATGCACCCAATACAGGAGCACCCAGATTCATAAAGCAAGTCCTTAGAGACTTACAAAGAGACTTGGACTCCCATACAATAATAATGGGAGACTTCAACACCCCACTTTCAACATTAGACAGATCAATGAGACAGAAAGTTAACAAGGATATCCAGGAATTGAACTCATCTCTGCAGCAAGCAGACTTAATAGACATCTACAGAACTCTCCACCCCAAATCAACAGAATATACATTCTTCTCAGCACCATATCACACTTATTCCAAAATTGACCACATAATTGGAAGTAAAGCACTCCTCAGCAAATGTACAATAACAGAAATTATAACAAACAGTCTCTCAGACCACAGTGCAATCAAACTAGAACTCAGGACTAAGAAACTCAATCAAAACCGCTCAACTACATGGAAACTGAATAACCTGCTCCTGAATGACTACTGGGTACACAATGAAATGAAGGCAGAAATAAAGATGTTCTTTGAAACCAATGAGAACAAAGATACAACATACCAGAATCTCTGGGGCACATTTAAAGCAGTGTGTAGAGGGAAATTTATAGCACTAAATGCCCACAAGAGAAAGCAGGAAAGATCTAAAATTGACACTCTAACATCACAATTAAAAGAACTAGAGAAGTGAGAGCAAACACATTCAAAAGCTAGCAGAAGGCAAGAAATAACTAAGATCAGAGCAGAACTGAAGGAGATAGAGTCACAAAAAACCCTCCAAAAAATCAATGAATCCAGGAGTTGGTTTTTTGAAAATATCAACAAAATTGATAGACCACTAGCAAGACTAATAAAGAAGAAAAGAGAGAAGAATCAAATAGATGCAATAAAAAATGATAAAGGGGATATCACCACCGACCCCACAAAATACAAACTACCATCAGAGAATACTACAAACACCTCTACGCAAATAAACTAGAAAATCTAGAAGAAATGGATAATTTCCTGGACACTTACACTCTCCCAAGACTAAACCAGGAAGAACCTGAATCCCTGAATAGACCAATAGCAGGCTCTGAAATTGAGGCAATAATTAATAGCCTACCAACCAAAAAAGTCCAGGACAGATGGATTCACAGCTGAATTCTACCAGAGGTACAAGGAGGAGCTGGTACCATTCCTTCTGAGACTATTCCAATCAATAGAAAAAGAGGGAATCCCCCCTAACTCATTTCATGAGGCCAGCATCATCCTGATACCAAAGCCTGGCAGAGACACAACAAAAAATGAGAATCTTAGACCAATATACCTGATGAACATCGATGCAAAAATCCTCAATAAAATACTGGCAAACCAGATTCAGCAGCACATCAAAAAGCTTATCCACCATGATCAAGTTGGCTTCATCCCTGGGATGCAAGGCTGGTTCAACATACGCAAATCAATAAACGTAATCCAGCATATAAACAGAACCAAAGACAAAAACCACATGATTATCTCAACAGATGTAGAAAAGGCCTTTGACAAAATTCAACAGCCCTTCGTGCTAAAAACTCTCAATAAATTCGGTATTGATGGAACGTATGTCAAAATAATCAGAGCTATTTATGACAAACCCACAGCCAATATCATACTGAATGGGCAAAAACTGGAAAAATTCCCTTTGAAAACTGGCACAAGACAGGGATGCCCTCTCTCACCACTCCTATTCAACATAGTGTTGGAAGTTCTGGCTAGGGCAATCAGCAAGAGAAAGAAATCAAGGGTATTCAGTTAGGAAAAGTAGAAGTCAAATTGTCCCTGTTTGCAGATGACATGATTGTATATTTAGAAAACCCCATTGTCTCAGCCCAAAATCTCCTTAAGCTGATAAGCAACTTCAGCAAAGTCTCAGGATACAAAATTAATGTGCAAATATCACACGCATTCTTATACACCAGTAACAGACAAACAGAGAGCCAAATCATGAATGAACTTCCATTCACAATTGCTTCAAAGAGAATAAAATATCTAGGAATCCAACTTACAAGGGATGTAAAGGACCTCTTCAAGGAGAACTACAAACCACTGCTCAGTGAAATAAAAGAGGACATAAACAAATGGAAGAACATACCATGCTCATGGATAGGAAGAATCAATATCGTAAAAATGGACATACTGTCCAAGGTAATTTATAAATTCAATGCCATTCCCATCAAGCTACCAATGAGTTTCTTCACAGAATTGGAAAAAACTGCTTTAAAGTTCATATGGAATCAAAAAAGAGCCCACATCTCCAAGACAATCCTAAGTCAAAAGAACAAAGCTGGAGGCATCACGCTACCTGACTTCAAACTATACTACAAGGCTACAGTAACCAAAACAGCATGGTACTGGTACCAAAACAGAGATATAGACCAATGGAACAGAACAGAGTCCTCAGAAATAATACCACACATCTACAGCCATCTGATCTTTGATGAACCTGACAAAAACAAGAAATGGGGAAAGGATTCCCTATTTAATAAATGGTGCTGGGATAATTGGCTAGCCATAAGTAGAAAGCTAAAACTGGATCCTTTCCTTACTCCTTATACAAAAATTAATTCAAGATGGATTAGAGACTTAAATGTTAGACCTAATACCATAAAAACCCTAGAAGAAAACCTAGGGAATACCATTCAGGACATAGGCATGGGCAAGGACTTCACGTCTAAAACACCAAAAGCAATGGCAACAAAAGCCAAAATTGACAAATGGGATCTAATTAAACTAAAGAGCTTCTGCACAGCAAAAGAAACTACCATCAGAGTGAACAGGCAACCTACAGAATGGGAGAAAAGTTTTGCAATCTACTCATCTGACAAAGGGCTAATATCCAGAACCTACAAAGAACTCAAACAAATTTACAAGAAAAAAACAAACAACCCCATCAAAAAGTGGGCAAAGGATATGAATAGACATTTCTCAAAAGAGGACATTCATACAGCCAACAGACACATGAAAAAATGCTCATCATCACTGGCCATCAGAGAAATGCAAATCAAAACCACAATGAGATACCATCTCACACCAGTTAGAATGGCAATCATTAAAAAGTCAGGAAACAACAGGTGCTGGAGAGGATGTGGAGAAACAGGAACACTTTTACACTGTTGGTGGGATTGTAAACTAGTTCAACCATTATGGAAAACAGTATGGCGATTCCTCAAGGCTCTAGAACTAGAAGTACCATATGACCCAGCCATCCCATTACTGGGTATATACCCAAAGGATTATAAATCATGCTGCTATAAAGAGACATGCACACGTATGTTTATTGCAGCACTATTCACAATAGCAAAGACTTGGAATCAACCCAAATGTCCATCAGTGACAGACTGGATTAAGAAAATGTGGCACATATACACCATGGAATACAATGCAGCCATAAAAAAGGATGAGTTTGTGTCCTTTGTAGGGACATGGATGCAGCTGGAAACCATCATTCTCAGCAAACTATCGCAAGAACAGAAAACCAAACACCGCATGTTCTCACTCATAGGTGGGAACTGAACGATGAGATCACTTGGACTCGGGAAGGGGAACATCACACACCGGGGCCTATCACGGGGAGGGGGGAGGGGGGAAGGATTGCATTGGGAGTTATACCTGATGTAAATGATGAGTTGATGGGTGCTGACGAGTTGATGGGTGCAGCACACCAACATGGCACAAGTATACATATGTAACAAACCTGCACATTATGCACATGTACCCTAGAACTTAAAGTATAATAAAAAAAAAAAAAAGAAAGAAAATAACTACACAGACAGAGGAAGATACAGTTATTGTAATATTTTTAATTTGCTGGTCTCTTAATTGGATTACTGACCTCAGGGTGGATCCCTTCAAGAAACAGGGCTAGAAAAACATGTAATTTCTAGGGCCTAATAAGCAGGCATAGCCATAAGACAAAGACAGATTTTGAGAGGGATCTATTTGCTTCTAATTCCTGGAGTTCCATGGGAAAAAACAGGGACTTTTTTTTCCCAAAATGGGGTCAGTGTTGCCTTCTCTGGCTTTCCCAAGGAGCCCCAGGCTATCTTAGGGCCTCTCATGTGTGCAGCAAGAGATGAGAAAAATAGCTCAGTTAGCTGAGGAGAAAAAAACCTTTTCCAGAAAAAAAAGATCCACAAAGAGAAAAGACATAAAGGCCTTTTAAATATACCTATAGCTTAAATATTCACTTTTAATTAAGCTGACTTTTAACCATAGTGCTCCTTTTTTAAGAAGTCCTTTTAAATCTCTCATTACCTGACCTTACCCATGCCAAATGGCCAATACTTCCGGCTCTCGAACTCATAGAGGGGCAGAGAATACAGTGATTTTTGTCATTCCAACAATGAGTTTGCACAGAGAGGGAGAAGCCAAAAGTCTAACAGGTAATAACTTTTAGCTTTTTGCTAGAATGTCAGGTTTCTTGGTTCCCTCACCCCTGTGATGGAGCACTATCAACCCTAAGTCCTGTGAAGGGAGAACAGACAAACAAATGTTGCTCCTCAAGAGAAGGCCAAGCATTTTAAGGTCTGAGGAAACTAAACCTTTCCCAGTTTAGGGGATGCATCTGAGGGAAGTATCCTGTGGTACAGAGATGTGATTATCCATCCATGAATAGAGGACAGAGGAGGAAAACTTTTTTTTTATTTCTCCACAGTCTGAGTGCCAAAGGAGTTCCAGTGATTCAGGATGCACTTGAGAGGAGTGCAGGCTGAAGATTATTGGTTACCCATCTGGAAAGAGGGGGAAAAGGCATCTATTTGTTCCTTTCTTTTCACAGCAAATACCTGGGGTACATAAGGGAGAAGAAAAAGCATCCCCTTTTTGCTTTCAACCTTATATCCCTGAGTCCCAGCAGCCTTTGCAGGTGCTACCCATTGGTGCAAGTGTGACCTTCACCCATGTAATGGGCAGGCCTAGTGGGTATAAATATTTACACTCACCTATGCACTGCCCTATCCTCTGGCTGTTGGTAAACTTTGGGTTCCCTAGACCACATCTGTGCCATGGATAAGAGCATGACCTCCTTCCACGAAGCAGGGGGGCACCCAATTGGCAGGAATTAGTCATGCTCACCTGTGCTGTGCCACTAGACTTCCACTGTCATTTGCATCTGGGTCCCTCAAATCTACTTTTCCTTTTTGAGCCTCAAATCGAAGCTTGGGACAAAAAGGTGCATCAGGAGAGTGTATGGACCCATTAAGTTAGTTCCAGGTGGCCCTCATCAAATTGCAGCCAACAACCAGCAGGGGCAGCTCCTCTGTTGCTTCCCTATCATAAGCATGCAAAGCTGTGGGACCAAGCCCTCTTCAAAGAAGGGAGAGAAAGGGAGTCCCAGGAATTGGGGACCTAGCCTGATGAGGTGTCTCCCAAAGGAAAAATAAACTGAGCCCTCTCATAGAAAAACTCCCTGTATCTGCAGGACTATGTTGACTCCTGACATGGGGGAGGAAAAAACAACTTAAGTGCAGGGGAGGGGCTTGCAGGGCAGCCTACTTTTCAGTGGTAGGTAGGGTTTTATTCAAAAGTAACATAATGTCTTTCCAGGAGAATTTAAACACTTGGGTTAAATTCTGGAAGGCCTCTAAATACTGCTCAGGGTCATGTGAAAACTTTCCACAATCCCCCTTAATTTTCCTGAAGTCCTGTAGAGAAAAGGGGACCTGGACCTTAATGGGGCTGAATTTGCAAGACATCTGTTGTATGGGTGGGAGTGAGTCTGGGACCTGCCTAACAGGGATTTCTAGGATGGGGCAAGCTTGAGAGAAAACCTGGATAGGGAGGTGAAGAGAGTTGACTTTCCCACTGGAAGTACCTCTGGGGTTTGCTTCCCTCGTTCCCTGAAACTACCCCTTGGATCCTCTCCTGAGATGGCCACTAGGCGGGTTGAATCAATCCTACTACATGGGCAAAGGTCCAGGTTACGCTGCAAGGCAAAGGAAGTCTGCACATATGGGACCTCAAACCATTTGCCATCATGTTTACAGAAAAGGTCCAGTTGCAGGATGTTATTAAAATTAATGCTTCCTTTCTGAGGTCATGCTTCTTTTCTGTGCCTCAAGCTGCTTGACAGTAAGTTGGCAAACAAGGAAACAATAAGGAGAACATTTTTGTCACAATACACGTACAGATGTCAAGGCACACTTCATTTCATCTGTGCTACTCTTAACCTTCAATTTTATACTCCTGATGCCTAAGCCAAATGCTCATTCTACCCAGTAATATTATCTCTGTGGTTTGGAACAACACCCTTAAAATTGTATGTAAAGGAGAGGATAGCAAGAAAGAAAGACAGAGTGATAGGAAAGACTAGAGATCCTAGTGCCAACACCTTAATGGGCTTTCCGGGATGGGAGCTCATCTAAGGGTTCTCAGGCAACACCAAGGTGTGGCTTGACCAGATTCCTTCAGTTGCCCCAGAGTCTTATTTTGATCCCACGTGATGGCTAGACCTCCATGGAAGGAAACTGGATTGGAACAAAGCCAACATTCCCAACACCCGAGGGTGATGCGGGTTTGGCAGTGTCCTTCCCAGCAAGGCTGTCCTCCAGATCTTAAGTCCAGCAGCTGTGCTAGTCGCTTTTAACTGGCCAACAGACGCTCAGTATTTTTTGCTCATTTTGGCTATTGTGGAGTTTAGGGACTCTGCAAAAAAGAAAGTATCAAGTCCATTTTTATCCACTCTTCTGCAGATCCCAGAAAAGGTCCCCAAAATGTCATGGGATCCTTGAGGTGTCACATCACCAGCCAGAAACCACTGTGGCTGGTAGTAACGTGTGCCTGAGTATTGCTCATGCCCGATGGGCTCATTTCACCCACTTGACCCAGCAGGTTGCACTAGGCTCACACTACCGGTTCGGATCCCACACCTGCCAATGGCAAACCAGACACAGAGCAATGAGGGGTGTGTGAGTGAGTGAGCATGGGGTCCAGCCATTGCAGACACCAAGCATGCCAGCTGCTGCAGTAGGTTGGGCAGCTCCAGGCACCAGCAGTACTGACTTTGTGCAAGGCTGCAGCTGGACCAGTACTGCAGGTGTGGCTTCCACTTCAGGCACCTGCTTCTGAACAAGGGGAACACTGTGGTGCCTAGAAGCTTGGAGACACCAGGAACCACAGAGTCCCAAAGAGGGTTCAGCCTAGGCTCAAGGAGTCCCTAATTCTGGGATCCCTGAAGGACTGCAGCTCTTCTCTCCTTTTTGTCACCCACAACATGACGATTGGAGCAGAGGGCATGTTTTAGACCTATTTGTGTGACTCTTTCAGTCCTGCCACTTGGCACACATCTGGAGTTATTTTCCCAAGCCCAGGAAGAATGATGTACGCAGACAACTGGACACTGAGCATGGCAGAGAGGAGCTTCACTGAGCAACAGAACAGCTCTCAGAAGATGCAAAGTGGGTAGCTCCTAACCTGGAAAAAGCAACGTAAGTTCTCACTCCAGACTGTGAACTCCACCAAGAACTGACAGCCTGGCCCCCATGCTTCAAGCCATTCCTGGCTTGAAGGAACCCAACCCTTTCTACCCAGGATCCTGTCTGCCTCCTGCTGCCATCAATCATGCTGTCCACAGCATCCAAATTGTTCTACCCACGGTTGACTGCAAGCCCTTGGAGTCGCCCTCAGCGCCCCCTCGGCCTCCCTCCCATGCTTGTTGGCACTCAAAGTCTGGAGGGGGCCAAGGTGGGAGGGAACTGGCATGTTAGTACTGCCCGGAGTGCACACACACACCTGGCCAGGTCACGACAGTGCACAGGCTCCGCCTCAACTTTGCTGTGAAATCGGAGCAGGCACCAGGAGCAGGAAGTGGCCAGGTAGCGGGAAAAGGCACTTCTGAGCCTGAGGGGGCAGCTGGGGGCTTCCTGCTTCCCCAAGAGTGCAGGGACTCCTGGGTCCGCAGCCACCACTGGGCGGCTGCAGCTTCGCACCTGAGGGCGGGGCTCCTACCCCACCAACTGGGAAGAGGGCGAGGATTCTGCCTATTCCTGGGTCCCACTGGCTCCATGGAGCACCACAGCCCTGGCCACACCTCCGCCGCTGCAACCGGCATCATCCCAGAGGCGGCTGCAGAAAGGCTGCCGCTGCCATTATTTTGCATTTTACATCATTGTGCTAGATAGATGCCCTTATCATTATGAATCATCGTGAAATGCTTCTCTTTATCTCTACTGAAGCTTTTCGCCTTATGGTCTGTTTTGTCTGACATTGGAATAACTATATTTACTTTCTTTTGGTTACTTTCTGCAAGGCTATCTTTATCCATACTTTTAACACATTTTGTATCTTTAGAGTGAAAGTGTGTCTCATGTAAGCAACATTTTAAACAGACTTTTAACCAGTACGACAATCTTATTCTTTATTTGGAGTATTTAGTCCTTATACTTTCAGTAAAAGTACTACCGTAGTTAAGTTGCTATATACCGTCTTACTATTTATTATGTATTTGGTCCATCTGTTTTATGGTCCTTCTTCTCCTTTCTTTTCTTCTTTTAGCAACTTTTTATTATTTTATTAGTGGTTCTTCTTTTATTAGTTAGGCAATGTTTCTTCTTTCTTCTTTCTTGACTTTTTCTAGGTCAAATAAATGTTTGATTTTATTGTTCCTTTTATTACATTTTAAGTTTTACATTCTATTGCTATTTAATGGTTATCCTAGAGATTACATCATTAATTCTTGGCTTATTACAATTTAATACAAAATACTACTTTTATTATTTTCCAATATTACATAAACTTTATAACTTTTAAATTTCGCTTACATCCTACTTTTTTCTATGACTTTTATCCATATTAGTTATTACATGTATATTCTATTCTATAAGACATTTTGATTATTGTTTGAGTAGTAAATAAGTAGTGAATATTATTTACTCATATATTTACCATCTTGGGTTCTTCATTTAAAAGTTATAAAGTTTATGCAATATTGGAAAATAATAAAAGTAGTATTTTGTATTAAATGGTAATAAGTCAAGAATTAATGATATAGTCTCTAGGATAATCATTAAATAGCAATAGAATGTAAAACTTAATTTTATATTTCCAACTGAAATCCCTTTCTGGTTGGTTGTTCTTACTACAGGTTTGCTGACTACAAATTCCTTCAGCTTTTATTTACCTAAAAATGCTTTTATTTTACCTTTCCCTTTTGAAGAATATTTTTACTGTAGAGAATAGAATCCTAGGCTAGTACAGGGTAGGGGTCTCTGTATGTTTGTGTTGTCCCACACTGATTAGATGTCAACCCATGGACTTGAGAATTTCATATATTCTCTTTAAGTCATCTTTCAATCTTTGTGTCTTTAAAATTAATTTGTCTTTCTGGAGATAAAAATGAGTAAAATGTTCCCTGAAACTGATGAAACTGTTCTATCATTGATTGAGATTATGGTTGTACAACTCCATGAATAAACTAAAAACTGTTGGATTATGAACTTTATTTTTTACTTTTTATTTTTCTTTTTTTTATGAAACAGGGTCTCACTATGTTTCCCAGGCTGGTCTCAAACTGCTGAGCTCAAGCAATTCACATGCTTTGGCCTCCAATGTGCTGGGACTACAGGCATGAGCCACCATGCCAGCCTCCTTTAAATATTTTTAACTTTCTTTTTATTCAGGACTCAACGTTATACTGCCTGGCCTATACCTCCCTACAGGCCTTTGGAGAGGGGGTGCCTCTTCCTTATGCCTAATGTTTGCTTCTCTGGGCAGGGAAGGAGCTTTAGTGTATAATGGCACCAGCCTTTCCCTACCCTTCTACTTCCTCATGGTGGTGGTCTGTGAAGGGGGGTGAGCTTCTTTCATTGGACTTCTTGGCTGACTTGGTGCCTCCTTTTTCTTGCTTGGGAGCAAGTCATCCACAGGGAGCAGGCATTCCTCTCGGCTTCTCCAGGGACGACTCTGTCCCTTGGCCTGGGGACCAGCCAGGGAGTAGGTTCATTTGTGTGACTCTGTGTAAGTCTGTCTAGTGTTGGCATTTGTGTAACTCTGTGTAAGTCTGTCTAGTTCTGGGGTTCAGCCAAGGGAAAGTACAAGCTGTCTCCTTCCTCTTTCTCTTTAGGAGTTTCCTTTGCAGCTTTTCCCCTTCTTTTTTCCTCCTTCTCTTGGCAGCTGCCTCACCTCCAAAGACCTCATGCTCTCAGATTGCTTTCTTCTATACCATAAGTTTTACAGGGGTCAGGACCCAGTCTTTGCAATGATGATGGGGGAGCAGTTTTGAGACCCCAACATCTGGTGCATAGGCCACATAGCTCTTGGAAAAGAGACAAGGAGTTAGATTTTGCAAAGTAAAATGTGTCCAAAGTAACTGGGGCAACTGATAAGACCAGGCAGGGAGATCTTGATCTTCGTTAGTGTCTTCTGAAGTGAGCCTATGTGGGTTTTAACCACGAAAGTATGGGAAAAAATTATAATCATTGTTATGAATAGATTTTTATACTGAGTTATTGGCTTTTAACTGCTGTAGCTTGGGAAGAAGCTTTAAGCCTTAGACCTTGGTGGGATTCTGGGGGTTCTGATGTCATTAACTGTAGGCAAGTGACTGTCTCTAGAATCAAGGCCTTAAGCAAAGGTGAAGGGCCTAAAGAAACGTGGGATCCTTCTCAGGTCTGGAGGAAAACACAGGGATCCTAAAACCTGGCAAAGTCACAAGAACCAAGTGGCATGGCATTGCCAACCATGCTGGTGCAGCAAGTGATGCCTTGCTAATCCTGCCTATGCTCTTAGCTCACTAGAATTATTGAGAGTTTGGCACAGGAGAGTCTGGTATAAAACTAGAGCTATGCTCAATCCAATGAGAGAAAGCAGCTCCTGGGGGAACCCTAACTCCATCCAGGCACTGAGACCTCTTTTTTTAAAAAAAGTCTTAATCTTTTTATTATTTTATCACATGAAACTGCATTGTATTTGTCTGTCTGAACATTACAAATAATGACATATCATTGTGTTTAAAAGCCCAGTATTACTACGTTATTGACATTTTTATCCACTTTAGCATAAACTCTACATCCACCTGTTTGCCTCCAAGAGATTGCCACCTCCTTGGGGACAGGGACAATATCTTATCTTTGTGTTGAGACCTTCTTTAACTGAGGCAGAAAATAAATTTAAGACTCAAATTTCATTGAAATGTTAATTCATAAGGGCAAGAGAGATTGATTTTGGACTTCAGTTTGTAAACTTATTTAATTTTTTAAAATTTTATTTATGTATTTATTTTTCCTAGGACTCTTTTTTTTTCTTTTACTTATATTTTAAGTTCAGGGATGCATGTACAGGATGGTTATATAGGTAAACTGTCTGTCACAGGGGTTTGGTGTACAGGTTTATTTCATCACCCAGGTAGAACTTTTTGGATGTTAACGTTTTCCTTTGAAATATTATAATTGAAAAAACCTTTATAATGCTTTTTTTTCTATCATTAGAAGATTTTGGTATTTATTTTATTTTACTCTAGGAAGATTGTAGCTGCATTGTGTCTAATACAGACACATCAAATCATGTCTTATAACAATTTTCACCTTCAGATGCTGTGCGGGCTTGGAGTAAATTTAATTGACATGCTCTTCTAACACATGTAGGAACTCCCAGGGGCACACTTTATATGGCCCATTAGCAGCTCCAGGAGATGCCGGGAGGCATGGGGGTTGTTTTGGAGGAAACTTGTGAAAATAGAAACAGCTGAATGGAGGTATAGCTAACCAGGGAAATTTCTCCCAAGAAGAAAATGGCATCCTTGATGTGAACAGCTTTTCCCAAGTTTACAGATCAAGACTGCTACCATCATCAAACTCTTATCTTTGAATTTTTTTCTTGCTTATGCCCCTATGAACAATAGAAGTGGAAAGCGGGTCTGTTATGTGCACTTGTGGGGTATACTTTTATTTGTAAAGGAGTTTGCAGCCAGCCTTATACATGGATAAACTTATACTTTGATAAATAAAGAATAAAGACCCAATATAGGTGAGAAACATTAAGGTACATATGTTGCTTCATAATCAGTCAAAAACAAAACATTGTTTCACTTCTCTTAACCCATATCATGGGTTAAAGAGAACATTGCCAGGAGGCCTTCACTCTTCTAGAAGGACATCATTTGTTAGGTCCTTCTTCCATGGTTTAAAGTAAAAAAAGGCAATGATTAGAAATGTATCCCTCATGATAAGCTCTATGGCAAATTCTAGTCTAAAGGCTACAGTTCACAACAGACTTTAAATTCTCTTGTGAAAGTTATATTGGGATGGCTAAACAGAGAAGTATCTGTGCAGCTGCTGGCACTTGTGACCTATGGAGAAATACATCAAATGAAGATTATAGAAATTCGGTGGTAGGGAATTGCCAAAGAAATTGCTTAGTCAAGTGAGTAAATTTTTTATCTAGCTCATTCTTTGATCTATTTGATTTTAGAAGGTTTGGTTTATGGGGGCCTTGGGTAAAGAGCATATTCTGGACCCTTAGTATTATCTTCCCAACAGTGATAATAATAGTCTCCCTGGCATGCTGTACTCTCTCAAAGGTTTTAAATGTTTGCATATTGACATCTCTAGAACATCAAATGAATGGTCTCCTTTCAACTGGAATGACAAGAGCTAAAAAAAAAAAGAAAAAAAAAAAAAAAGATGTGCAACAATGAGGACACCATAACCTACAATGTGCTGAGACCAGAAACCCAAAAATGATGATAACTGAGAGTAGTGCTAAGGCCCTAAGTTTTGGTCACACTCTCACCTAAGTGAGAACTTGACCAAAAAGGGGAAATAGTTTTAATAAAATTCTGGGAGGCCATTGTCTTGAATTAAGCTCATGCACTATGCCCCAGCAGACCAAACCAAACCAAAATGGAGTTGCTTGTGCTAAGACTTTAAGGAAACACATAAATTCATAGAACAAAACAGATTTTGTTTTTTCCCCTGCAAATCTTTATAGCAAACATTCCTAACAGCATAGGTATCCACCCCCTGAGGTTCCCATTAAATCTTTTAACCAAATCCATTTCCTCTCGCCTAGAGACCATCAAGCTTCAGATGATCATGCAACAAAGGTGCCAGCCAGTTCCAGATGAAGACACCACCCGTGGCCATCAAGAAGCTACTGTGTCTCCACCAGTTAGAGCAGGGCAAGAGTTCTGTGATCCCCAATAGGTAGGGACTATGCCTCAAGCCAGCATGAAGTAGTTACAGAAAAAAAAAAATTGGTCCTTCTGCCTCCCATAAAGATTTATGGGGATCACATCTTTCAGGGGCGAGATGAGGCAGGAAAGCACGGTCTGGAGGCAGGGAACGTAAGACCAATTCACACTTCAGCTGTGAGAGGAAATATCCTCTCCATAGGGCATACACTAAGTAAGTGACTTTGTAACTTTATTTCATCCTCTTCATTTACATAGGGTGTACCCAAAGTAGAGGGTATTTAAACTCACAAAAACTCTGTAACAGGACCTTTGAGACTCTGTGCCTTGCCCACTCCCACACTGTGGAATGTACTTTCATTTTCAATAAATCCCTTCATTCCTTCCTTGCTTTGTTTGCGCATTTTGTCTAACTCTTCATTCAAGACACCAAGAAGCTGAACACTCTCCACCATTAACATCCTGAGTAGCTAGCACTACAGATGTATGCCACCACACCCAGCTAATTATTTTTTCACTTTTTGTAGGAACAGAGTCTCACTGTGTTGCCCAGGTTGGTCTCAAACTCCTGGCCTCAGGATATCCTCCCATCTTGGCCTCCCAAAGCACAAGCCACCATTGCTCTGCCCCTATATTGCTTTATTTGCATATTATGTTAAATTCTATTTTAATCTTGCTGATTTTAGTTTACTTTTCCTGTCAATCACTGAAAGAGGAGTATTGTAATCTGAAACTAATATAATTATGAATTTCTCTATTTCTCTTTTTAGTTTGGTTACTTTTTGCTTGTTTTTTGAATCTCTTTAATTAGAAACATACACATTTATGATCATTGTGTTTTCCTGACGAGTCATATTTTTATCTCTATGAAATGTTGCTCATTCATCTCTGCTAATAGTGTTTGTCTTAAATTCTACATTGCTGATTTTAATATAGTAAGATATTAATATGCTTGCTGTTCACATGGTATATCATTTTTTTCAAGTTTATACTTTGAACTTTTCTGTGTCTTTTTATTTAATGTGTCTCAATTTCATCCAGTTTGAAAATTTCTGTCTTTTTTATCTCACTTGGTGCCTTGTTTTATGCTAGGTGAACATCTTTTAGTATTCTACTAACTTCTTATTAGCTATATATTTATTTTAGTGGTTGCCTTCAAATTCAAAATATGCATCTTTTACTAGTTGAGGCCTACCTTAAAGTTATATTGCATGGGCTGTTGTATAATACCAAAAACATCCAAGGGTATAATTAAGTTTTCTCCCCACTCCATTCTTCATGTCATTGTTGACATACTTTTTACTTCTACATGTCATAAACTATACATTGTTATTGTTTTTCTTTAAAAAGTCAATTACCTTATAAATAAAGAAAAAACTATCTTTTAAATCTAAATATTTACTATTTCTAGAACCTTTTTCCTTTGATATAGATTGAGATTTATGTCTGTCATAATATTCCTTTATCCTGAGTCCTGAGATCTTCACTTTACATTTCTGGTAGTGCAGATCTTCAGGCAAAGAATTCTCTCTGCTTTCATTTTTCTGAAGATGTCTGCATTCCTTTTTTTTCCTTCACATATATTTAACACTGTCTTAAAGAGTCTGTTACTCTTCAACTATCTCAGTATACTTTGAAATATAAAAGTATTAATCATTGTTGGAACAGTTATTCTAAATCTTCATAGGTAATTCCTATGACAATATTAGTTGACCGAGAACATATTATCATTTTAAATATATGTTAAACTGGTCAGGTGCCGTGGCTCACACCTGTAATCCTAGCACATTGGGAGACTGAGGCCAGTGGATCACTTGAGCCCAGGAGTTAGAGACCAGCCTGGGCAACATGATGAAACCTGGTCTCTATTAACAAAAATTAATTAGTCAGGTATGATGACATGCACATGTAGTCCCAGATACTCAGGAGGCTGAGGTGGGAAGATCACCTGAACTCAGGAGCTTGAGACTGCAGTGAGTCATGATGATGCCACTGCATTCCAGCCTGAGTGACAGAGTGAGACACTGTCTCACAAAAATAAAATAAAATAAATAAATATATGTAAAATTTTGCACTAAGTCAGAACACCACTAACAGTTTGAACATAGTGTTCACACTCAACATTCAGTAAAAGAAACATTCACATGTTAGGTTGCTTTTGAATAGAAATCACTAATTTAAGTAAATAGGATATAATTTCTAATGGGTTAAAAAGGAAGAAATCGGAAGGCATTCTGAGATGGCTGAATAGGAACAGCTCCGGTCTGCAGCTCCCAGTGTGATTGACACATAAGATGGGTGATTTCTGCATTTCCAACTGAGGTACCTGGCTCATCTCATTGGCACTGGTTAGACAGTGGGTGTGACCCACGGAGGGTGAGCTGAAGCAGGGCAGGGCATCGCCTCACCCAGGAAGCACAAGGGGGCAGGGGATTTCCCTTTCCTAGCCAAGGTAAGCCGTCAGAGACTACCTGGAAAAATGGGACACTCCTGCCCAAATACTGTGCTTTTCCCAAGGTCTTAGCAACAGGCACGCAAGGTGATTCTCTCATGTGCCTGGTTTGGCAGCTCCCACACCCATAGGGCCTTGCTCACTGCTTGTGCAGCAGTCTAAGATTGATCTGCGAGATAGCAGCCTGGCTGGGGGAGGGGCGTTCACCATTGCTGAGGCTTCAGTAGGTAAATAAAGCGGCCTGGAAGCTCTAACTGGGCGGATCCCACCACAGCTCAACAAGGCATACTGCCTCTAGACTCAACCTCTGTAGGCAGGGCATAGCTGAACAAAAGGCAGCAGACAACTTCTGCAGACTTAAACGTCCCTGTCTGACAGCTCCGAAGAGAGCAGTTGTTCTCCCAGCACAGCATTTGAGCTCTAAGAATGGACAGACTGCCTCCTCAAGTGAGTCCCTGATCCCCGTGTAGCCTAACTGGGAGACACCTCCCAGTAGGGGCTGACAGACACCTCATATAAGTGGCTGCCCCTCTGGGACAAAGCTTTCAGAGGAAGGATCAGGCAGCAATATTTCCTGTTCTGCAGTATTTGCTGTTCTGCAGCCTCTGCTGGTGATACCCAGGCAAACAGGGTCTGGAGTGGAACTCCAGCAAACTCCAACAGACCTGAGGCTGAGGGCCCTGGCTGTTAGAAGGAAAACTAATAAACAGAAAGGATCAACATCCATCAACATCAACAAAAAGGTCATCTACACCAAAGCCCCTTCTGTAGGTCACCAACATCAAAGACCAAAGGTAGATAAAGCCACAAAGATGGGGAGAAACCAGAGCAGAAAAGCTGAAAATTTGAAAAATCAGAGCACCTCTTCTCCACCAAAGGACTGCGGCTCCTCATCAGCAACAAAGCTGAACAGAGAATGAAAAGGAACAAAGCTGGATGGAGAATGACTTTGACAAGTTGACAGAAGTAGGCTTCAGAAGTTCTGTAATAACAAACTTCTCTGAGCTAAAGGAAGATGTTTGAACCCATCACAAGGAAGCTAAAAACCTCAAAAAAAGATTGGACAAATGGCTAACTGGAACAAACAGTGTAGAGAATACCTTAAATGACCTGATGGAGCTGAAAACCATGGCACGAGAACTTCATGATGCATGCTCAAGCTTCAGTAGCTGATTTGATCAACTGGAAGAAAGGATATCAGTGATTGAAGATCAAATTAATGAACTAAAGCAAGGAAACAAGGTTAGAGAAAAAAGAGTAAAAAGAAACAAACAAAGCCTCCAAGATATGGGACTCTTTAAAAAGACCAAATCTACATTTGATTGGTGTACCTGAAAGTGATGGGGAGAATGCAACCAAGTTGGAAAACACTCTGCAGGATATTATCCAGGAGAACTTCCCCAACATAGCAAGGCAGGTCAACATTCAAATTCAGGAAATACAGAGAACACCACAAAGATACTCCTCAAGAAGAGCAACCCCAAGACACATAATTGTCAGATTCACCAAGGTTGAAATGAAGGAAAAAGTGTTAAGGGCAGCCAGAGAGAAAGGTGGAGTTACCCACAAAGGGAAGCCCATCAGACTAACAGCAGATCTCTCAGCAGAAACCCTACAGGCCAGAAGAGAGTAGGGTCCAATATTCAACATTCTTAAAGAAAAGAATTTTCTTTTTTTTTTTTTTTTTTTTTTTTTTGAGACGGAGTCTCGCTCTGTCGCCCAGGCTGGAGTGCAGTGGCGCGATCTCGGCTCACTGTAAGCTCCGCCTCCCGGATTCACGCCATTCTCCTGCCTCAGCCTCCCGAGTAGCTGGGACTACAGGCGCCCACAACCGCGCCCGGCTAATTTTTTGTATTTTTAATAGAGACGGGGTTTCACCGTGGTCTCGATCTCCTGACCTTGTGATCCGCCCGCCTCGGCCTCCCAAAGTGCTGGGATTACAGGCGTGAGCCACCGTGCCCGGCCAAGAAAAGAATTTTCAATCCAGAATTTCATATCCAGCCAAACTGACCTTCATAAGTGAAGGAGAAATAAAATCTTTTACAGACAAGCAAATGCTGAGAGATTTTGTGACCACCAGGCTTGCCTTACAAGAGCTCCTGAAGGAAGCTCTAATCATGGAAAGTAACAATTGGTACCAGCCACTGCAAAAACAGGCCGAACTGTAAAGACCATCGATGCTATGAAGAAACTGCATAAATTAACGGGCAAAATAATGAGCGAACATCATAATAACAGGATCCAATTCACACATAACAATATTAACTTTAAATGTAAATGGGCTAAATGCCCCAATTAGAAGACACAAACTGGCAAATTTGAAAAAGAGTCAAGACCCATCAGTGTGCTGTATTCAGGAAACCCATCTCACTTGCAAAGACACACAGCCTCAAAATAAAGGGATGGAGGAAGATCTACCAAGCAAATGGCAAGCAAAAAAAATCAGGGGTTGCAATTCTAGTCTCTGATAAAACGGACTTTAAACCAACAAAGATCAAAAGAGACAAAGAAGGCCATTACATAGAATCAATTCAACTAGAAGAGCTAACTATCCTAAATATATATGCACCCAATACAGGAACACACAAATTCATAAAGCAAGTCCTTGGAGACCTATAAAGAGACTTAGACTCCCACACAATAATAATGGGAGACTTTAACACCCCATTATCAACATTAGACAGATCAATGAGACAGAAGGTTAGCAAGGATATCCAGGACCTGAACTCAGCTCTGCAACAAGCAGACCTAATAGCCATCTATAGAACTCTCCACCCCAAATCAACAGAATATACATTCTTCTCAGCACCACATCACACTTATTCTAAAATTGACCATATAATTGCAAGTAAAGCACTCCTCAGCAAAAGTAAAAGAACAGAAATCACAACAAACTGTCTCTCAGACTATAGGGCAATCAAATTAGAACTCAGGATTAAGAAACTCACTCAAAACTGCACAACTATATGAAACTGAACAACTTGCTGCTGAATGACTACTGGGCAAATAATGAAATGAAGGCAGAAATAAAGATGTTCTTTGAAACCAATAAGAACAAAGACACACTGTACCAGAATCTCTGGTACACATTTAAAGCACTATGTAGAGGGAAATTTATACCACTAAATGCCCACAAAAGAAAGCAGGACAGATCTAAAATCAACACCCTTAACATCACAATTAAAAGAACTAGAGAAGCAAGAGCAAACAAATTCAAAAGCCAGCAGAAGGCAAGAAATAAGTACAATCAAAGCAGAACTGAAAGAGATAGAGATATGAAAAAACCCTCCAAAAAATCAATGAATCCAGGAGCTGGGTTTAAAAAAAAAAAATAGATAGACTGCTATACAGACTAATAAGAAAAGCGAGAAGAATCTAATAGATGCAATAAAAAAATGATAAATGAGATATCACCACTGATCCCACAGAAATACAAACTACCATCAGAGAATACTATAAACACCTCTATGCAAATAAACTAGAAAATCTGAAATAAATGGATAAATTCCTGGACTCCTACACCCTACCAAGTCTAAACCAAGAAGAAGTTGAATCTCTGAAAAGATCAATAGCAAGTTCTGAAATTGAGGCAGTAATTAATAGGCTGCCAACCAAAAAAATCCAAGACCAGACAGATTCACAGCCGAATTCTACCAGAGGTACAAACAGGAGCTGGTATCATTCCTTCTGAAACTATTCCAAACAATGGAATAAGAGAGAATCCTCCCTAACTCATTTTATGAGGCCAGCATCATCCTGATACCAAAACCAGGAAGAGACACAACAAAAAAAGGAAATTTCAGGCCAATATCCCTGATGAACATCAATGCAAAAATCCTCAATAAAATACTGGCAAACTGAATCCAGCAGCACATCAAAAAGCCTATCCACCACAATCAAGTCGGCTTCGTCCCTGCGATGCAAGGCTAGATCAACATACACAAATTATAAACCTAATCCATCACATAAAAAGAACCAATGACAAAAACCACATGACTATCTCAATAGATGCAGAAAAGGCCTTCAACAAAATTCAACATCGCTTCATGCTGAAAACTCTCAATAAACTAGGTTTTGATGGAATAGATCTCAAAATAGTAAGAGCTATTTATGACAAACCCACAACAAATATCAAACTCAATGGGTAAAAGCTGGAAGCATTCCCTCTGAAAACTGGCACAAGACAAACATGCCTTCTTTCACCACTCTTATTCAACATAGTATTGGAAGTTCTGACCAGGGCAATCAGGCAAGAGAAAGAAATAAAGCATATTCAAATAGGAAGACAGAAACTCAAATTGTCTCTGTTTGCAGATGACATGATTGTATGTTTAGAAAATCCTATCATCTCAGTCCAAAATCTCCTTCAGCTGATAAGCAGCTTCAGCAATGCCTCAGGATACAAAATCAATGTGCAAAAATCACAAGCATTCCTATACACCCCTAACAGACAGACAGCCAAATCATGAATGAACTCCCATTCACAACTGCTACAAAGAAAATAAAATACCTAGGAATACAACTTACAGGGGATGTGAAGGACTTCTTCAAGGAGAACTACAAACCACTGCTCAAGGAAATAAGAGAGGACACAAACAACTGGAAAAACATTCCATGCTCATGGATAGGAAGAATCAATATCATGAAAATGGACATACTGCCCAAAGTAATTTATAAATTTGACATTATCCCCAATAAGCTACCATTGACATTCTTCACAGAATTAGGAAAAACTAATTTAAATTTCATATGGAACCTGAAAAGAGCCCACATAGCCAAGACAATCCTAAGCAAAAAGAACAAAGTTCGAGGCATCACGCTACCTGACTTCAAACTGTACTAAAAGGCTACAGTAAGCAAAACAGCATGGTACTGGTACCAAAACAGATATATAGACCAATGGAACAGATCAGAGGCCTCAGAAATAACACCACACATCTACAACCATCTGATCTTTCACAAACCTGACAAAAACAAGAAATGGGGAAAGGATTCCCTGTTTAATAAATGATGTTCAGAAAACTGGCTAACCACGTGCAGAAAACTGAAACTGGACCCCTTCCTTACACCTTATACAAAAACTAACTCATGATGGATTAAAGACTTAAACCTAAGACCTAAAACCACAACAACCCTAGAAGAAAACCTAGGCAATACCATTCAGGAGTCATGGGCAAAGACTTCATCACTAAAACACCAAAAGCAATGGCAACACAAGCCAAAATTGACAAATGGGATCTAATTAAACTAAAGAGCTTCTGCACAGCAAAAGAAACTATCATCAGAGTGAACAGGCAACCTACAGAGTGAGAGAAAATTTTCGCAATCTATCCATCTGACAAAGGGCTAATATCCAGAATCTACAAACAACTTAAACAAATTTACAAGAAAAAAACAAATAACCCCATCAAAAAATGGACAAAGGATATGAACAGACACTTCTCAAAAGAAGACATTTATGCAGCCAACAAACATATGAAAACAAGCTCATCATCACTTGTCATTAGAGAAATGCAAATCAAAACCACAGTGAGATACCATCTCATGCCAGTTAAAGTGGCAATCATTAAAAAGTCAGGAAACAACAGATCCTGGAGAGGATGTGGAAAAATAGGAACGCTTTTACACTACTGGTGGGAGTGTAAATTAGTTCAGCCACTGTGGAAGACAGTGTGGTGATTCCTCAAGGATCTAGAACTAGACATACCATTTGACCCAGCCATCCCATTACTGGGTATATACCCAAAGGATTATAAATCATTCTACTCTAAAGACATATGCACACATATGTTTATTGTGGCACTGTTCACAGTAGCAAAGACTTGGAACCAACCCAAATGATGATCAGTGATAGACTGGATAAAGAAAACGTGACACATAACACAGAATACCATGCAGCCATAAAAAAGGATGAGTTCATGTCCTTTGCAGGGACATGGATGAAGCTGGAAAACTTCATTCTCAGCAAACTAACACAAGAACAGAAAACAAAATACCACATGTTCTCACTCATAAGTGGAGTTGAACAGTGAGAACACATGGACACAGGAAGGGGAACATCACACACGGGCCTGTTGGGGACGGTGGGGGGCTAGGGGAGTGACAGTATTAGGAGAAATACCTAATGTAGATGACAAGTTGATGGGTGCAGCAAAGCACTATTGCACGTGTATACCTATGTAACAAACCTGCATGTTCTACACTTGTATCCCAGAACTTAAAGTATAATAAAAATAAATAAATAAACAAAAAATCTAAAATTCATATGGAGCCCCCAAAAAATGCCCAAGTAGCCAAAGCAATTCTAAGCAAAAACAACAAAGCTGGAGGGACCCCTTTTCCAGGCTTCAAATTATATTAAAAGTCTCTAGGAACTAAAAACACATGGTATTGGCATAAAAATAGACACATAAGTCAATGGAACAGAATAGAGAACACGAAAAAAGAGCTACATATTTACAGCCAATTGATCTTTGACAGATTTGATGAGAACACACACTGGGGAAAGGACACATTGTTGAATAAAAGGTACTTGGAAAATTAGATAGCCATTTGCAGAAGAATGAAACTGGACCCCTATCTCTCAACAGTAACACAAATTAACTCAAAATGGATTAAAGACCTAAACATAAAAGGTAAAACAATAAAAATCCTAGAATAATACCTAGAAAAAACTCTACTGGACATTGGCCTAAGCAAAGGATTTATGACCAAGTCCTCAAAAGCAAATACAACAAAAACAAAAACAGACAAATGTGACCATATTAAACTAAAATTCTTCTGCCCAGCAAAGGAAATAATCAACAAAATAAAGACACAATCTGCAGGATGGGTTAAAATATTTGCAAACTATTCATGTGACAAAGGTCTAATATCCAGAATATATAAGGAACTCAAACAACTGAACAACAACTAAAACAATGAATGATATCATTAATAAGTGACCAAAGGATATGAATAGATATTTTTCAAAAGAAGACACACAGGTATATGAAATAATATTCAGCATCAGTAATCATCAGGGAAATGCAAATTAAAATCACAATGTTATACCATCTTGACCCAGTCAGAATAGCTATTATTACGCACTTTGGAAGGCTGAGGCAGGTGTATCACCTGATGTCAGGAGTTTGAGACGAGCCTGCCCAACATGGAAAAACCCCATCTGTACTAAAAAATACAAAAATTAGCCAGGCATGGTAGCACGTACCTGTAGTCCCAGCTACTCGGGAAGCTGAGGGAGGAGAATCGCTTGACCCGGGAGGCAAAAGTTACAGTGAGACAAGATCACCCCAACTGCACTTCAGCCTGGAAGACAAAGTGAGACTCTGTCTCAAAAAAATAAAAATAAACTTAAAAATAACAGATTTTGGCAAGAACGCAGGGATGAGGGAACTCATATACTGTTGGTGGGAATGTAAATTACTAAAACCTCTATGGAAAACACTATGGAGATTTCTCAAAGAACTGAAGATAGAACTGCTATTTCATCCAGCAATCCCACTATTGGGTATCTACCCAAAGGAAAAGAAATCTATATATCAAGAAGATACCCGCACTCATATGTTTATTACTGCTCTATTCACAACAACTAAGGTATGGAATAAACCTAAGTGTCCATCAACAGCTGATTGGAGAAATAAAATGTGGCATATATACACAATGGAACACTATTCAGCCATAAAAAAGAATGAAATCACATTTTTGGTAGCAACATGGATGACACTGAAGGCTTTAGTGAAACGAGTCAGACACAGAAAGACAAATATCACATATTCTCACTTACAAGTGGGAGCTACTAATTAATAATGTATACCAATGGGTATCAGGTATGGAATGATACACAATGGAGACTCAGAAGGGTGAGGGGGTTGGAATGAGTGGATGATGAGAAATCACTTAATGATTATGATGTACATTATTAGGGTGATACCTTAAAACCCCTGACTTCACTGCTATGAAATCTATGCATATAACAAAATTGTACTTGTACCGAATACGTTTCTACAAATAAAAAGAGATGCCTGATAATAAGACACTAAGTGACCATAAAAATACACACTAGGCCCATTAACATGAGCTGATGGGTTTGTCAGCTGGTCAGAATCTTAGCATAAATCAAGTTGAAAGGTTAGTGAAAGGAAATCTGGGAAATGTGTTAATATAACTTTCAGAATGAGCACAAAGTATGACACAGTCATGAATTATTTACATCATTATACAAAGTTGCCTTTTGGAGAAGACGCTTTCTATGGTCGAATGGACAACGTGCCCCATCCTGTGAGTGTCAGCCACTTTTTGAGTAACTCCGGTGCTTGTTTAATGGACTCACGTACAAAACAGCCATGGTAATGAGCTGGAGGTTATGCATGAGGTCAACAAAATGGATTTTCTCTTCCCACAGCTTCTCTGCCTGCTGAAACCACTCATTGCCCAAATGTCAATGACAGTGATGATGCATTAAGTCCCAGATTGGCACGCATTCTCTACTGATTGATCATACTGGACCTCTTCCACCATAGGGAGACAAGAGCTTTTTTTTCCACTGGATTGGACAATTATCCTATATACGAATATGCCTTCCTTGGCTGCAGTGCTTCTGCCAGCATCATCAAGCACAGACATATGACAACATTTGTATTGTCATTATGCTGTTCTGTGCAAAGTGGTTTCTGATCAATTTTACCACAAAAAAAGTACAGTGAAGAACTCCTACTTAGGGAATTGACCAATATTACTATATATATATATATATATATATATATATATATATATATATATATATTTACATAGCAGCAGCTATGTAAAGTTTTATCCTACTAAAAACATGTTGCTACTTGAAAAGCAACATCTGCAAGGCTGAAAAAACCCCATAAAATGCAGTCCTTTATTTGAATCAATGATTATATGTGGTGCTTTTTAGTTTTGTGACCAAAATGCATAATTTCAAGACTAGAGAGATAAAAGTGGGAGTGGTTTCCTTTACTATCATATTCAACAATCTATTTATTATATACTCTTGTTTCTCACTCCCATGAGTCTGAGGTCTGTCAGTCTAAAAGGCTTCCCAAGAAACGAGTGACTTCACGTAAGTAGGCAACACTGTCCTGGTGACATGGAAGTTGAGACTGCCACCTGGACAAGTTAGGCTCCCAGTGCCACTGAATCAACCGGTCAATAAAAAGGAATTGATTCTAGCTATCAAGGGGAAATAAACACCATCAAGGAAGAAAGAATTATGCCTAAAAACCAAGGAGTTCTCTGAGAAACATCTAATTACTTCAAGTTCAGTAGTAATTAATTAAAGACCACAGGAATGCAATGAAGGCAGGGTCACTAAAGACTTAGACGCTTTAGGAATTCAGATTTGAGTCTTCCCACCAGATAAAAAACAATCCCAACATAGGAATGGCTGAGGGAAAAGGGAATCTGGAGCAGGAGGTATTAAGTGTAACTACTATTTACAGCTTACGGAAAAGAGGACTGTAGCAGCTATGCCTATTTTCCCTCTTGTTGAGGAGGAATTACAAGCATCCTCCACATAATCTCTTCTTGGGGGACTAAGTAAAAATAAAAATGTATAGCTGAAACACTGGTAATCAGAGCTGACCAGAAATTTTGCTATTCTAAGAAACATACTCCTTATAATATAGACAGATGTCCCCTAGTAGAGTACGAATGTGTCTTTTCTGTAATAACCTGCCTCCACATCATCACCCTGCAGTCCATTGACAGCCTCTGAAGAAGACAGCACTATAAATCTGAGGAAGATCAGTTTAAATGATGCTGACCATAAGGAAAAATCAGGACGAATCATTATCTCATTGTCTTAAAGATAAATTAGTATCCTTTGCTCTGATCCTGAATGTGGACATACTTTCCCTAAGTTCCATTTCTGTTAGTAGCTACAACCAAGCTGACAAAAGAGAAAGCAAACTTATTTTCTTTATCTGCCTTTCCCAGGATCTATCTGCCTGTAAACTAATTATGAGACTCAAGATGTCTGTCTTAATGAACTTTCCCAAAGAAGTTGGGAAGAAGCTAGTAGCAAACTTCCCTTCTTGACACAAAAGAGGAGCCAATAAAAAGGAAAATAAGATTTTTTTAAATTACGGAATAGAACCTGGGACTGATACTGCCCAATTGGAAGAGAAGTATTTGACTAATCGTCCAAATATGACTTAATCAATCCAGATTTTTAACATGTCCTTGCTCCCTCCAATTTCTCAGAAACACCACCTTGGTAACCAATGCTGCTATGAGGTGAGAAAAGAGCAGGACAGAACTGAAGTAACAACCAGCTCTCTCACAGTGAGTGATTCACATCAGTATAAGTCAAGCCAAGGCAAGTCACTGCAGCAATAAACTAGTAGCATGAACATCAAAATATCAGTGAAACTCCTAAGTGAAGGAAATCTCCTCTCAAAGATAACCTTACAGAATTCAATTTGGTTCTTTCTACAGTTTCATTGTGGTATAATTGACACAAAACCTGTGTGTATTTAAGGCATACAACTTGACATTCTGATATACATATATACTATGGAATAATCACCACAATCAAGCTAATTAACATGTAAATCACCTCAATCAATCCCCTCACATAATTATCTTTTTCTTTTGGGTGAATAAAAACAAATAAGCACTACCCTCTCAGCAAATTTCAAGTATACAATACAGTATTGCTAACTATAGTTACATTGCTCTAAATCTTACTCATCTTGCACCACTGAAAATTTGTGACCTTTGTTCAACATCAACCTGTTTCCTCCTTTTTCCAGCCCCTGGCAAACACTAATCTACCCTCGGCCTCTGAGAGAGCAAGATAAAGCTGAAGTAGCAACCAGCTCACTCACAGTGGGTGATTCATATCAGCAGCATCAAGACAAGACAAGGTAAGTCACTGCAGCAATAAACAGCAGCATGAACACCAAAGTATCAGTCAAACTTCTAAGTGAAGGAAATCCCCTCTCAAAGATCACCTTACAAAATTCAGTTTGATATATCAAGCTTGAATATTTGAAACTACACATATAAATGTGATTATGCAGTATTTGTCTTTCTCTGACTGGCTTATTTCACTTAGCATAATGTCCTCCAGTTTCATCCATGTTGCCACAAATGGCAGGATTTTTTTCTGTTTTAAGGCTGAATAATACTTCATTGTATATATACATCATATTTGCTTTTTCCATTCATTCATTGCTGGACATTTAGATTTTTTTCCATATCTTCACCACTGTGAATACTGATGCATTGAACATGGGGGTGCAAATATCTCTTCAACATACTGATATTATTGCCTTTGGATATAGTCAGAAGTGTAATTGCTGGATCATAAGGCAATTGTATTGTTAATTTCTTGAGGAACCTCCTTACTGTTCCATAACAGCTGTACCAAGGTACATTCCCACCAACAGTATACAAGCATTTTCTTTACATTCTCTCCAACATTTGTTATTTCTTTTTTATGATAGCCATTAGAACATGTGTAAGATAATATGCTATTGTGGCTTTGATTTGCATTTCCCTGATGATTAGTGGTGTTGAGAACTTTTTCATATGCCTCTTAGCCACTTGCATGTCTTCTTTTGAAAAATGTATATTCAGGCTCTTTACTCATTTTTTAATTGAGTTTTTTGGCATTCTGCTCTTGAGTTGAATGAGTTCCTCATATATTTTGAATATGAATCCCTCATTAGAAATAGGACTTGCCAATATTTTCTTCCATTCCATATATTGACTTTTCACTTGAATATTTCCTTGGCTGCACAGAAGCTTCTTAATTTGATGTAGCCTTACTTATCTTTGCTTTTGTTGGCTTTGTGTTTGGTGTCATATCTAAAAATCATTGCCCAGACCAAAGTCAAAAGGCTTTTTGCCTATGTTATTTTCTAGGAGTATTATGGTTTCAGTTCTTACATTTAAGTCTTCAATCCATTTTTAGTTCATCTTTGTACATGATGAGAGATAAAGGTCCAATTTACTTTTGCCACATGCAGGAATAGTTTTTCCAACATCATTTTTTGAAGAGTCTCTCCATTTCCCATTGTTTTTATTGGCATCATTATCAAACATCAGTTGACAGTAAATGTGTAAAATTTACTTCTGGGGTCTCTATTCTGTTCCACTGGTCTATAGGTTCTGTTTTTATGGTGGTACCATACTGTTTTAATTATTATATCTTTGTAATATATTTTTAAATCAGGGAGTGTGATGTCAGCTTTTATCTTGCTAAATATTGCTTTGGTTACTCAGATCTTCTTTAATTTTTCATATCAATGCTTTATACTTTTTAATGTGTAAGTATTTTACCTCCTGAGTCACTTTTATTCCTAAGTATTTTATTCCTTTTGATGTTATTTCAAATGGGCTTTTATTTCATAATTTCTTTTATGTGTCAATTTTTGTCTATGTATAGAAGCACAAGTGTGTTTTGTATGTCAAATCTGAATCCTGCAACTTAAATAAATGTATTAATTCTAAAAGTTTTTTACTAGTCGTTAGGGTTTTTACATATATGATTAGGTCACCTACAAACAGATAATTTTGCTTCATTCTTTCCAATTTAGGTGTCTTTCATTTCTTTTTCTTGCCTAATAGCTCTGGCTGGGACCTTTATTAATATGCTGAAAAAAAGTTTGTCACATGGATATATTGGGTAATGCTAAGGTTCAGAATATGAATTATCCTGTTACCCAGGTAGTGAGCAAAGTATTCAATAACTTTTCAACCCTTGCCTTCCTTCCTTCCTCTCCACTTCAGTAGTCCCCAGTGTCTTTTGTTGCCATCCTTATGTCCATGAGTATCCAATGTTTAGCCACCCGTTATAAGTGAGAACATGCCATATTTGGTTTTCTGTTCATACATTAATTCGCTTAGAACACTGGCCTCCAACTGCATCTATGTTGCTGCAAAGGACATGATTTCATTCTTTTTTATGACTGTAGCATTCCATGGTGTATATGTACTACATTACCTTTATCTAGTCTACCACTGATGGGCATCTAGGTTGATTCTGTGTGAATAGCGCTGAGATAAATATATGCATGTATCTTTATTATAGAATTATTTATATTCCTTTGGGTATATACCCAGTACTGGGATTGCTGGGTTGAATGGTAGCTCCATTTGAAGTTCTTTGACAAATCTCCAAACTGCTTTCACAGTGGCTGAATTAATTTACATTCCCATCAGTAGTGTATAATTTTTCCCTTTTCTCTGCAACCTCATCAGCATCTGTTATTTTTTTACTGTTTTTTCTAACACTGCTCCAACGTGATGTAGTTTACTTTAGCCTTCTATACTTGTGTGTCTGTAACTTCCCTCTTTCTGAGAGAAACTGGCTTCCAGTACCTGCTATCCATTTACTTATTTGTTTTGAGTTTTTGTGTTTGAGATGGAGTCTTGCTCTGTCACCCAGGCTGGAGTACAGTGGTGAGATCTTGGCTCACTGCAACCTCTGCCTCCCAGGTTCTAGTGATTCTCCTGCCTCAGTGTCCTGAGTAGCTGGGACTACAGGTGCCCACTACCATGCCCAGTTAATTTTTGTATTTTTAGTAGAGAGGGATTCCACTATGTTGGCCAGGCTGGTCTCGAACTCCTGACCTCAAGTGACCCACCCAGCTTGGCCTCCCAAAGTGTTGGGATTACAGGTGTGAGCCACCACACCTGGTCCATTTTTTTACTTTTTAATAATCATATTCTGACTGGTGGGAGATGTTATCTCATTGTGGTTTTGATTTTCATTTCTCTAATGATTAGCGATGTTGAGCATTTTTTCATATGTTTGTTGGCTGTGTGTATATCTTCTTTTGATAAGTACCTGTCCATCTCCTTTGCCCATTTTTTAATGGGGTTGTTTGGTTTTTGCTTATTGACTTGTTTAAGTTCCTTATAGATTCTGGATATTGCACCTTTATTGGATACATGGCTTGCAAACATTTTCTCCCATTCTGTAGTTTGTCTGTTTACTCTGTTGATAGTTTCTTTGGCTGTGCAGCAGTTATTTAGTTGAATTAGGTCTCACTTGTGTATTTTTGTTTTTGTTGCACTTGCTTTTGGAGACTTTGTCATAATAGTCTGATCTTTGACAATGTTGACAAAAACAAGCAATGGGAAAAGGATTCCCTATTCATTAAATGGTGCTAGGATAACCAGATAGTCATATGCAGAAAACTGAAAATTGACCCTTCTCTTTCACCATATATGAAATATCATATATGAAAATCAACTCAAGGTGGATTAAAGCCTTAAATATAAGACCTAAAACTGTAAAAATCCTAGAAGAAAACTTACGAAGTACCATTTGGAAAAGATTTCATGACAAATTCCTCAAAAACAGTTGGAACAAAAATAAAAATAGGCAAGCAATGTTTTTCTTCAATAAGCCATTTTTCTAACTGAAATGTATAAAATGTGTTTGTGGTGAGTGGGTGGAGAGCTTTAAGGAGCATGTGCTCTTCTTAAACTACTGTGTTATAGGACATTGCCATGGTAATGAGTGGCCAAAGAGGAGTTCAGATGAAGGGTTTTGGAGTGAGGGTCAAACAATCTTGAAACTGGGGTGTTGGATTGCTTTTCCTTTGGTCACCAAAGCCTCGTGTGATTAAATAAGAACCTATACTGAATACAAATATAATAATTGCTGACTCCTATGTATTGAGGGCCTGCTAATGGTCTCACAGTACTAAATATTTTACACACATTGGCTCTAATTCTGACAATTACCCTTCAAGATAGATATCACTGTCCCAGATGTATAGGCTAAAGCCAGACATTATCTGGAAAGAATTCGTGGAAGGGATAGGAAAGTTGGTTGCTTTTGTTAAATCAAGAAGCATAAAAGTAGTGTGTACTGTTTTGGTTGGATAACCTCAGTTACAAAGATATTTTCTTATCTTACCTGATAAGAAAATAACGTGTCTTCCAAGGAAATAAAAGGGAGCTTCAAAATGCTGACACTGCCCCCTGGCTCTTTGGTCTGGGGTGGGAGAGGAAAAGCAGTAACAATTAGTGACACATACAAAGTAGGTGGTTTTCATGGGGCAGAGTCAAGTTTTCTTTAAGGGAATGTGTTAGGAAAGGTTCTCCAGAGAAGGAAAACCAATAAGATATATATATGGAGAGAGAGACTTGTTTGAAAAGACTGCCTCACATGATTGCGGAGTACGGCAAATCCAAAATCTGCAGGGCAGGCCAGCAATCTGGAAACCTAGGGAAGGGTTGCTGATGTAGCCTTGAGTCCAAGGGGGGTCTGGACACAGAATTTCTTCTTCCTCAGAAGACTTCAGTTTTTTGTTTTTTGTTTTTTTCCTGAAGGCCTTCAACTCATTGTATGAGGCTTACTTAGATTATTGAAGGTAATCTGCTTTAGTCAAAGTCTATGAATTTAAATGTTAATCACATCTAAAAAATGTCTTCACAACAACATCTAAACTGCTATTTGATCAACAACTGGATATCATAGCCTAGCCAAATTGGAAAGTAAAATTAACTATCACAGGAAGGAAGAAAGTAGATAATTATATAAATAAGGCAGAAATATTGGGTAGAGTAAACTGAAATCGGATGAATGTCCTGGGTCAACAGATAGAATGGGTAGAAAAAAATAAATGAAAGACTAAAAGCATAAAAGGATCCATGAAATGAGAGACTACAGGAATTTGCATTTTGGAGTGCCCTATGATGAGAAAGATAAGAAGCATGGTAAAAAGGACATTTCCTAAAGGGAGGACCAAAGCTAATCTAGTGAAGTCCTGTACTATTGGAGTCCTAAGCAGATTAGTAGACTGAGTCTTTCTCATTATTGAAATGAAATATTGTAGGGCACCATTCTAATTTCTTGGAGCAGTTCTTTTAGAAGCAGAAAGGGACTAATCACCTTAGCAGCAACTCATCAATATCGGTCCCTCACTTGTGGTCAGAAAGCCCTAAGCTCTGAAGTAGACCTGAGAAAGAGTAGATTTTTTTCCCATATTGCTTCAGTTAAATCTACCAGCTAACTCAGACTTCTCTCAATTCTCCACCCACACCTTTAATATTTCCACTATCTAACTGGAGATATTTATGAGATATCCAAGTGCACGTGACACTCCACTTCACTATTTTACATTTTTGAGGCTTACCCAGTCCAATTGTCCCAAGTCAGAACCAGTTTATGGAGGCTGTCCTCCTGCTGGAATTTGGTCTGCTTGTTATCTTTGTATCTTTCTGGTATCTCATGTGTGGCCACTGCTTCTGCCATGCACTCTTCTCCTAAATTCCTGAGAATGACCCCTCCACACTACTCCCTGCCTTGACCCAATGCCACTTGGTTCCAAATAGTCTTTCCTATAGCGCCGCAATAAAGCACACTCAAAGCCCTTTCTGAAAATATTTCTGACAATAGGTTTATCAAGGCTCATACATAACAAAACAAAAACAAAACAACAATAACAAAGCCTATCTGCCCAATCTGCTCTGAGGGGCTATTTTAGCTGATTCTGACCTCCTATGTCCTGGACCCAGACAGCCTGCTAAATAAGACTAACTGCCCACACAGTTTGTTTCATTCTACCAGATCCTAGATTCGTATCTTACTGACTTCCAAAATCCCCTATTAGAAGGGCTCCAAAAAAAGAAGAAGAAGAAGAAGAAGAAGAAGAAGAAGAAGAAGAAGAAGAAGAAGAAGAAGAAGAAGAAGAAGAAGAAGAAGAAGAAGAAGAAGAAGAGGAGGAAGGGCTCCAAATCTGATATCTTCATGGTCCATGTGACAACCCACACACACCCTGAGAAAGTAGTGACGTAATGGATTGAATCAGACTGCTCTAAATTATAATCTTGCATGCTATTTGCTGGCTGTGTGATTGCAGCAAGTCAGTATAAAAGATAAATATTAATTATGTTCTCAATATTCTATGTATTAGATGGAACTGGTCTCATGTTAGTGAAGCCAGACTACCAGACTACTCAGCAAAAGATCAACGTTGAGTCTGTTAAATGTAAATATGAATGAACAGAAATAGGACTTTGACATCCTACTTGCATTTTCTGGTACAAGAGAAAGTTAAGAACCTTGATTCTGCTCACTAATCAGCCAGAATATCATAGTATTTATAGCATCAAACATAATACTGTAGAATATGTAAACATAGAGGGATTATACCATTTACTTTTCAAAAGATTTCTTTAAACTGCAAGTTCTTCCACTTGCAATTATATACTATGAAATGTTAAATATATGTCAAAACAGCTGATTCTAAAGCAAGCTGAAGAAACTGAATTTTTATTCTTGTTACTCCTATGCCCACTCCATTATCTCAGCTGAGTTCTTATTTCTCTGAGAGTCAGAAAAGGAAACATTTCCTGAATATTCAAGAAGAAAAGAGAGCAAAGAATAAAAGACACATTTCTTCTCACCCACTGTCCAACACATTTCCTTCTTAGTAGATGCCAATGATAGGCAGACAACCAATAAACTAGAAGAAGAGGAGTTACATTTTTCTCAACAGTGGGCAGGTATAATATGTGTAAAATTGTGTATTTTCTTCAGTAAGCCTTTTTCTAACTGAAATAGCATATGGGATGGGATTGTGAGTAATTTTAATGAGCATTGCAGAAACTTCGTTTAGGTGTTGAAGTGGTGTGATGACAAAGATAAGAAGTATGGAGGACCATTTTGAACCAAGCAGTAACCCAGTCCAGAGAAAATGGGATTCCATTTAAGAGGTAGGAGCTTGGACTGGTTAAGAGCTTAGACTGAAGAGAGTACAGAGAACCTAGGAAAGAACTCAGGCCATATCTGGATTAAATTCTGGTAACTGGAGGGAAAGTAAAATGAATGATTGACATTAGCATCTACCTTTCCTTGCACTTTCATTCCATTTTTAGATATACTGCTTTATTATTTCAGTTCACATTCCTGCTGGCCCTGCCTGGAATCCCATTTAATACATCCAATATTGAGAATAGAATTAATATTTATCTTTTATACTGACTTGCAGCAATCTTTCCTGAAAAGGATATTTGTGACTTACACAAAATTTGAACTGAATTTGGCTAGGTCATATGCAATAAAACTGGAAGTTGATAAGGGGAACCAATCCCTGGGTGAGGCAGCAATGTTGACACAAACAAAGTAAACTATGCAAGCTCAGACAGGCTGAGCTTAATTTCCAAAATACATGGCAATGACCATTATGCATTATTTCTGGAAGCAGACGACTGCCTACCAGACCATCCTTCCTCTCCAAAAAGTCTACTAGGAATATGTTCATACTATTACTTAGGTCATAGTAACAGGAGGCTGAGAGCTTTGTAGGGTCACAGATAGAGGCAGACAGAAAGTCAGGCTACAGAGTGCTCAGCAAAAGGGACCAGAATGCAAAAACCAAACCATGGACTCAATACAACTTGGAAAAACTTGACAAAGTTTTGTGAAAGAAGAATAAGAATTATAGAGGTAACAAGGATAGGATCTCAGACAGAAGGACATACAATTTGACCTTAGTGTGTGTCCTTGATACACACAAGGATAGTAAAATAGGAATGAGAGGCAAAAGATTTTTGCATATACCTACATGTATTGTGAATTTGATACATTGTGCTACATATATGCATTTATCATTATGTATTATTACGAAATGCTTCTCTTTATCTCTACTAAAGTTTTTTGCCTTATGATCTATTTTGTCTGATACCAGAAGAGCTGCACATACATGCAGCCAACAAGCATAGGAAAAAAAGCTCAATGTCACTGATTAGAGACATGCAAATTGAATCCACAATGAGATACCATCTCACATCAGTCAAAATGGCTATTATCAAAAAGTCAAAAGATAAGATGCTGGTGAGGTTGTGAAGAAAGGGGAACACTTATACACTATTGTATAGTTCAATCATTGTGGAAAACAGTGTGGTGATTCCTCAAAAATCTAAAAACAGAGCTATAACCTAGCAATTCCATTACTGGGTATATAACCAGAGGAATATAAATTGTTTCATCATAAAGATACATGCACACATATGTTCATAGAGAACTATTCATAATAGCAAAGACACAGAATAAACCTAAATGCCCATCAGTGATAGACTGGATAAAAAATGTGATCCATATACACCATGGAATGCTATGCAGCTATAAAAAAGAATGAGATCCTTTCCTTTGCAGGAACATAGATGGAGCTGGAGGCCATTATCCTTAGCAAACTAACACAGGAACAGAAAATCAAACATCACATGTTTTCACTTATAAGTGGGAGCTAAATGACGAGAACACATGGACACATAAAGGGAAACAAGAGACACTGGGACCTATCAAAAGGTGGAGGGTGGAAGGAGGGAGTGAATCAGGAAAAATAACTGATGAATACTAGGCTTAATACCTGGCAGATGAAATAATCTTTACAACAAACTCCCATGACACATGTTTACTGATATAACAAATGTGCACATGTACCCCTGAATTTAAAATAAAAGTTAATATTAAAATAAAATTTTTTTAAAATTAAATGAAGAAAATATGTAAATAAGCATTTCTCAAATGAAGACATACAAATGGCAAACAGACATATAAAAATGTGTTCGAGATTATTGATCACCAGAGTAATGCAAATCAAAACTACAATGAGATTCATCGCACTTAAAATGGCTTCTATCCAAAAGACATGCACTAACAAATGCTGGCAAGGATATGGAAAAAAGGGAACCCTCACACACTGTTAGTAAGAATGTAAATTAGTACAACCACGTGTCAGGTTCCAACCCAAGCTGGGGTTCGAGGGGAGTTGGTGGATGTGTGGCAGGTAACTGAAAGAACACTCGAGGGACCGTAGGAAGCTGGGACGTGGCTTTATTCTGTCTCCTACAGAGTCAGCAGTGCCATTATATTACTCACAGACAATATGGCTTAAAGGATGTATGTACCAGTGCAAACCATCCAGAGCTGCTGCTGGAAGGGCAGTGCAGATCCAAGTTACAAACATTGGTCATCTCAGCGAAGGTGTGGGCCCATTTCACAATGCTACTGGAGCAGTATGAGCTCACACAAACAGGTTACATTAAAATGGCTGCATAAATTTGATTACATACTGCACAGGGTTGTGAGCCTGTGCTCCAGACCCTCTGTAATGATGTCTACCTCAGCCTGTTCCTGACTGAATCACAGCCATTTTTCTTACACTCTACCCGCTAGGCTGAGGAAGTCCTTCTAATGGGGAGACGTGCCCACAGGGCAGAACTCTGGAACCAAAGGCCACGGCAGCAATACAGGGAGCAACAACTTACTACTAATGTTCCCACTATGCTGCCCATAATTATTAGGGTCCAGCATAGGCCAGAGTCCAGAGATGCCCACCATGTCAGTAGGGGGTCATCAGTAAGGCTCTCAACTGCCTTGATTTCCTGGGAAACTTCTTGAAAAGCTGTTATGTTTTGTTGATTGTCAGGGATGAAGGTACAACATTGCGTTCCTAAAAGAGCACAGGTGCCACCTTGGGCAGCAGTTAATATGTTTAGAGCCATCTGGTTCTGCAGTACCACCTTCCGGATTTGATCAACCTCATCTGTCAACAGAAGGATGGCAACTCGGGTGTAACTCAAAGCTCAAGCAATGTGCTCCACAAGGGCCGTAACTTGCATTTCTACAGTTATGACACCTGCTCCAGGGATGGTTAAGGCTAAGAGGTAGAGTCACCAGGGGGCTCATCACACTCACAAAAACTGGGAACATAGCATCTCCCACTTACGTGGGCCTCTAAACAACGTGGGAATGACAGTGGCAAGCATATCAGTCCACCCCCAGGTAGAGTAGCCTGTCCAGTTTGCTGACAAACATGACCATCCTGTGTCACCACAGACACGAACTTCCTGGAGGCACAAAGCACATTGGAGCCTGACCTTGATGAGGCTACCTATTCCACAAAGGTGTGGTGACATATTGTATTTGTGTAGACTATGGTAGGCAACCACCCCACGGTGATGTTATCCCAATGTTGCTCTATACATCATGGTACCTGTTGTGGGGGCACCATGTGTTCTCCCACTACCCAGCTCCATCCATCGTAGATGCTATGGGTCAGCCAGAAAGTGGGCATTCCTTGGGTTTTGTGGTACCCCCTATCCAAAGCTTGCTGTGTCATGTTCCAAATGTCAGCCATGGAACCCCAAATCTCTAACCGTGTCCAGTTTTCCACAGAAGCTCAGTGAAAATAGGATTTCAAAGAGATATTTACACTCCCATATTCATTGCAGCATTAATCACAGTAGCCAAAATGTGGAAACAACCTAAATGTTCATTGACCGATGATTAGATAAGGAAAACGTGGTATATTCATACAATGGAATGTTATTATTCATCCTTTAAATAGAAGGAAATCCTGTCATATGAAACAATATGGATGAATCTTGAAGACATTATTCTAAGTGAAGTAAGCTAGTCAGAGAAGAACAGATAGTGTATGATTCCATGACTATGAGGTATCAAATGTAATCAAACTCATAGAAGCAGAAGGTAGAATGATGGCTTCCACAGGAGAGCCGGGTGAGGTGACGGGGAGTTGGTGTTCAGTGTTCAGTGAATATAGTGTTTCAGTTACACAAGATGAAAAAGCTCTAGAGATCTACTGTACAATATTGTGCTATAGTACACACCTAAAATTTTGTTAAGAGGATTGATTTCATATTGTTAGTTTTTACCACAATTTTAAAAATGTAAAACAATGAAACTTCTTGAAGAAAACAGGGGAAAAGCTTTGTAACTTAGGATGAGGCAAAAAACTTCTTAGATGTGAAACCAAAAGTATAATCCAAAAAAGAATATATTTATAATTTAGACTTCATAAAAACTTCTCTTTAAAAGACACTGTTTAAAAAATGAAAAGACAAACTACAGACTGAGAGGAAATATTTGCCAATAATATCATTCATAAAGGACAAAATGTGTAAAGAACTCTCAAAACTCAATAATAAGAACACCTAATAAAAAATGTACAAAAGATTTAAACAGACACTTAACCAAAGCAATGTAGAATATACTCAACATCATTAGTCTTTACAGAAATGTTGATTAAAGCCACAAATGAGATACCACTACAAGCCTATTAAAATGGCTAAAATCAAAAAGACTGACTGTACCAAGGTTTGGCAAGAAAGTGGAAGATCCCTGAGCCACTGACGGTAATGTAAAATGGTACAGTTGCTTTGCAAAACAGTTTAGCAGTGTCTTTAAAAGTTAAACTTATACCTACTATATGATCTAGTCATGCTGCTCCTAGGTTTTTAACCAAGAGAAAGCAAAGGATACATTTATACAAATATTTGCATAGACAAATATTTATATTAGTTTTATTTATAATTGACATAAAGTAGAAATAACCCAAAAGTCCATCAATGAGTGAATGATTAAATAAACTATGGAATATACATACGACGGTATACTACTCAGCAATAGAAAGAAATAAATGGTACACAAAACAACAGAGACAAATCTCAAAATAATTATGTTGAGTGAAGGAAGCCAAACACAAAAAAGTTCATATTATATGATTCCGTTTATATAAAGTATTGGAAAATTCTTAGCCATTATCTCTTCACATATTGCCTCTCCACCATCCCCTGATTCGTCTCCTTCTGTGATCATTATAATACTTACTTTAGCCCCTTTGACACCGACCCTCATGTCTTTTACATTCCTCTATGAGTTTTGCATTCTTTCTCTGTACTTCTGTTTGGATTTACTTGTCTTTCTGGTGTTTTGCTGTGCTCAGTTGACTTAATTTCAGATTTTGTTTTCAGTTTTTAAGTACCACTTATTTTTCTTATAAATTCCAATTACCTATTAAACTTTGCATTTATTCATCTGTGTTAGCTTGGGCTGCCATAACAAAAACCATAGACTGGATGGCTTCAACAATAGCAATTTATTTCACTGCAGCTCTGAGGAGGCTGGAAGTCTGAGATCAGGGTGCCAGCATGGTCTGGTTCTGGTTCTGGTGGGGACTCCCTTCGTGCTTGCAGATGGCTACCTGTTCACTGTGTGAAGGAGACTTTATTTTATCTTCTCAATTTCCTATTAAATTTTTTATAATCCAAATTTTAATTTCCGGTAATTTGTTGTAATTCCTTAATCTTTATTACTGTGTTGCCTTTTTTATGTGATTGGCAGAGAAGGTGGGTATTTGGGGTTTGCTTCTGCTTGGACTCCTATTCTCTACATGTATCTTTATTTTTTTCCATTTTTTTTAACTTAAATTTCTTTGCTGAACATTGCACACTTTTCTGGAGTATCTTGAATCATTTTTACCAATATATATTTAAAACTGAAGAAAAAGAAAGAGGAAGTCAGAGTGAGACTTACAGATAATCAAACTTTATCAGCTACCAGGAAACCAGTCATTTTTCTAGCACACCTCTTCCTCAAAACAGTGCCAGATTACGGAAAACTTTACATAGGTAGGCAGTAGCTACACCCGCTCTCCTAGATGGCTTCTTTAATATTTCTTAAAAGGAACTTCTATTTTATTTTGTTTGTCTGATGTAATCAAAGTTATGGCCTGTTTGGTTTGCTTTCGCCAGGGTGTAAATACTGCCTAAAGGTCATTCTGTACACGGGGATAGGGTGCAAGTCAACTTGCGTGTACGAAGCTCCAACGTGTCCTCCTGTCTGGGTCCCCCCTTTTAATTCTCATTCTTTGTTATGCATACAGTCTCAAGCCTTTCTAGGATATTACCAGGGGAGTTGACTGTCTTTAGCTGTAGTTTCCTTGGAATCACAAATATCAATAGAGAGCTGGTTCTTTCTCTTTGTTCAGGTTTCAGCTCCAACATCACCCCAGAAAAGTCTACCGTGACTTCTCTATCTAAATAAACCTTATCTCAATCACTCTCTATTACGGTTTTCTATCTTGTCATCCTCATAGCATCCATCATCATCTGAAATGATTTTGTTATTGGTTTTTACTTCCCCTACTAACATGTAAGCTCATGGGAAGAAGTTTTGTTTGCCTTATCCATAGCTACTTCCTCAGTGGCTTTACCAATACCTGTAACATGAGTGGTGCTCAGATATTTATTAAATAAAGACATAGTCATAAGATACAGGGCAAGGTCAGAAGAAGGAGAGATGCTTCTGCTCCATCTCAAAATTCAACTAGCCCAGGCTCAGCCCCATTCTCAGAAATTCTCATTCCAAACTCAAATTCATTCTCCCCTATCCAAGCTTAGAAAACCTGGGATGATATCATTTATCTTTTACCCATCCTTGCCTCGCCTCCAATTCCTATGTTCCTAGTTTATTGATTGTTACATCTGTCTGGTAATTTCAAATTCACAGTTTCTCATTACCTCCCTAAATACAATGCTTTTGACTGTGCCTTACCTCCATCCTGTCTACCTAGATGTGTCTCAGAATAATAGAATAGTTAAGAGCAAACAAAAAGTAATAAATATGGAATTGAAGAAAACAAATTTCCTCCACCTCTCTGTCACTTGAGACAAAACTGGTTCTTTCCCCCAGGGCGGTGCTGTTTCAGGATCTTGTCCCTTCATAGACTCATAGTCCAGCTCATAGTTGCTTGACTCTCTGTGCAAGGGTGCAAAGAGAATGAAAGTTGCTCTTGCATCAGAAGGACTGTCTCAAGGGCACCTGTGCTGTCTGCCTCCAATATGTATAATACAGGATGCTAGACTGGTCTTTCAGCCTCAAGTTCTTTTTATCTTCAGAGAAGGTACACATGCATGAATTAATAATCAATAAAATAAACATACGTCTGTCCTCTGGCATCTCATTCACCATAAGTGGACACCATGACCTAGAGAAATACAACAAAAAGAGATTAGGAAAACGTTGGAGAGAACCAGTGCTGTGTTCCTTTGGAAGCTAAGCAGTAAAAGCTGTAAAAGTACATGAGTGCCATCTAAAGGCAAAACTAGTACTGCAGGGTTGTTAAAGGCTGTTTACTAAGGAGGAAAGAGAAATTTGCTCCTGGAAACCCCTAAGTGAAGTGAAAACTTGTCAAAACAACCTGATGGATCCTGCCCTATCATCTATGACTGGTAGTAAGCAAGTTTTTCATATCCTGAGTCAAAATTTGCCTCCACCTTTCCTGACCGCTGCAGACCACAGTAACTTCACCTCCTCTGACAGATCCTAGTATATTTTCTTTAACGTTTAATCAGTCCCAAGTCAGAACACATTCTCTCTTCAACAAATATCTTTCTTCATGTATTCTTTGAACCAGACTCAGAGCTCAGCAATGGGACTGTCTGCTGGTTTACAAGTCTCTTCCTGAGCTGGAGGGACATTGTCCATCCCCTCCCTTCCTGTGACAGGAATACCCTGCATAACATCTCTGAAAGGCACTTCCTAACCTTTTTAGAACTGGATCCTTCAGGAAAGCACATCCCACCTGCTCTAGGACAGGTAAAAATTTGTAGGCATATAACTTCCCGCAGTGAACATCATGGGTTTGGAAGTTGGGGACATGTAGTATTGAATCCTACCTCTGTGATTTGTGAAATCTGTGAACTACCAAAACTTGGGCAAAGGACTTAACGTCTCTGAGACTTGCTTTCCTAGTTGTTAAATTGAATGACAATACCTACCTATGGTCTTATGGTAAGGGTTAGCAATAGTCCATTTATTTATTTATTTATTTGAGACAGTTTTGCTCTTGTTGTCCAGGCTGGAGTGCAATGGCACGATCTTGGCTCACTGCAACCTCCGCCTCCCAGGTTCAAGCGATTCACCTGCCTCAGCGTCCCAAGTAACTGGGATTACAAGCATGCGCCACCACGCCCAGCTAATTTTGTATTTTTAGTAGAGATGGGGTTTCACCATGTTGGTCAGACTGCTCTTGAACTCCTGACCTCAAGTGATCCACCCACCTTGGCCTCCCAAAGTGCTGGGATTACAGGTGTGAGTCACTGCACCCAGCTCATTATTTATTATTTATATACAACCTGGCACAACCTGGAACAAAGAAAAAGTGGTAAGAAAATATAAACTTTCACTATCATTATGATAAGAAAAATTCTATGAGATTAAGTCACCTACTTTGCAAAGTTGTTGTGAAGATTAAATTATGTACACAGGTATGATAGACTGCCAGGCAAAACAGAACTTAGAATTGTTTCGTCAAGAGAACCTGCCAGTAGGTTTGGCTGGATGTGATGGCTCATGACTATCCCAACACTTTGGGAGGCTAAGGCAGGCAGATCACCTAAGGTCAGGAGTTTGAGACCAGCCTGGCCAACATGGCAAAATCCCATCTCCTCTAAAAATACAAGAATTAGCCAGGTGTAGTGGCGCATGCCTGTAGCATCAGCTACTTGGGAGGCTGAGGCAGGAGGATCACTTGAACCCAGAAGACAGAGGTTGCAGTGAGCCAAGATTGCACCACTACACTCCAGAGTGGACAACAGAGTGAGACTCTGTCTCAAAAAAAAAAAAAAAAGAGAGAGAACCCACCAGTGGCTTCTATCTGACAACACTATAAGTTTTATCACAATGAAATAGATGTTTTATTTTTCTCTGAATACTTCAGTTGCATCTCTGAGATACTGCAAACAGAAGACCACAAGGTACACACTAAGATATTAATATGGTTTGGCTCTGTGTCCCCACCCAGATCTCATCTCAAATTGTAATCCCCATGTGTTAGGGGAAGGACCTGGTGGGAGGTGACTGGATTGTGAAGGCAATTTCACCCATGCTGTTCTCTTGATAAGTGAGTCAGTTCTCACAAGAACTGATGGTTTTAAAGTGTGGCACTTCCTGGCTCTCTCGCTCTCTCTCTCTCTCTCCTGCCACCTTGTGAAGAAGGTCCTTGCTTCCTCTTTGCCTTCTGTCATGATTCTAAGTTTCCTGAGGCTTCCCCAACCATGTGGAACTGTGAGTCAACTAAACCTCTTTTGTTTATGAATTACCCAGTCTCAGGTAGTATCTTCATAGCAGTGTGAAAACAGACTAATACAGATGTGGAACAGCTGTAACAGGATTATTTAAGGCTCACAAAGATTATCCTTTGCAAAATGTCCCAAGATTTGGCTACTTGGGAGAGGGAGCTAAATTTGCACAGCGTGGCAAGGCACAGTGGCTCATGCCTATAATCCCAGCACTTTGGAAGGTCAAGGCGGGCAGATCACCTAGGTCAGGAGTTCAAGACCAGCCTGGCCAACATGGTGGAACCCTGTCTCTACCAAAAATACAAAAATTAGCCCAGTGTGGTGGTGTACACTGGTAATCCCAGCTACTCAGGAGGCTGAGACAGGAGAATCGCTTGAACCTGGGAGGCAGAGGTTGCAGTGAGCCAAGGTTACACCACTGCATTCCAGCCTGGGCAACAGAGCAAGACCCTCTCTCAAAAATAAATAAATAAATTTCCACAGAGTCAAGCCAATATCTTCTCCCTAACAATCGAAGTTAGATTCTCTCTGATAGATTGAGTACATTTGGAAACATCACCATATGCTTTACACTACACAATGTTCTTGAAAAAGTCAAGGAAGATGGACATGATTGGCAGATAGGCCTTAAGCAATTAAATGAAAAGCAAAAGTGATATAACCTATTTTTATGCCTTGGGCTGATAAAGAAAATCAGTCCAACTATTCATGTGCAGCATCACATCTGGTATGCGGTAGCACTCAATCAATGGTGGTTCTTATTACTGATATTGTTCCAAGTGGTTTCTTGCTAATCCAACCCAGAGCTCGTGTCATCTGGCAATAGTCTCATCTGGGCCCAGTTGGCAACTTCTCTATGAGCTATCCCTGTTAACAACCTTTCTAGCTCACACAGTGGTAGGCCAGAGCCTGTTAGGATGGAGGGAGAGATGGCAGGAAAGCGTGGCCAGCCAAGGCTGCCAGCACAGACACAATTCAGAATTCTAAAGGATATTCCCCAGCAAGGAGAGATCTGAGAAATGCCTCAATGTAATGCCTGCCCTTTGGACTTGTCTAATAGGAGCAACTTGCTCTAAGTGATGTATCTAAAGTGTAGCTACCCATGCTGTAGATTATTTTTCCTTTTTCTGTTCCCCCATCAGTGTTAACCTTCTTGCACAGAATAGAGGAGAACAGAGAAGGGAATGAAGTAATAGTTCTTAGGGATGTGACAAAGTCCAGAGGCCTCAAATCATCTCTTGAGTATGTTACACTTTCTCTCCCAATGGATTTTCCATGTTTGCTACACTAATAATGCACTGTTAAGCACTGAAGCAATACAATGGTAACCTTAACAAAACAGCAATTTGAAGGTTAAACTGCCATTACTAGTTTGTATCTCAATAGTGCATCTTTCTTTAAAATGCATGCTTAATTACATTAGAGGCATGGGGAATAAATCATATTCCCCTTGCCTGTGGTGGGGATCACCTTATGGATGCAAATATCAAGATCTATCTTTAGATTTATTAGTGACAAATATCAGCCCATTGTCTTAATGGTGAAATAACATCATCTACTAGCACAGGATACGAATTTAATTTAGTGAAATATCTTAAAAAAAAAAAAAAGCTCTGAATCACAAGCCATATGAGCTAGAAGCATTCAGAAAAATAACCCACGCCTGGCTCTTAGCCTCAGAGGGACCCCAGAATCACCTGGGGAGCTTTCAAAAAATGCATTGCACAGGCCCCACCTCAGACCTATTAAGTCAAAATAGGTAATGATAGGGCCCAGTAATCATTTTTAAAAACCTCCCAGGTGATTAATAATTGCAGCCTAGAATGAGCACCACCCATATACATCAACCCCATGATTGCACAAGGGGGCTTTAGCCCCACAGGGGAGATCGCTGGTGCAGGATTCCCAGGGATGGCTGGAAAGTCGGGTCCAGAGCCTGTGGCCCCAGCTGATCCCCTTCCTGATTGGATACTGTGCCTTCGCATCTCTTTGCTTTCGTTCCTTTTTCCTTCAATGGCCCAGGTTTCTACCTCATTCACTAATTCATTAGACTTGTGTGGAGCACCTACTATGTGCCAGATAACACCATTCCTGGAATATTCCCCTATGTCTTAGCTCTGCCAAATCTTTTCCATTGTGGTGATCTTCTTAGCACTCCTAAAAGGCAAGGCCTCCTTCAAGCAACAGTTTCTGACTGCTCTAACCACAGGAGGGAGCCAAGCGCTCCACTCTTTTTTCTATAAATCCACAGATCTGAAAAATCAAGCAGAGGGCAAGTGGATCACAGGAGGCAGGGCCTGCAGGGAGTGGGTAAGGGCTGTAAGAAATGACCTCCGAGTGACCTTTCAGGCTTGAGCCACCGTGCTGCCCACCTGAAGAAGGCCATGGGGTACCCCAAATACAACAGTCTTCACAGGCAGGCACACCTAGAACTTCACTGGCTGAGAGCTCGCCTGGACCATCACTTGTAAAACAACCAGAGAAAGCTGTACAAAGATCCAGTGTGGCCAAGTATATAACTGCTGGAACAGAGCAAGTGCCCAATCAACAGAGACTTCCATCTTCTGAGAGCCCCTCCCCTTCCTTTTCTCCCTGTTTTCTTTCATCCTCGTCCTATTCTCTTTCCTTTTCCTGAGAAGCCACATAGCACAGGGAAGGCCTGAGCTGCAGAGCATTCAGCCCTCTGGGTAGCAATTCATGATGGAGCCTGTCCTGCGGAGACCATCCTATAAATGTTAAGTTGTAGCCTTTACATGTTCCAAGGATATGATGAACACTGCCTCAAATGGCCTTGTCTGTCACCAATCCTTCATCAGATCATCCCTCAGTCAGAGGATCTGAGGCAGGAGCCTGTGGTGACCTGCAGGGTCCTTGCTCTGCCCTCCCCAGCCCTCCTTGGCCTCCTGGCCCCATTGGTGAGTAGTCCTTGGGCCTCTGTTGACTGGTGACTGAAACTCACTGCCACATAAGGCAGCCACTGTCAGGCTGTCCCTGTTCTAAATGAAAACTTGACTCTCCCCCAGCACTTCTGCCTTTGGCCCTTCAGAGATTTGGAGCCAGAAAGATGCCCCTGAGTCTTCTCTCCTTCAGACTTTAACCAAGAAATCCCTGCCCACCCTGGCGAGATCTCCAATTTTTTGTGGTCCTCACACCTGAAGATACCTGGTTTGGTGTGGTGGCCCCGGTGAGGACAAGGGGAGTCTCTAAGGGTTTGTTCTATGCTATGAACCATAATACACTTGTCAACACCAGCCAAGATCACATCAACCTGGGAGCGGCAGGTCAGCCTCCTCTTTCCTGTCCACCTCTAGTTCCCAGATTGGTTTTTTATGAACAAACCAAAGACTGAGCTCCCCAAGATAAGGTATTTATAGTTGGGGGTTTGGGCACAAAGGCAGACTGGTTCCACCAGCCCCCTGCTCACTGTCTGTGGTTCCCTCTCCCTCTTCTCTGTGGCTGTCCCAACATGCAGATTGGTATCTGTCTATTAGCCAACACACACAAGGCTCAGCTCTCAATCACAAAAAAAAAAAAAAGAAAGAAAAGAAAAAAAAAAACACTTGAGACTCCAACTCCTAGATTCTTTTCCTAGGAAATGCAAACCCATTCTTAAATGAAAAGTCACGTTCCTACTGTCAGCTGGGTACAACCAGAGTTGGTCTTGACCAGTAGGTGGATTGACTGATTCCTCCCAGAGCTGTGAATGAGGATACACCTTCCATGCTGACCAACTGTCACTCCCTTCATTTCTCCCTCCCTCTCAATACACACACACACAGACACACACCCAGGGACACACATACGGAGACACACAAATACACACACACAGACACACACAGAGATACAGGTATACAGAGACACGCAGAAGTAGACACACCCAGAAACAAACAAAATAGACACAGACACACACATATAGACACACACAGAGAGACACATAGAGAAACACACATACAAAGACACATACAGGCACACAGAGAACACACACACAGACACACAAAAAGATACACAAACACACGAAGAGAGACACACAGATATCACACAGACACAGAAGCACAGACACAGAGACACACACAGACACAGAGATACATGCAGACACACAGACACACACACAGATGGCCTTAGCATCCAGCTTCAGGGCAATGCCCTCAGGCATAGGCACTGTCCCCATTTCATCCCTGTATCCCCAGCAAAGTGCCTGCACACAGTATGTGCACAATAAATGTTTGCTGAACTCAACAAAGCCACAGGGAAGACAGTCCAGGCTGCTTAGAGCAGCTGCTTAGAGCAGCAATGAGAAAAATGAGTCCTGTCCAAATTTCCTTGTGATTAAATCCTGCATATAAATTTCTAACTGGAAGATTTCGTATTGTAAAAACATTTCTGAGACCCTCCCCACTTCCTTTCCCACAAAGCCCAGACTCCATCATGAGCCCCCGTGACGTGGCCCCTATTCTCTTGGCTACAGCCTCTTGGGGAGAGTACAGTCTCAGGCAATTCTTCTCCGGGAGGTTCCCAGATTATCTTTGGCCTACTTGTGTGCCCCCAAGAAATCTGGGATCCTGGGAAACCCCATTATCAGACAGTGCCTGCTCACCAACAGTCCTCCTGCCCAAGAGTTTCCTGAGCAATACTGAAACCCAGGTTTGCCCGACTCCAGAGCCTGTGCTTGAAACCACTGTGCCCCACAGCCTCCAGCACCGTCAGCAATGAGAATCCCCAGATAAGATGAAAACAGCGTTCCCAGCCAGGACAGCAAGGCCCATGGCTGCAGCAGGAAGAGTCACAGGAGGAACTGGGCGCGGTTTCATGAGGAGGCGATTATGGTTGTCAGAGGCACCTCAGAGGCTGGATGATGACATGCGAGAACATTCCTTCATTCATTCCTAGAAAAGAGACATTACAGAATATGGTTGAAGCAAAGGGTCTAGCGTCAGACAGAGCTGGGTTTTATTCTTGGCTCTGCCACTCAAATGCCAGGTAACCTCGGCCAAGCCATCTGAACTGCCTACTCTTGCTCAAGTGTAAATTTGAGAATGATCATATCCCTATTTTAAAGGTTGTTGTGAAGATTAAATGAAATAATGTGTATAAGATAGTTATTAGACCCTCACAAAAGTCTTACAAGGTAGATGTTGTTATTCCCATTTTACATTTGAGAAAACTGAGGCACTAGGAGGGAAAAAAGGGTTTCCAAATTTGCCCGGGCCCAGTGGCTGGGACCTCTAATCCCAACAGTTTGAAAGCCCGAGGGGGGCAGTTCAGTTGAGGTCAAGAGTTTGAGACCGGCCTCACCAACATGACAAAAATCCCATCTCTACTAAAATTACAAAAATTAGTCAGGCACAGTGGCGGGTACCTATAATCCCAGCTACTTGGGAGGCTGAGGCAGGAGAATCGCTTGAATCTGGGAGGTTGAGACTGCAGTGAGCCAAGATCACACCACTGCTCTCCAGCCTGGGCAACAGTGCAAGACTCTGACTCAAAAAAAAACAAAAAACAAAAAAAGGTTTCCAAGTTTGCACAGCTTGTCACTGGCAGAGGCAGAGGTGGGACATAGAATACAATTCTGCCTGATTCTTCAGCCTCTGCTGATAGCCCATCTCACTTTCTCTCTCCAGCTCAGAATGTGTGGAGTCCCCTGCCATCTGAGTGACCACTCTTGCAGGGCCAGGAATCACCATGGCCTGGCAAAACCAGCCTCAGTGCCCTCAGTATCTGTGGTTGCTCCTTCCCTGGAGTCCTTTGTGGCATCAGAAACTGACTCTTCCTGCCTCCAGTTCTCTTCTAGATCTGAGAGGACAAAAGCCCCACATCCTCCCAGCAACCTGTGCATCAATAAAGGTTGCCTTGCTCCCTGTCTGCAGTGGGCAGTATGTGCCTCCCAGGCTGAAGGCCTCTCCTGCTTCAAGAAAGGACCTATGCAGCTTCTGAACCCACTGTTACAAGCCTATGGACAGGGAGTGAGTGGCCTGTGCTCACAGCAGATGCCCGGTCCACCACTCTGCCTCTGGCAGCCAGAGACGCTCACCCCAGTGTGAGCTATTTAGGGCACTCTCAAGAGGTCCTGGCCCATCTCACCTCCCCTCTTCATCCCTCTCAGTTCAGAATGTGGGCCTCCTTGATTTCATAGTTCTCTTTTCCTGTTACCTAGAGGACACGCTCTCCCCACCCACCTGCAAACACATGTGGGAGTAGCCATCTGAACATCATGAGCAAAAGGTAGGTTTTTAAAACTATAACAGATGGTGAGAACATAAGAATCACCTTAGGTATTATAGTTGCTAAAATTATCCTCCTGCAAGAGATTTTAACATGGAAGAGCCTGAGGTGAGGCTCAAGAAGCTGCATTGTTAACCCTGGGGTCTCCTGACACCAGCCTTCAGGGCCTTGCTGCTTTAACGCTCCTGACTAAAGGTCCTGGGGAAGGACACCAGTCATTAAAACCCAGCCAGGACCTCCAAGGTGAAAACTGACAAAGCACAGGCTCCCGTGTCAAACAAATCTGATTCACATCCCAGCTGCACCATTTTCTAGCTGTGTAGTTGGGGTCTAATGACTTCCCATCTGTGAGCCTCAGTTACCTTTCCCTGGGACCCCTCTCTCATGCCTATTTTTAGAGTTATCATGAGGATTAAGTGAGGAATTATACATTGACTAAACAGCTCAGAACAAGTGAAATCAGACTCCCTTCAGTCTCTGCTTCCCTCTCTACTAGGGGATCTCATGCCCATGTCTCCAGCTTAGCATTTGTTGCAACACATTGAGAACATCTGGGTATATCTCTCTCTGCAATAGGCTGTGAGCTCCTCAAGGACAGGAGCCAGGACTAAACCCTCTTTTTATTTCCAGGGCCTAATGCAGAAGAGCCCAGCACACAGTAGGGTCTCCATGAGTTGTGGGTCTATTGAAATAAAGAGAGAGGACATTCATTGTGTCCTTCCACCCCTGGAATCTCAGTTAGTTCATACAAAAATAACAAAACCTACCTGAGTTCACTGAATTACTATTTAGTACCAGACCCTGTGCTAGGGACATAGCATACCTCACTTCTAATCCTTATTCATCCCTGTGGATATATATTACTAACCCTGTCCCCACCACACACATGCACACATGTCCTGGTTTTTTTCTGTTTTGTTTTTGTTTTTTTTTGTTGTTGTTATTGTTTTTTCACTTAGGAGGTTACTATGGTTCAGAAAGATGAGGTATTTTGCCCAAAGTCATATAGCTAGAGGATATCAGAGTCAAGACTGACACCCAAACCGTAGCTCCAAAGCCTGTCCCTCCTCACTGCAGCAGCAGCCTCTCTTCCACAACCAAGGACCAACGCCTTTGCCTGAGGATCCTTCCCGTTTCTCAAGACTTGTTGAGGTCAAGGTGAAGGGCATGAAAGGAGCCAAGCAAACTTCAGTGTCAGCCACGTGCCTTCATGCCCATCTGATACGTACTCATCTAGAATTCTCCACAGACTGAAGCCATAAAATCATAGCCTTATTTAGTGGTCTCTCCAAGTCCAGCTCTGAGGCAGCTCCACAACTCTTGGCTAGGAATATTAATTCAAATAACTCACGCAGACAGCTGTGTAACCAAGACGAGAGATAGATGGAGCCCGGAACGCCCCTGTGCTGTAGATCACAACCCCCCACTCCCATGCCCTCCCCCAAGCTGCCGGGACGGAAAAAGGTCAGTGATTAATTATGCTAAGATAAACAGAGTTAATTTTCTTCCTGGATAAAACTAATTACAACTGTGTTTGTTTTGGTAGGACACGGAATTACTGTCCCCAGTGACAAATCTTCCTAATTGAAAAGAGTGTTTATTTTAAAGGGATGGGGGTTGGGGTCACTAAACAACAGTTAGCTAGCATTTTCCCCGTTTTTCACTTGAAAAGGGACAGTGATTAGGTGTTGGCCTCAAAGAAACGAACAAAATCTTTTTGTCCACGTTTCCTCCCTCCAAGCCCGCTCGAGAGCCTTGGCAACAGCATGAGGGAGAAGAAGTTGGCAGTTTGGGGGTTTCCAAGAAGAATCCATGCCCTGTGGTTAATTAGCTTTTAGTGGGTGATGAAATCAGGGTGAACCCCTCTTTGGAAATCCAGTGAGGAGGGAGGAATGAGGGTTTTGAATCCCACCACCCACCAACTCATAAACTGTGGGCCAACATGTGACCCAGCTCAAATCAATTCTTTCAGCATTGTGCTAGGCCAGCTCAGTGCTAAAGCACCAGAGATAGAGACGAGGGAAGCAGAGTCCCTGCTCTCAAGGGGGCCAGGACAAGTCATCGTTGTTCACATGTCTGGTGCCGAAGGGACAGAAGGAAGAAGTTGTGGAGAAGGTAGGCAAGCAGAGAAGAGGAAGAGCCTTCCACCAGAGACCAGTGTGAGCAAAGGTGTGCAGGTGCACAGTGTGTTTCAAGAGCTGTATGTAATCCAGTGTGCCTGAGATAACAGGGTGAATTGAGGCACGTGACTGCAGAGGAGGCTGGAAAGATACTTGGAATTTGGATCCTGACAGTTTATGTTCATTTACTAGGGCTGCCATAACAAATTACCACAAACTGGGTGGCTTAAAACAACAGAAATGTATTGTCTCGCAGTTCTGGAGGCTAGAGATCCAAAATCAAGGTATTGGCAAGGCCATGCTCCCTCCAAAGCCTTTTTGGAAAGAGAAATCCTTTCCTTGCCTCTTCCAGATTCTGGAAGCAGCAGCCAGGTGTTCCTTGGCTTTGGCAGCATAACTCCAATCTCTGCCTTCACTTCCCATGGCTGTCCTCCCTCTATGCCTATGTCTGTGTCCAAATTTCCCTCTTCTTATACAGATTCCAGTCATACAGGATTAAGAGCCCACCCTACTCCAGCATGACTTCATCTTACTAATTACATGTCAACAACTCCATTCCCAATTAAGCTCACATTCGGGAGTACGAGGAGTGAGGGCTTGAACGTATGCTTCTGGAGGACACAATTCAATCCATAGCACAGGTTGCAGAGGCCACTTACAAGAGTATGAAGTTTGGGAACAGAGGGAAGACACTCTAAGAGCTGTAAGTGATGGAGGGACTTCATTTGTTTGTTTTATTTTATATAAGAAGACTTCTCTGGGTCCAATTCGGAGGACTGATAGGTGAGCATGACTCAAAATAGGAAGACCATTTGGGTAAAAAGTTGTCACAAAAATGCAGGTGAATCTTTTTTTTTTTTTTTTTTTTTTTTTTTTGAGACGGAGTCTCGCTCTGTCACCCAGGCTGGAGTGCGGTGGCCAGATCTCAGCTCACTGCAAGCTCCGCCTCCCGGGTTCACGCCATTCTCCTGCCTCAGCCTCCCGAGTAGCTGGGACTACAGGCACCCGCCACCTCGCCCGGCTAGTTTTTTGCATTTTTTAGTAGAGACGGGGTTTCACCGTGTTAGCCAGGATGGTCTCGATCTCCTGACCTCGTGATCCGCCCGTCTCGGCCTCCCAAAGTGCTGGGATTACAGGCGTGAGCCACCGCGCCCGGCCAACAGGTGAATCTTGATTGTACCCAGAGATTGACAGTGGCAGAAAAGGTGGGTTGGAGAGAAAGAAATCTGTGATAGGGAAAAGTGGGTTGGAGAGAAAGGAAACTGTGACAGGGCTGTTTAGATTTCCAGGATTCTGGGGTTTAAGGAACCTCGATATTACTGGGGTGGTGGAAGAGTAAAGAAAAGAGTGGGGAGTTAAGGACCATTTCCAGGTTTCTGAGCTCACTGAGGAGAAGCAGACTGGAGGGGAAAGGAGATCAGTTCTGTACAAGTGACAAGTTATGCAATCAGTGACATTTGGGAAACAGTAGGATGTAAAGGTCTGAGACTCAGAGAAACACTTTCCTCTGGAGATATAGATTTAAAAGTCATCAAGAATTAGATGATCATTGAGGCAGGAAGATGGATGATATTCCAGAAAGACCACATAGAGTGAGAAGAGAAAGTCTAGGAGAGAAGCCTGCAGAAGCAGTCACGAGAGAGGCTAAAGGAGAAGGGGATCAAGGGTTTATGCTGAAAAAGTACAGGGTCTGACTTCCCAGACTTCCAGCCCCAAAGCAAAGTGACCTCCTGCCACTACGGTGCACATAGCTGTACTTACGTGCACTCTACTTTCTCCTGAATGCTAATTATCCACACACGCGCAGACTCCCCTAATTCCAAACTCTGCCAACTCCTTAAGCGCATTGTGGACCATGTCATTATCTGCCCCTCTTGGGTTCCTCGCAGCCTCCCTAAAGAGGATTTAGCACAAAGCAAGTGCTTATCACTAAATATATGAATAAATGTGGATAATTAAACCACTGTCAAAGATTTATTTAGTACTTATTGTAGGCAAGGCAAGGTTCTCTAACAGAAACCAAGTATAGGGCACAAGATAAAACAGGTGCTCACTAAGTGTTGATGAAAGGAAAGGAGAAAGGGGAAGACACCAGTTAGCATCAGAGCTATTCAGAATAATAATAGTAAGAGGCTCCACCCGAGAGGCCCCAGGGCTGCATGGTTGTGATACCGAAGAAAGGACAGAAGGCTGGACATCGGGACACCTACATGCCAATCCTCCTCTCACAGCAAGTCCCTGTGTAAATCATTCAGCTTTCTGGACCCAGTTTGCCCTAGTATAAAGTTAGCGGTTTCAGTTACAGATTTTCTAAGGACCTTTGCCTCTGCGAAGCTAGAATCCAACTTAAAAGTGTTCAAAGATAGAGTACAGAGGAAAACTAAGCTCTAGTTTTTTTTTTTTTTTCCGACAGTTACACACAGAAATGCTGAACATTTTCTCATGTGATCCTCACCCTTGTCTTACAGAGAAGAAACGGAGGCTCAGAGAGGTTTTGATATGCCCAAGGACCGTGAGAAGACTGGAGCACGGGGCTGGGGATGCACCAGGGCTGGGAGACAGGGTTGAGCATCCCCGCAGGCATGGATGGCAGGGGGGCCACGCTGCAGAGTCATTAAAACATGGCCTCTGGACAAAGGCCACCCACCTAATTCAGGCAAAAACGCGTTTCACACAGTTTTGAATTATTTGAGGCTTGGAGTTGTTCCAACAGCAGCTAAAGGTACTGACTTAGGGAGGAGGGTCCTTCCCGTGGCTTACCAAAAAGTATTTTCAGATCCTTGGGCTAGCGGGGAAGTGACAGTATTATAACCACGGAGAGCTGCGGTCAGCAGGGCTGCGGAGGAGGGAGGAGACCGGCACTGTAGCTCAGGCTGTCCTTCGCACATTCTCTCTGGCCTCAGGCTCCTCGTCGTTAATGCTTCATCAGTGAGCTCCAAGATCCTTTTCAACTCTGACACTCTGTGAAACCTCACCCTGAATTCTAGGAGCCCAAGTTATTGATTTGTGTTGCACAGTTAAACGCTTCATGCTTGTGTGAGGCTGCCATTCTCTGGAACACT